>NW_028288778.1:1513103-1826206 GCF_059628265.1 Tinamus guttatus
CAAAAAACATGGTGATGCCAGGAAAAGCCTGCTGTCCGGCAGCCCCGGAGCAAGGAGAGGGCACAGATGGGTGGCAGGACGTGTGCCAGTCTGGGAGTGGGGGTAGTTGCTTGCCCAGGGACTAGGGCAGGAGGTAAAACAGTCTAAATCAGGAGGTGGGCATCGCTTGTGCACTCCAGGACCAGGACTCTGCATCGTGGCGAGTCCTCTGCACCGTTACAAACTGGTGTTTGCACCGCTGCTTAAACATGACAGAGCAACAGCCTGCGGGTGTTTTGCTGAGTAAGTGTCTAGACAAGAAAGATGCTGTGTAATGAGTTTTTTTTTAAAAAAAAAAAAAAAAAAAAAAAGACAGGATTTCAAAAACGTGAACTTGACTTGAAATTGATGACGTCTCCTACCTGACAGGTCTGGACCACAGCCATAGCCTAAGAGCAGTCTGAGCAACTTGTGATGATTCCACAACTGATGATTCAGAAATGCCACTGAAAGAAGTAACTAGAGAATCAAGAGAATGGGCATTATTTCTTGCAGCCTGTGTGTGCAGACACTAAGGCTTATGTAGCCACTGTGCTACACCCCATAGCAGGGTGGCCTTTGGGTAAGTCAGAATAAAATTTGACTGGGAGATGAGATTCCCCAAACTAGGGCATTACAACATCCATGAAAATAGGTGACCAGGTAGAGAAGACCAAGATCGTTGCTGAAAGGAGGGCTGTAGGTGCTCTTGGAGACCCCACAAAGGTGAGGGACATCAGGAATAGCCCAACCCAGAGATAGTAAATGGCCAAATGTTCCACACACCTGCAGGAGCATTTGCATGCAAGGCCTGCTGGACTAGAGAGCTGAGGTTTAGTATGGGCTGCCCTGCGTTCTTCTCTTTGATTCCTCCCTTATTTTCCCATGAGTCTTTCCAGGAATCACAGATTGCCATATTTCAGAAGTGGAGCTCTAAACCTTTTGTTTGCATCGTGTATTGTGCAGACTTTGAATTGCAGGTAAAGTTGATAATAGAAAACAAGAGCAGAGAAAGACCGAATAATAGGACAAGATCAAGACTGGATACTACAGTGCTGAGCAGCCTCAAAGCTCTGATAACAGATAAAATCAAATTATCTGAATCTGGGTGAAAGTATTTCACAATTTAAAATAATGTTTTTTAATTAAATTAATTCCAGTGGAGAAGGAAGTTGAAGATACAAATCATTAGCCAAGTTTATGTTCTTTCCCTGGCTTCGTGTGAGTCTGGTAAAACACGCTATAAATCTGAGAGCTGCTGTTAAGAGCCTGCTGTCAGATTTGCACGAAGCACACTATATAATAACCATTTGGTTACATTTCTCTCGATAATGTCACAATCCTGTTGCTCTTTGGAGAGAGATACTGTGCTGTGCCTTTATATGAATCATCAGGGAGAGGTATAAATGAATACATCAAGACCTAGATTTTTAAAAAAATGCTGAAAATGCTTTTTAATTTCCTCAGGTCCTGATGTCTTTGACACAGTATTTTTTATGATAAAGAATTACCCTCTCCTCTTCCTTCCTGCTCGGAGCAATTCAGACCTGAAGGTGAAAGCCTGGCGAGTGCAAGATTAAAACGGTGCTCCGGTGTTGAAGGCAGCGCGTTAGACAAACCCTCCTTCTTCCAAACCTGCATTTCACTGCAGGGCACGGTGGGGTTAATAGCAGAGCAGGTTACACTGGGAGCTCTTTGGAGAGGGAGGAGATGAGAACAGATTGCCAAGGCACAATTACGCTAAATGAACTAAGCACAGGCCACACCTGTGCCTGGGACCTGGCGCTCGCAATCCAGCCCTGATTGGCTCTCCGGGGACTTCCCGGAGGTAAAGTGTCAATTAGTGTAATGACCCTGGACTTTGTCCACTCCGCTCGTTCAGTCTGAGCACGGAATAATTTCCTGTACACTGGGGGATCCCTTTTAGCAAGCTCCTCACAACACCACCTGCTCACCCTTGCTCCCGCGCGCTCCTTCTTGCCGTGCTATTCCCAGCTCCGCTTCGGCAGGACTGTTGAACTGGAATACGAAATACAGCGTGCCCTGGAGGCACCGAGCCTGGATCTTCATTCACACAATGATGCCTAAACACCTGTATAGATAATATTATCCTTTTTCTTCTTTTTTTTTTTTTTTTTGGTAATGGAGACTATAGCAGATTCTGCTGTTGCAGCCCAAATCAGGCATTCCCACTCAAGAAAATGATGGGATTCCTTTTTAAAATAAGAGTGGTTCCCAGACCCATTAGCAACTCAGACTGTTTGCTGTGAAGTAATTATCCTCATCTTACATACAGATTAAAGGCACTCTTGTGTTGCAGATTTTGTCTCAACGCTAAGGCTGGAGGCAGTTTTAACCTGGTCTCTACAGTCAGTAAATATTACATTTACAAAACCCTGCAGGGATGTCGGGTCTTGGCGCATGTTGTGCCGCCTGCAGACGTTGCAGTCCCCTCCTATGCAGGGAGGTTGCTCTCCATCTAGATGAGGGAGATAATTTGTGTGTTTAATTGAGGCTTTTGAAGACAGTCTGTGATGGCGACGGTGTTGAGCGATTCCTTGCAGCATTCGGGGTCCCACCATTGCCATGTACTTAAACATGAGGAAGACAGCTGCAATCGGATATTTTTTAAGCTAGTGTCAACAGGTTTAGCCTGCTTAAGAGCATGTTAAGCCCTACTGAGACAAGGTTTATAGGTTAGCTGTATGACTTGGAGCATAATCTATATATGCTCTTTAGCTTTAGCCAGCTTTGTACTTAGGCGAGAAGTGCGAGTCTTTTATATGTGCCAAGCTGTTTCTATCACACTTTGGGGAAGTCGTTCAGCCTATGCTAAATGCTGGACTAATCTAAGAGCGTAGGAGCTGCAGGGGAGAGCACTTCAAACCACCAGGACCTGAGGTTAGGCCAAGATTTCCTGTTGCTGCTGAGCTAGCTGGAAATGCAGGGAGTACCCGAATGGGAGAAGCAAAGTACAACGATGACTGAAATGACTCCAGCCTGCTTGGTTTTACAGCAGCAGTCATGTGCCTTGGGTTGCTAATGAGCAATGATGCTGTGGATAAGTGCAGTAGTTAAGATGAGAGCCAAAAGGGTTTTTTTTTTTCACTGCAAGAGGACTGGCATATTTGGAGCAAAAAGCAGCAGTCATGACAACATATTGTTTATCTTTCATCCAGACCACAGCTGTGTTTTCCACTGGTCTGTCCAGATTATAGCTAATTTGGAAGCCTGTGTATGAGGAGCCATTTCGGTGGATGAAATTGGGCTCTCTCTTAAGCACTTAAATGTTTGCAAAGATGCTGTGGAGCTTAATTAGTTTGTGGCAACATTTTATCTTATGAGTCCAAAAGAAGTTCTTAAATGCTGCAGAGATGGTACAAGTAGGTGACAGAAATAAACACATTAGATGGTTACAAAAGCAGCAGCAGAAGCAGAAGGTATTAAATGATTAGATAACTAAAATCTGTTGGAGTCTAACAATTGGTTAAAATATGTATTAATTCATATTAATCCTTAATAGGAGGGCCTTAATAAAGTGTGATTAGTTTGGAAGGAGCTTTCAAATCCCAGAACAATAGGTACCTTAGAAATCCACAACGTGGCAATATATGTTCCAGTAAACTGCATTTTATCTCGGTTTGCATTGCTGGGGTATCTGGGCTTTAAGATGTTCTTGTTTTGACTCCCCCGTTTGATCTGGTCTCAGTGGAGGAGAACCTGGCCCCGCTGCCCAATGCAGTGCCTACACCTCTGCACCCCTGCCGTGTTTTTAGCTACGCTCCCGTTGTGTGTTTCCACCGCAGCCCTTTCCCTCCATGTGCAGGCTCTCTTGTGCTAACAGTGCTGTCTGTATCAACATAGGTTAGCTTTAGGTCCCGCCAGCATCTTCTAAAAATCAATTTTGATTTTTATTTCTAAGCGTGCTGCCGTGCTGGCAGCTTGGGTGTTTGCAATGTGGCCAGAGGGCTTCCAGATAAAATCGTGCTGAATTGAAAGGCCGTTATGCCAGTGTGCTGCCCAAACTCCCGAGCCAAGGGCTCGCTGCCTTCCGTGTCCTCATCAAGGCTCTGAGTCATCCACGGTCCCTGGCAGCTTGCAAACCTCTGCCTGTCCCTGCGTTTCCAGCCCGGCCCTTGGAAGGAGGCAGGCGCATGCGCTTCCCAGCTGCGAGGCGTCGGGAGAGGTGCGGATTTGGGGGCAGCACAAGCAGGATCCTTCGGGATAAGCTGCACAGCTCGCCCAGCCCTGGTGATGGGCTCTGCTCCAGGCTGCAGCTCGCTGCGTGTGAGCGCAGCACGTCGGGTTGCCGGAGCTCGTCATTCCAGATTCCCATCCGGTCCTCTATCAGCAGAGCTCAGGCCCATCCCCACAATTAGCTTCTCTCTGGATGGCTGCCGAGATGTGATATTTATAGGGTTTACTGGAAACTGTTGGCATGTTACTGGGCTTCAAAATGTGATTGTTTTTCAAAGAAGGAAATTAGCCGGAGTGTGGGGCTGGTGGCCAGCTTGGACTGTAAGCAAAGGGAGCCTGAGGTCAGCACCAAGCTGCATTGTTTCTCTTTTATCTTCAGAAGCAATTTGCCGCTCTCTTGTTTTTAAGTGACTCTTGATGTGATGAACAAAATGAGATCATTGAGTAATAAGCCTCCCTTTTTGAAATACTTGAAGTATTAGTGAAGTACACCATGAACCACTTAAACAAGTACCTACTGGAGTAATACTTTGGATTAAAATCTGGTTATTTAGCAAACTTTGTATGCGGGCTGGAGCATGACAGATGGGTCCCAGCTTGGAACAATAAAGCTCTAATGGAAGAATGTAAATGGGGCAGAACCATGGGGTGAGGTTGCGAAATGGAGGAGGTATTCTTGTCTTGGACAAGTCCTTTCTATTCTTTTTCTTCCTGTTTGCATAATATTAGTTCATCTTGGTGATGGTGAAGCTTTATTAGCCAACGCTTGTAAATAAGATGATTTGGAACCCTGAGCTGGAGAGAACTCTTGGAAAAAAAAAAAACAAGTATTGTCATTACCTTCCTTTCCCTGCAATAAATGCCTCTGCATGATGCGCGCGTTGCTGAAAGGCTGGAAACCAAGGGAGCTCGCTGACCTCTCCTGTGGCACGTTGGGAGGATCTCGGCGAGCTTGTTTATTTGCTTAATGCCTGTGGCAAGGTGTTTGTCCTGCATTCTAGGAAGCCTCCTAAACAGTCCTTTAAAGCACAGCCGAACTCCAGGACGAGCCCAGAACGTTTGGATCCCGGTACATTTAGATCCTCCTCGGGAAGCACCACAAGGCAACAGGGAAGGGGAGGCATTTGGGACCAGCGGGACAAGCAGCTTTGGAAGCTGAAGCCCCACGGAGGGGGTCTGCCGGGGGTGCAGGGTGGCTGCCCCCCGAGCAGAGCAGCCAGCCCAGCTGCTCTCATCCCATAGGATCCAGTGGGCACCCAGCGATGCCCGCATATTTACAGACACTTCTTTGCTATTTCCTGGGAAAAGCCCTCTGAAATAGCTCAGCCATGCAGTGTCTCAAGCCAGATATATTCTGGGGGTCCCTATAGTAACTCTTCAATTTTTTTCACGCTCTAGCTTTGCCAGCGCTGAGTATCAAGGAGCTATGGAGCGAATATCTAACGTTGTCCAGCAGCACAAAGCGACCATGGTGCCAGGACAGCCCCAGCTTAACGTATGCGACAAGGCCGTCATGGTAAGGAGTTAAAACATAAATAAATATGAGAACCCTTGACTTAAAATGTATTTTGCAAAAGCTTAAGAATCTCACCTAATGTTGGAAGGGGCTGGAGAAGAAATGCACGATAGCCCTTTTGAAGGGCTATCTGGCTGCTGCACTGGAGAGCCAGCGTTTGTTATCTGTGGAATGCAGTAGCACAGGAGGGCTAGTACAAAGTGAGTCGAATGAGGTCTGGGAAGTCTACAGACACACTGTGATAAACCCTGCGACTTCCTTCCTTGGAGATACAGCGCTATCTACGGCTCTAGGTCCTTCTCCTCCTTTCTAATCCTCCTCTGCAAATCTCAAAAAGCCCCCTGCGTTTTGAGTGGTGGGATTGGGACAGTGGCTCTTGTTTTTTCAGTGATGTGTGTGAATATCCTTGGTCCTACACTTGGTCTCCCCAAATCCACCCAAGCCTGTCTTTTCCAAAATTGTTATGACTTGGATCAGGCCATACATGTTTCCAGTTCTGCATTGTTTTTTAGTGTGGCTTTCCTCTGAAACAGTCCTGGGTTTGTATAGAACCTGGGGAAGAAACAGCATGGTTTGAGGGGGTAAGATGCTAGATGACAAGAGCTTCTGTTTCTAGACTTCTGGAATCTAAAGGCATGTGCCTGTAAAGGCTGGCACAAAATAACAACAGCCAAATCTTTCTGAGGCTGAAATACTCTTCTGAAGCAGAAGACAAATACCTGCTGCTTAGGATCTATTTCCAGCCAGGCAGGGAAGTGCAAAATGTGGAATAGCTTCTCCTCACTGAGGAGGCAAAGACCTTTCTTAGCTTTGTCACATCTTTTTTATTTTTGGATGTTAAGTAGGAAAAAGATTTGAAGGGCCATTGTTTCTATGTTGTTTTCCTACATTATTCAACTTTTCCCTTAAGAAACTCCGTTCTGTGCTCCTTTGGGACCTTATGGGTTCAGACTCTCTCCCCAGCGCCTGGTTGCTGCCAGAGCCTGCAAAGACATTCCTTGTCTCCTGCTGCTAGCTCCAAAATTGGTTCCTAAGGCGTAGCCATGTCCTGTTACTTGCAGCTCGTAGCTGGTGCAGTGCGTTTAGGTGCTGTGAAAGCATCTGCTCTCCGTGTTCTCCAGCACCCTGTGTCTTAAGGTTGTGTATTGGATGAAGCCTAGAGGTCTCATGCTTCATAGCCCGCTCTTTGGGCGAGAGGCAGATGTTTCCCTGAGGATGTCCTGCTGCTTATCTCAATTAGGAAGTTCTGGCTTTTCTCACACCACTCTCTGGGCTCTGCCTATGGTCATGTCCTGCGCTTGGCCAAGTTCAACCGTGTTTGCTAATCTATAATCAGAGGCAGCGAATGACTGTGCTTGGACCGGGTCTCACCAGGTAATTCAGAAACAGAAAGCTCTTTCCAGTGGGCTGGGTAGGATTCGTGTCCCTGGAGAGGTGTTCGAGTCCCAGAAGAAAAGCTTTTTTACATTATGGCTTTTATACTCCAAGTGAACTTCTAACTGGCTAATTATACACAAAACTAAATGCAACAGAGGCAGCAAATTATTGTATGTCGTTTGAAACCGGACACGAGGATAACCCAGTCTTGCCTGGGTGATAGTATTGCTGGGGTTGCTTGTGCCCTAAATCTCTTTGGAGAATGCTGAGGGATAAACGTCACTTGGCAATACTACACTGAACAGTTTTCTAAATTCTCTTGCCCATGTATTTGATCCGGATGTTTAATATTCTTTTGGGAAGAGAAGTGAAGAATCGTCCTCGCTTATCCGCGAGCAAAGCAGATGCATCATTTTGTAGCTGCCACTGCCGTTTGGGGAGTGATGGAAGAGCAGCAACTTGCAGCCCTCTGAGCAGGGGATGCGTTTGCTGAGGAGTGTCCTACCAGCAACGTAGATGAAGCCCCTACGGAGCAGCCCGTTTTGCTGCGTTTTCCTCTTGTGGAAGCAGAGGAGAAGTTGTCCCGTGCGGTGGAGCAGCGCTGGCCTGCGTGTGTTTGACCTGCTGTGCACAGCGAGCTCGGAGCTTAGAGCTCATAGCCAGGAAAGCCGCCTCGCCCCGGGAGGCTGAAGCAGATACCATCTAGTTTTTTTGCAAAAGAATGAACATTTTCTTTGTTTCTTTGGATCTCTGTTGCCTCTGCAGAATGGTCAAGCATATGAAACATCCAGCAGTGGTTGTGCGTTTTGAAAATGAGCAACAGATTTAGAAAACAGCGTTAATTGTTTCTACACCATCCGAAGCCCTTCGTGCAGCGAGGTGCCCTCTGCCAAAGTCCCCCTCTGCCTTCTCCCTTGCCTGCAGAGATAACTGGAGTGCCACTGCCATCTGTTGTCAGCTCTATGGAATATAGACCCGCTGCGGCATTCCGGTTAGGGCTCAGCCTTTCTGCCCCAAAGGAGCTCAATGCCAGGCAAATGCAAATGTCAAGAAGAGGGGGGAAAAAAAATGAAATAAAAGGCAGTAGGTCAGAGCTGAATTGACCTTTAATAGGTGACAGCACGAATCTGCAGTAGATGGGTAGACGTGGAGACAGGGAGGGCTAGAGAGTGAACGTGCTGAGAATTACAACTGCCCTCTGGATCCCAGCGAACAGGGAGGTTTCACCAAAACTTCATGGATGGGAGGGAGGAAGGGCAGCACAGACCCAGCGGACACAGCCCCTATCCCGGGAGAAGACAGAATCCGCTCTGGCAGAAGGATCCATAGTCTTTCCTGAAGCCTTCGGGATAGCATTTGGAGTTGGGAAGAGCTGCAAGCAGTTTCATTTTTCAAACAGGACGTTAAGAGCCTCGTTGTGAGAATCAGAGCGGGGCGGTTCGGGTGCAGGGCTTAGCAGGTATGTCGTGTGAATGCTCTGCTTCATTTTTCTGACTCTCTCTTGCTTGTTTTGAACAGAATTGGTCTCCCCCTGGCTGTGAGAAGCTAGGAAAGTGCCTGAAACCGCCCGAGTCTGAACCCAAGAAATGCATCTGGCCTCACTGATCTCAAGAGCTGCTCAAAAAAGCCACAACCAGCCGGATATATGGTTTACAATGCATGTTTTCTCATGTTGGCACTCCTGTTTACACAGGAAGGGTGGGATGTATGATATCATCACTTGCTCTTCCAAAAGGACCAGTGTTTATATTGGTAGTGCTCAGGGTTTTAGCTTGTCCTCCTCTGTTTTAGCCGTTGCCGTAAATGGTAAATGTTCAGTGAAGACGATTTCGACTGGAAAGGCTCCGTAGACAACCCCAAGTGTGCCATTACCTCAGAAATGCTGTGTGTGCACCTTTCCTCCCGCTCCTTCCACCCATCCTGCCCTCTGGAATCATCACTCCTTCCACTGCCCGCGCTGACGGCCGGGGAGATTCAGGGAGCCCGAGCTCTGCCCAAACCGGCCGTGTTTTCTTTGCATGCAACTTGTTGTTTTAACATTTGCTTTCCACTGCGAGACCTTTGGGCACCAGCTTGCTTTTTTTAATTCATTTTCTTCCTAAATTTGTGAGCACTGGGCATAGCCGGATGGCCCCTATGCGTGGCAGAGGGCAAACAAGCGCTGCCTCCGGAATTCCCAAATGAAGGATGGGCTCGAGGGAGGAGAACAGCCGCAGGCATTCGCTAGGTGTGTTACAAGGGACGGCGAGGACGGTGTCTGTGTAAGTGCTGCCTCGCTGCTGGTATGTGGGATGTTCTCGGGAAGCTGGGGGGCAGTTGCTCATTTAAAGGTTTTTTCTGCATTCCTGGAAATCTGGGCCCAAATATGGTGGAAGTCACGTTCCAAGCCTCGTGATGGGGGCCCGGCCAAGCGGAGGCTCAGAAATGCCCGTTTACATCAGACGTTGCCTCTTGACCCTGTTTCCAGCGCGCTCTCGCAGGAATTCTCCTTGTGCAAACTTTGCAGCCGGGCGCAGCGCTTCTCTAAACATACCTCCTCGTAAATGCAGATCCTTCGCGCACTTGATCCTTTCCTTCGCTCCTTTCACCCCCTTCTGCGTGTTTTTCATGCCCGTTCCCGCTGCTAATTACCGTTTCTTGCGCAGAACCTAATGCAGTTAGTGCAGGGCCCCCGGGGCATAGCTCAAAGCCTGGTCAGGCTGTGTGGGCACTGCCAGCTGCGTGTCCACCCCTGCGCTGCTGCCAGCAGTGCCCGTGCCCTCTTCCATGCCAGAAAACCGCAGGGCTCCCTTCCCAAGCCGAGCGTGGGACTCCAGATGGCTGGAAAGCTCCGCTTCCGAGGCAGCTGCTGCGAGGAGTTCTGTTCATCCCTCCCTTTACACCCAGATGCTCCCGTCGCGCTGCTCGCTACCTGCAGCCCTCGCCGCGGTAATTCCTAGCGTGCACCCGGATAATCCCGTCAGGCTGTAGTAAGTACAGCTCTGGCGTTGGCTCTTACTGTGCCGTCCGTCAGGAATCACAGCCAAGGGCAGCAGCATCCAGCAGATCCATCCTGGGCTCGGGATGGATCCTGGGCTCATCTGTAAACGGGACTTGTTCATTGTCCTGGCAGCTCTTAGCTGCCTTGGGGTGTCCCCTCTTGTTCCTCTGCTCTCTTGAGGCATTTCCAGGTCATCCGGGGCATTTCTCCTTGTCCTGGCACAGTGTGTGTAGCCCAAGAGATTCAGATCAGCCTAATCTTGAACGAGTATATGAGAAGGATGGCGGAAGATTTCCAGCAGTGATGAGTGGTGCCAGAAATTGGAAAAAAAAACCCTCTAATTTTTCATTTTCTGGTCTCTTGCCCCACTGCTTCAGTCACATAGAGGTGCTCAGACCCAGTAGCAGATAAAGATGCCACCAGATGAGGGAGTCTGTCCCTGCAACTCCCTGAAAGCTGCATCTGCCGTGTGTCCCGTGTCCCTCTTCCAGGCGTGCCGGGCCCTTCCTTTCCCTTCCACAGCTGATGCATTTGGAGATCCTGCCTTTCTCTGCTCCTTGGACCAGACCTGCACTCTCTGTGCGCTCAGCGTTTGGGTACCAAACCCGCAAAGGCCTCATTTTGTTTCCAAAAAGTAGTTTCTCGAAGCACAGATGTTGGGCTTAAACTTCACGTGCAGCTCTTAAAAGGGGCCCCTGAGCGAAATCACTTGGTGTTTACTTACCTGCTTCCTGCTCATCTGGTATAAAAGACTGAGGTTTAGTATGAGGAAGCTACTGCTTTAATTAATAGAGCTGGCTAGCTAAGAAGAATTTTAATTAAATTTTCAGAGTTAATTAACACATTTTAAATCAGTGCCTTTTCCAAAGATGTACAGATTTTGAAGTTGTGGGATGAGGGACTAATGCACAAAAATAAAGTAATTTTTCCAGCATGCAGTACGTGATCTGTTTGCGCACACCTGAATCACGCCTAGTTTGAGGATAGTCTTGCAGTGATGCCTTCCAGATCCCGGGACTGGCTTGGCTTTAAAACAGCTTATTTTGTTTGCCATGAATTAGATTTTAACGTGGACGTGCAGGATGCGAGAGCCAGAGCGGAGCCGATGTCTGCAGCGACGGTGCTAACTGCGTGACGTCCCTTCTTTGTATTTAAATATGCCTCCTAAACACTCAAAGCTTAATATCTTCCAGGCTAAGGGTCCAAGGAATTTCCCGCTTGCCTCTAATTTCCCATTAGCCTCTCGAGTCCCCGCTCTGCCCCGGAGCCGTGTAATCGTTGGGCGCTCCGTGCCGGGAAGCCGCTGAAATTGATGTCGCTAATAATCGTGGCGAAGTCCTCCGGGCTGCGAAAACGGAGCCTCCCTCTAAAAACCCGCGGCAACAAATGGATTATTTCGGTGGCAAATTAGTCTCCGCGGATCAACAATTTGGGGATGTGAACACTGGAGTTGGAGAGCAGGAGATCAATTCCAAGCACTTAGAGGAAGGTTAATGCCCCGCGCGCGGCGGCGGCAGATAACGCGCCGCTGCCTTTTAAGTGCGAGCCATGGGATACAATATTAAAAGTGAAAATGGGAAGGAGCTGAGGCGAATGCGAGCGGGTGATGCCACGTTACCTGCTAATAAAATGCTACTGGAGCTAACGCTGCCGAGGAGGAGGCTGGCGGAGCCGGGAGCATTCCTGGCTGCGGGAAGCTGCTCGGCGCTGGCCATTCCCGCTCCGCACCGCATCATTCCCAGCCGGCGTGGACGGCTTCCAAAATCCTCGCGGTCTCGCCCAAGGCCAGGCGGCCGAGACGAAGGGAAGTTTGGGAATGCTGCTACTTCCACGGAGGACAACGTCTTCCCACTCGCAGCGCCCGAAGGGGGTAATTTGAAAGGTAAGATATTGCTTAAATGGGGGATTTGGGGAGAAAAGGCCGTGTTTGGAAGCGAGTTGTGCTCGGTAAAATTGCAAGCAGCCTCCCTGGCAGGGCTGGGAGCAAAACCTCTCCCTTGGGGATCTTGCCGTTGTTCTGGGCCCCAGGGATCTGTACTGCCCCTTGCACATCTGCTCTCCTTCTAAGCAAATCCAAATAGCTGTTCTGCAGCAAGGAGGCTTGTTCTCTATCTCTTTTAAAAGTTACAACAGTTGGAAACCTACTTCTGCTTTTCATTTCTGAGTATATTTGATGTGAGTTTTCTGTATGGTCTCAGCAAGTGATACGGAGCTGCCTCCTGCATTAAGCAGTGCACTTTTCCCAACAGTTACAAGGCAAGAAGCGAAATCTCATGTCAGGGTCTTTATTTGAAGAGGCAGAAATGGTTACTTTAGGAAAAGACAGTATTTGCTAGTTTTCTTTATATCCTCTTCCATAGTTGATTCAAAGTTGCTCAAAGCCTACTTCGAAATATGCACGTGCACATAAAGAACCCTAAATAGAGATAGGTCACCAGCCAAAAGAGATGGAAAAAAGTGGGAATTGCGTCTCACCCGGCAGGCGCTGCTGCAGGGAAAGGGCCCAGGAGCCGCCGGGTCCCAAATCCCTTAGTCCTGGATGCGGCCCAAACCCGCGGCCGGAGCAGGGCAGCGTTTTGGGTCCACTCGGGCCCTGCTGCATGAGCCCCTTGCCACTCTCCAAGGGGACAGAGGTCCCAAATAATTTGTTATTTGGGACTGAAACATCAGTCGCAAGCCCAGCTTGCTGGCCCCGGAGCTGCATTCTTATGCTGTCGAAATAAGATATTGCAAACTTGTTTTTATTAAATGGGTTTAAGGAGCGTATCTAAGGCTGCGAGCAGGGCGGGGAGCACAGGCTGGTTCTGCTTTCCCCTCGTGGGTGATGTTGAAATGGGGGCATTTTGTTCCACTTGACACGGAGGTTTGCAGGCCCTTAGCGGAACAGAAACTTCCACGCTCAGCTCCTCATTGCCACGTTAGATCGGAGCTGGCCGCGCGGCTCGTACGCCCACCCGGGCCGCGCTGCCAGGTTAACACACAGCATCGCTCATGCCCGGATCTCGAGGCACCTACGGCGCTTGTTCCGCGACGAGCACGATTTGGCAGCGCCGCTGGAAATCGCTCCTAGGAAAGTTCGCTGCGGATGGAAAGCGCGGCAGGAGCCAGCGCTCTTGTTTGAGCGGTTGCAGGAAAACTCATTTGCTTGGGAAGGTAGAAACCAGGCCCCGGAGGTGCAATTTGTAGCCTGTGAAGCGGAGGGTTACTGAGGGCAAGGTTATTCCAGGGCTCTTGGGCATGTCCTGGCCGGTGGAGCTGCAAAGGAGGAACCTCCGTGGCCGCTCGGAGGCAGCGAGGCTGCCGTGGAGCCCCGGCCGGGGAGGCTGCGTGCCTGATTTGCAGCCCATTTCTCGCAGCAGCTGCTCGGGAGGATTTTCCAGTGCCAAAGAGATAATCTGAATTCAGGGAAAATCTGTGTCCGCGCTGCTGCGAACGCCGGCCACGCGGGCCGCCTCCTACACGAGCTTTCCGAGAGCGCCCCTTGCACCGACATCTCCAAGGATGCACCTTGGGACATCTATCCATCCATCCATCCACCCATCCTGCAGGCGCCTGGCCAAGGAGACCCCCGGCCAGCTCCACATGGAGAAGGGAAGGAGCGCAGCAAAGCGGCTGGATACCCGTGGAGGGCTCAGGAGGCACCCGGGTGCGTTTGGAGCACGTCCACGTCACAGCTGCTGGTGCAAGAGGGGCCGCTCGTCACCCGGCGCCGCGTCCCCGGCCCCTCGCTAGCAAACTGCTACTTGCAGGAGGGAGATGGGCGCTAAGAGCCGCGCGAGCGCCCTGACCTCCTCGCTGGGGACCTGCCCCGGAGCGCTGGGCTGGGCCCAGCCGCTTGCTTGGGCTGCCGTTATCATCCCTGAGGAGTCTAATCTGAGACAGCAGCTCTAACGACCCAAAGCGCAACCCAGGGCTGATGAGGGAAGAGCGGAGCAGGAGCCCTCACGAGCGGCTGTGCGAGGAGGTGCTCTGGGTGACGGAGCCCAGAGCCCTTAACCGTCCCCCCAAGCATGGGGGGACCTTGCTGAGCTGGATGGGGCCAGGCCTGTAGCTCTGCAGGGAGCTACAGGACCAGGGCACTGCGCTCGCAGGTACCGGGGCTCCGGGCACGGCGGAACCAGGGCACAGCGCACCAGGATGCTCTGTGGACCAGCGGGATCAGGACTTTGCGCACAGAGGTACCCAAGTACCCAGGGGCCGTGCACCGGTGGTACCTGGGCTCCGTGCGCAGGGGGTAACTGGGCTCTGTGCGCTCAGGGTCCCAGGGCACCGAGTATGAGGGAACCAAGGCACAGTGCACCAGGGCACCCAGGCTCCCTGCACACAGGGTACCAAGGCACTGTGGATATTGAACTCCGTGCACCGGGAGCATGGAGCACTCGGAGTACCGAGGATCCATGCAGGAGGGGCACCGTGCAGCAGCGCTCTGCACCAGGGGCACCACGCACTGGGACCACTGAGCACTCATAGCACCGAGGCTCCGTGCACTGTGGGCACCGAGCACCCAGGCTCCATGCAACGAGGGCTCCCTGCACCGAGGGCATCCTGCAACGGGGCACTGAGCACCTGCTGCACTGAGGTTCCAGGCACCAGGACACCGGAGTCCCAAAATGCCATGCACTGCAAGCACCGTGCAGCGGGGCCTCTATGCACCGGGAGCACTGGGGCTCCGTGCACCGGGAGCGCCAAGCACCGGGGCAACATGCACCGGGAGCACCGAGAGTTCGTGTACCAGGGCCTCTGTGCAGCAGGAGCACCAGGCACCAAGGCTCCGTGCACCGGGATCACCGGGGCTCCGTGCATCAAGATCACCAGGACTCTGTGCACCGGGGCTCCATGCACTGGGGCTCCGTGCACCGGGATCACCGGGGCTCTGTGCACCAGCACCCAGGCTCCATGCACCGGGATCACCGGGACTCTGTACACCGGGGCTCCGTGCACGGGGATCACCGAGGCTCCATGCACCGGAGTTCTGTGCACCGGGAGCACCCAGGCTCCGTGCACCGGGATCACTGGGGCCCTGTGCACCGGGGCTCCGCGCACCAAGATCACCAGGGCTCCGCGCACCGGGATCACCGGGGCTCCGCGCACCGGGATCACCGGGGCTCTGTGCACCGGGATCACCCAGGCTCCATGCACCGGGATCACCGGGGCTCTGTGCACCGGGATCACGCAGGCCCCGTGCACCGGGGCTCCGCGCACCGGGATCACCGCGGCTCCGCGCACCGGGAGCACCCAGGCTCCGTGCACCGGGATCACCGAGGCTCCGTGCACTGGGATCACTGGGGCCCCGTGCACTGGGCCTCCGTGCACCGAGATCACCAGGGCTCCGTGCACCGGGAGCACCCAGGCTCTGTGCACCGGGAGCACCCGGGCTCCGTGCACCGGGATCACCGGGGCTCTGTGCACCGAGGCTCCGCGCACCGGGATCACCGGATCCCCGCGCCGCCCCCGCGGTGGCCGCGCCCGCCCCGTGGCGGGGCCGCGGCGGCTGCGCAGAGCGGGGCCGCCATGAGCGACGAGCGGCTGCGGCGGGTGCGCGAGCGCGTGCGGCCCTTCCCCGACTTCCCCGTGCCCGGCGTGCTCTTCCGGTGGGCTGCGGGCCACGGGGCGGGGGCGCGCGTGGGCGGGGGGGGCATTGGGGCCGGGGGTGCATTGGGGCCGGGGGCTGCATTGGGGCTGGGGGTGCACGTGGATAGGGGGCACATTGGGGCTGGGGGGGTGCATTGAAGCTGGGAGTGCACGTGGGCGAGGGGTAAATTGGGGCCGGGGGTGTATGTAGGGGCTGCATTGGGACTGGGGGTGAACCTGAGTAAGAGATGCACGTGGCCTGAGGGCGCACCCTGGGCAGGAGGTGCATTGGGGCTGGGGGTGCATTTGGGCAGGGGGTGCTTTGGGGCAGGGGGTTCACGTGGCCTGGGAGGCGCACGTGGGTAGGAGGTGCATTAGAGCTGGGGGTGCTTTGGGGCTAGGGGTGCATTAGGGCTAGGGGTGCATTTGGGTAGGGGGTGCACATGGCCTGAGAGCACACCTGGGCAGGGGGTGCATTTGGGCATTGGGGCCTTGGGGTGAGGGGTGCATTGGTGCTGAGGGAGCACATGGGCTGGGGATGCGTTTGGGCAGGGGGTGCGCTGGAGGTGGGGGTGCACTGGGGCTGGGTGGAGGGTGCATTAGCGCTGGAGGTTAATTGGGGCTGGGGATGCATTTGGGCAGGGGATGCACTGGGGCCTTGGGGTGCACTGGGGCTGGCTGGAGGGTGCATTGGCAGTAGATGTTAATTGGGGCTGGGGATGCATTTGGGCAGGGGGTGCGCTGGAGGTGGGGGTGCACTGGGGCTGGGGGCTGCTTGGTGTTGGGGGGTGCCTTTGAGCAGGAGGGGGGGGTCCAGCCCCCTCGGGGGGCGCACGGGGGTGGGGGTGTGGGGAGGAGGTGTGTTTTGCTTGATGGGGGGTAGGTTTGGGCGGGTGCACGTGGCTGGGGCTGCAAGGGGGCTGCAAGGGGGCTGCAGGGGTTGCACTGGGGCCAGGGGGTGCAGCGGGACTGAGGGCAGAGCCGGGGCCCGGGCAGGGACTGACTGTGGGTTTGGGAGCTCCCTGGGGTGGGAGCCAGGGCGACAGCTGATCCCCGTCCCCCCGTTCCAGCGACATCAGCCCCTTGCTGAAGGACCCGGCAGCTTTCGGGGCTCTGCTCGACCTCCTGGAGGCTCATCTGAGGGCCTCCTTCCCCCGCATCGACTTCATCGCGGGTGAGTGCGGAGCAGCATCCCGAGCCCCGGGCCGGAGGGCTCCTCAGTGGGACCCACTCGGTGCAGAGGGGCTCTGTGAGCTCCAGCGCAGCAGCCCCTGTCCCTGCGGGTTTTCCTTCTCGGAAGGCTTTTTCCAACCCCACGAAGGTGCTTCACACGACAACGTTTTGCAGCACAGGGAGGATAAATCACTTGGGCTTGATGATAACGCAAAGTGCGGTGAGCCCAGACCGAGCCCGGTGCACCCGTGGGGGCAGAGTCCGACAATCCTGCGCCCAACCTGAACTTGGCTCTGCCAAGAGCTAGTGGGAAGGGAGGCAGAATGTCCAGGGAGGTCCGAGCCCTGTGCTGGGGGCTTGTAGCAATTGCAAGAGCCAATTGCTTCAGCCCCCTGGATGCCGGTGGGTAGAACGGGAATGCCGTGAGTGTCCTGCAGTGGCTCCGCGACCCGCAGGTCTCGACTCGCGCGGCTTCCTCATCGGGCCGCCGCTGGCACAGAGGCTGGGCATCGGCTTCGTGCTCATACGCAAGAAGGGGAAGCTTCCCGGGCCAACAGAGTCCATCTCCTACGCCCTGGAATACGGCAAGGTAATGCCTGCAGCAGGGGGAGGCAGGAGGGTGCAGGGGGGTGGCACAGCCGGGTTCTGCAGGGAGCCAGGCACATGCACTGCATGGTTCCCTTTTCTTAATTATTGTATAGTCTTGGGGGCTGCAAATGGCGCTGAATGGGAGGCTGTTTTCCATATTGATGGGTGCTGAAACCCAGGTGAGGAGCCCAGGTCTGCTCCACATTAGGGAGGTGAGAGGAAGGAGGGATATGGGGGCTGCTGCTCTGCCAGCGAGTGCTGCCCTCGCTGCACGGCTGCAAAACGCAGCGGGGCTCCCCCGCTCCCCGATGCAGCAGTGGTCCCGAGCAGCCACCTCCTATCCCGCTCCTGCGGTCACTCCCAGCAAAGCTGGGGTCAGACCCGCTGCGTCGACGTCGTTCCTGATGGGTGCACGGATCCTGCCCACTGGTCGTGGGTTTTGGGGTGTTTTTAGGGGCCGAGCACTAAGTTGCTGCTCTTTCCCCCCCAACACAGGCCGAGCTGGAGATCCAGAGGGACGCGGTGGAGCCGGGGCAGAAGGTGGTGGTGGTGGATGACCTGCTCGCCACGGGAGGTGAGGACGGGGCCGGGGGGTCCCCGGGCTCGTTGCGGGCCGCGCTGACCCCCCTGCGCCGTCCCGCAGGCACCATGCGCGCAGCCTGCGAGCTGCTGGCGCGGCTCCGCGCCGACGTCCTCGAGTGCCTCGTGGTCATCGAGCTGCGGCCGCTGCGCGGGGCCGAGCGGCTCCGGCCGCTGCCGCTCTACTCGCTGCTGCAGTACGACTGAGGCACACGGGGGACAGCAGGGACACCGCGGGGGACGGCGGGGACGCTGCAGCCCGGCTGGTACTGAGCACGCGCTGCAAACACCTCCGTCCACGTTGTTTTCCAAGGCCCAGAACTAGTTGTGTTTAGTTTTTTTTTTACTTTCAAGCTCATCCTTCTGGGAAGGAAGAGTGGTTTTCAGGAAGCATGAGGCAGCTTTAGTGATTTGTTATTACTTTTTTTAAGTGAGCAGAGGGAGATCGGTCTTGGGGGAGGCAGGAGGGGTTTGTAGCATTGCAGGGCCCGGCAGTGCCTCTGGCCAAGCTGTGCATGGTCAGGCCCGGGGGAACGCTTAGGTTTCCAGGGAATTGCAGCCACCTCTCGCCTTGCACATCCCATCCTGCTCCGCTCGTGGCTGCAGGAGCCGGACCCACAGGCTGGGCCTGGCTCTGTCCTGGCAGCAGCTTCGTCCCCATGTGCCAAAGCTCCTCTGCACCTTGGCAGGCTGGGGCTGGTGTCCCCTCTGAACGGGGCTAGAATGCACTGATAAAATAAACGCTGGCTTGATGCTTTTTTAAACAGTCTCGCCTTTCTGCATGTCTTGCAGCACGGGCGCGCTGAGGGCAGAGCCTCGGGCCACGTTGCAACCCAGGGCACTGGCAGGGACCCAGGAGCTGCCACCCCCAACCTGAGCAGCTCGTGCAGATGGGTCCCTGCAGGGCCACCTCTTCACGGAGGTGATGGAAGGTGCATGCAGGAACGCAGGGCAGGAACAGTCTGGTCTGCGCAAACCCTGGGCCTCGGCTGGCTCCACGCAGGAGCAGCGGGACTGGGAGAGTGTGGGATGGGGACAGGGCATAGGATGGGACATGGGTAGGGGACAAGGCAGCTCCCACACAGAGCTCAGCAGTCCTACAGGGACCCAGGACCTGGTACCGCTGCAGGAGGCAGCACCCTTGGCCCTGGGAGCTGGCCCTGGCTTTGTCCCTTGTTCCCAACCCAAGCTGCACCCCTATAGCTGCCTCTTGGGGTGTCCCTGCTCTGGAAGCCACCCCGGCTGCAGGGAGCTCCTGGGGGAAGGGGCTCTGGCTCTTCCTTGGCCCTGGCCCCAGCTCCCTTTACAAAAGCTGCTTTCAGCTCTGCAGCCCCCTGCTCACTTTTTCCAGCCTGTCTTGCTCCAGCCCTTGGACAAATCCCAGCCCTTGTCTTGGAGAGCCGCAGTGCTCCGGTGGAGCAAGGAGGAAGAGCACAGAGTTAACATAACTCAACTCTATTTAAAACATTTAATACAAAGATGTTTTGACAAGCCCCGCAATCGTTTCCAGCAAGAGCCGGAGCCGTTTCCCTCCCTTAAAAACAGAACGAGGCCCAGAGCTCGAGAACGTCACCACTTTGTGACTTCACTCCTTCCTCCGTGTCACCCTCTTACCATGCCCAGTCCGGCCTCCATCCCACAGGATTCGGTCAATGGAAGAAAACTCCAGTGCCAAACTTGCCAAAGAGCAGGGTCACTCGAGAGGAGGCTGCCTGCTCCCCTCGCTATGGGAGAGGGCACTCCAGGAGCCAGAGTGGCTCTTGAGGGTGGCGAGTTACGTCCCGGTGGACAGTGGAGGTGAGGCCTGTCCATTGCAATCCCAGATGTCCCTAAGGATGAGCCTCCCACTCCCTGGACCCTCGGCCGCTCCCACCAGCCTAGGAAATCCCCCCAGTCCCAGGACATTGTCCTGGGTTTGCTACATCTACGGCTCAGATCATGTGCAAGACGGCTCAGGGGGCTTCTGCCTCCTTGATGGCCTGGGCGAGTCTCTCCGCGATGACATGGAGGTCCTTGTCCTTGTCCAGTTTGATGTAGGTGTCCGTGCGGATGGGGTGCAGGCTCACCCAGTCGGGCAGCAGCTCTGTGAAGAGGCGCAGGTGCTTCTCCATGTCACCTAAGGGAGCCAGCACGTGAGAGGATCACCCAGCTGCCCAACACCGTCCCTCCTATGCGGGGATCTAACTGCCTCTATTGGGGTTACAGCCATTTCTAGTCCCACCAACCCGCTGGTTTCTGGTCTTATCCACTGCTCTGGAACCACCAGGGCTGGATCGCCTTCGGATCAGGTGAGCGTCATCCCAACCTCAACTCCTGGACTAAGCAGCTTCCCTTGCATCAGGGAAGGGACAGAGGAACTTGGTGGCTCCACACTCGGTGCACCCCAGGGTCCTGCAGGGAAGGGATTCATGTGGAGGGAGGGAGGAAGGGGAGATGCAAGAGGCCCCCAAACATCCCATGCTGGGGAGAAAGCGGCCGCAGTTCCGTACCGGGGGACATCTGCGTGGGGCAGCTGTCACTCATGCGGGCACAGGCCACCTCCAGGCTCAGCGCCTGCTTCTTCTCGGCCACGAAGACGTTGCGCAGGACGCGGGCCATGGCCGGCAGCCGCGCCAGCATGGCCAGCCGCTCCTCGCGCTGCGGCGCCCGCGTCAGCAGCGCCCGCATCCTCTGCGCCTCCTTGGCGCGGACCTGGGCAGCGGGACGGCACGGGTCAGGCTCCGCGGGGCACGGCCAGCGCCGCCGCGGTCCCCGCCACGACCCCGTCACTCACCCGCTCGAGCAGGGCCGGGGACACCCCTTTGAGCGCGCTGGAGGTGCTGGCCGGGGACGGCGCGTTGGGAGCCTCCGGCTCCCCTGCACTCGTTTCAGCTGCTTTCAGGGCCATGTTGGCAAGAGCTTTTTCCATCTGCTCGTGGGGAAGCGCAAGGTGGCATTGGGTTAGTGCAGGGAGCTGCTCCACTGCACAAGAGAATTCCCCCCGGAATGCACCCACTCCCAACCCTGTTCCACATTCCTGGTCCAAAGCTCCCGTTTCATGTGGCTCTCAGCCACCCCACCTGCCATGGGGGCACCTTTGGGTGCTTCACCTTCTCTCCCAGCCCCACAGTAAGTACCAGAGACCTCCCCAGCCCCAAGCAACAGCCTTCATCCTCAAGCCCTCTTCGTCCCAGGAGGGCCTCAAGGAGACCTCAGGAGCCTTAAGGGCTCTGAGCTGGGCTTATCCAGCAGCACCTTCCTGGAAAGACAGCAGCTTTGAGGTCTGCTGCTCACTGGGAACGTCACCTTTGTCACTCACCTTGGGGGTCATCACGCCCCGGGCCGTGCTCAGCACCTCCTGGGCCGTGGCGATCCTGTCACCCTGGGGTGGCCGCGGCAGCTCGGCCGGAGCGATGTCCGGCACCTCGTCCACGTTGAAGCGGGGGTGCCAGCGCGTCAGCTCGTCATCCGGCACCGCCAAGGGGGGGCTGAGGGAGGCCAGGAATGCCTGGAGAAAGACGTGGGGGAAAAAAGGAGGAAAGATGTGTCACACAGCAGGGACCGGGGGTCTGGCCACCCACCCGATGTGGCCCCACGCTCCTCGTGCCGCTCACTGTTACGTGGCCGCGAGCTCAGGGGAGCCGGGGCTGCGAGCGATGCATTTCCTGACGCTCCCCACCCACGCCGGCCTGCCAAGAATATCCACGGGCTGCGCCACAGCCTGGACACCCGCCCAGGCCGGCCCAGCGCTTCCCTGGAGAGCAACGGGAGGAGACCCGGAGCCTGCAAGGGCAAAACCCACCCGTGACCCTGGGACCGTCCAGGGAAGGCTTGACCCGTGGGGCAATGCCAAGGATGCCGAGAGCAGCGTGCCGAGGTGCCCCTCACCTTGTGGTGCCGCTTGACGATGTCCACGAGGCCGCGGTTGAACTCCTTCCTGCGCTCCAGCAGGCGCGAGGCTGACAAGTGCGGGCGGCCGTCGACCTTCTCCCCTGCAACGGGAGCCCCGAGCGTCACCCGCAGCCCTGGTACAGCCCTCCCGGCCAGGCGCAGAGTGGAAAGCGGAGCCAGGCAGCAGCTGCCTGGGCGCGAGCCAAGGCTCGAGAGCCTCTCGAGGGACAGGAGACCTGTTGCCGCCTGGTGCCCTGCCAGCACCGCTGCTCAACCTCGCGCTCTCCCCACAAGTGTTTTCCACTTCTGGCACGCTCAGGACTCACAAATCAGATTATTTAATAGACCAGAGCAGAGCGAGGCAGCGTGGAGAGCAATGCTGGGGCCTTGAAGGTCCTTGCGGGACCCAGGCGCCCGGGCCCACCTCTGCTCTCCCAGGACCCCAGGCTCATACCTTCCCCCAGCACTGGCTCAAGGGTGAGCTGATAGTCCGACTTCTTCACGGTGCTGCTGAACGTGGGGATGTTCTTCTCCTGGCGCAGCCGGTATGATTCCGGGTACACCGCCTTGATCTGGCCCACGTGCCGCTCCTCGAACTGCCTGCGAGAGCCCGGCAAGGTCAGACACCGTGGGGACAGCGACAGGGACCCTCCTGCCACCCCTGCCCACGCTGCACCTACTTGCGCATCACGTCCTGCACCCCCTGCTTGACCTTGGCAAAGGTGACGGTTTCGGAGCGGTTGAAGAGCATCCCCACGATGGCATCCATGCTGCGGAACATCTCCGCCAGCACCTTGAACTTGTAGGGCAGCGTGAGCCCCGGCGGCACGTCCTGGGCTAGGGTGTGGAAGCGCTGGTACGCGGGGACCTTCTCGCTGCCGGGAGAGGGACAAGAGGTGTCAGCTCCTGGCACGCTCCTTGCAGGGCCTGCGACCTCCCGGACAGGCTGGCTCAGCATCCCACTGCCTCAGGGCCACCTTCCTGCCCGGCAGCCCGTGCCACGCTCGCCCCAGTTAGGTCACCTTCCACCCCCATCCCTGTGGTCTTCTCCAAGTAGCTTCTGCCACCATTTGGGTCATCCTGTGCTTCGGACAAGGGCTTTGCACATGCGCAGCCGCTGTTGAGCCCTGCGCCCCGAAGCAGCTGCTCACCTGGCCGCCCCTGCCGCGCTGCTGCTCTCCTCCGAGGGCTGCGCCTCCGCTTTGGCTCTTTCCGCTCTCCTCTGGCGGATCCTCAGCTCCAGGTCCCGCGCTCGCTTGAGGCGGCTCTGCAGCTCCGCGCTGGCCTCAGCGGAGGCTGCTGACACCTTGGCGAGCTCAGCGAGCGCCTTCATCCTCTGCAAGCGGCGCTTCAGCTCCGCGATGCTGTCCTGGGGCAGAGGAGGACAGTGACATGGAGGCACCCGGGCCTGGCACACCAGTAACTTTACCAAGCGCCTCTCCACACCGCAGAACCAGAATCTGTGGGATCATTAATGACCCTTCTTGGTGGGACACTCTCTGTCCAGGAAGGAGGGTAAGCAGAGGTGACCTGACAGAGCAGTGAGGGTCACCTCGCCCAGCACAGGGTGGCACTAAGACATGCAATCACCCCCATCCGTACCTGCTTCGACTCTCTGCTCTGGCCCGGCGTGGCTTGACCGGGCTGCATCGCACCGGGCTGCACCGGCCCGAGGGTCGCACTGGATGTCGTCTTTGCTGCTGTGCCTGGCGAGGAGGGTGTCACTTCTGATGAGGAGGGGGTCAGAGTGGTGGCCACGTGGCTGGAAGCCTGCGGGAGGGTGGGAATGGTGAGCGGTGGAGCTCGCTGGGTGTAGGGAACCCAAATGAGGGCAGGGAGCAGCTCGCAACCCCCCAGCCCCGCACCAGGGGCTGTGCCTGGTTTAGCTTCCCCTGCTCCAAGCCCCGCGCCCGGCTCAGCCGCAGCCCCTCACCGCATCCCGCGGCAGCTCCAGCCTCTTCCGCGCCGACTTCCCGCTGCGCTCCGCGCCCGGCTCCTCATCCAGCTCCTGCCGCCGCCGCTTCCTGCCCGCCAGCGCCGGGATGCTCCCGCCGCCGCCGCCGGGCCGCGCGGGGGTGCGCGGGGAGCCGGGCGGCCCCGGGGGCTCCGCGCTCAGCGCCCGCTTCCCCAGCGGCCCCGGGGACAGCGCGGCCTTGAGCCGGCGCTCGGCACCGGCCGCCTTGGTGCGCCCAAAGAAGTCGGTGAGGCGAAGCTGGGCCATGGCGCGCGGCGGTGCCGGGACAAACCCGCTCCCTGTCCCCGTTCCCGGGTCCCGGTTCCCGCCCACGTGCGCGCTGCCGCGCGGCAATGGAGCCACTTTGGCGCGAACCCGCCGCGCGCGCCGTCACGTGACGCGGAGCGGCGCGCCCGGGAGCGGATTGGCGCCACCGGGCTCTTAAAGGCGCCGCTTCCCGGCCGGAGGCGGTCGGTGGGGAAGGGGTGGGGAGGAAGGGAGCAATGGGGCGGTGCGTGGCCGGCCGGGCGCTGCCCGTCCCGCTGCGGCCGCCCCGGCTCCCTGCGGCTACTGCACCGGGATCGGAGCCTTCGAGGTGCATCAGACCGCGCCGTGATGCATCGCACCCCGTTGCGGTGCCTTTAGCTCCTCCGGGGTTCATTAGACCCCTCTGTGGTGTGTTGGACTCCACCACGGTGCATCGGACCCTGCTGTGATGTGTCAGCCCCCACCAGGGTGCATCGGACACCTCCATAGAATCATTATGGTTGGAAAAGACCTTTAAGATCATAAGATTCAACCATAAACTTATCAACTCTATGCCCGCTTAACCGTGTCCCTAATGCAACCAGTCACCTCAGGGTGCATCAGACCCCACCATGGTGTATCAGACCCCGTTGTGCTACATCAGATGCCACCGTCCCTGCCATGCTGTATCAGACCCTGCCGCAGTACACGGGACAGATGCTGCGGCTTACGGTGCTCTGCACTGGCCTAGTTGATGCACGAACGCATCCCACTCCTTGGGATACAAGATGTTGCTCCGTGGTGCCGCATCTAGGATGCTGCAGAGCGTCATTCCCGCTCCGTTCCGCATCAACTGGTGCTCCTCATTCATAGGATCCCACTTAGCGGTGGCTTAGCCGCATGCTGGGACACCCCTGTGCCCACCTCCCTCCCCAGCGGATGATGCTGGGTGTCGGGATGGGAATTTCAGGCCGATTCCCGCTCTGAGATCCCAAGGGCAATCCAGGCAAGAGGGACCAGATAGCAAAAGCAGTTGAAATTCCCAGTGCAAAACCCCTGAAGCCGGGGACCGGCTGTGCAACTCGCTGAGCTACTGCTTGCGGCTCCATCCCTGGGCCTGAAAAACGGGGTGGTGTTTGCAGCCTCCCAGTGAGGCAGGAAGGCTCCCGGCGTTCCCAGCGTTCCACCTTTTCCTGGAATGCCGGTATCTGCTCCGGCCGGAGGGCTGCAGCCGGAGCATTGCAGCTGTAATTTCTAAGGCTGGCTTTTGCGGGTTTGCAGCTGCTTCGTTAATGCAGGACTTCATACCTGGGTATTGAAGAAGGTTTTACTCTGGCCGATCCCTCTGGATCCCGGCTCGCAGGGATCAATACGGCATCGCCTGCCAGGCAGAGGGGCCAAGGCCTCGTCCCGAGGATGCTCGAGGGGTTTTTCTTGTCCACAGCCTGTCCCAGCACCCGGCGAGCAGTGGGCAGCCACACACGGTGCAGGGCTTGGAGCACCAGCAGGGCAGGAGTTGGATGGAGCCCAGGGAAGGAAGCGGAGGCCGTCAAGGACCAGTGCTGGTTTATTAAGCGCGTTTGGGAAACAAACAGGAGAAAAGCCAAAGAATGCAGAGAATTTCACGGGCTGGTGGTTCCTGTTGGGGCTGAGCGGTGCTGCCGATGCCAGCGTTGCCGGATTCCGAGTGGGACCCTTGCACCGGGGGGAGTCCCAGGCTGCCCACGCTGGCTCGACCGCGGCTGCTGTGCAGTGGTAGGTGGTGAAGCACAGGGTGTACAGGCACGTGCCCCCATTCCGGGGTGCAGGATGGACTCCCTGCTCCCAGGACTTGCGTCTGGGCATCCCTCTCCCAGAGCTTGCGGCAGGCAGCCACAGCCAATTCCGGGACCGCGTGACATTCCCACCCCGCTCCGCAGCTTCCGAGCTCTCTACGGACATTAGCTCGCCCCGGAGCCCGGCCGAAGCACTCAGCCTCAATTAGCTTTTTTTTTTTTTTTTTTTACGACGCACAAACAGGAAGCGCATGGTCTCTTTTTCGCCACAAATGCCCTTGCTGCAGCCTGCCCGCTCGCGTGGCAGCGGGGGCCGCGCCGGGAGGGCCCCTCTCCTTGTCCCGTTGCGCTTTCGCCACCCCGCTCCAACCCACCAAGGGGGTCTCCCCGGGCCGGGGGCAGCCCCCGCCGCCCCCTCTTCGGTCCCCTAAACCGGCGCTGGCAGCGGGGGCTGAGACCGGCCAACTCGTGACAGCGGCTGCAATGCGCAGCGGGCGGCGCTAGGTGGTGCCGGGCGCCGCGCGGGTCGGGTCGGGCCGGGCCGGGCCGGGCCGGGCCGGGCTGGGGGGGTGGAGGGGGGGGGGGCGGCGGCGCCTATAAAGGCGGCGGGCGCGGGGCGGGCGCTCCGGGACCGGCCGCTCCGCTCCGCTGCGCCCGGGCGCGGCGGGATGAGCGCGGCGCGGGGCCGCCTGCAGCCATGGAGCGGCGGCTCCTCTGCGCCGGCCTCTACTGGCTGCTGCTGCCGCTGGCCCTGCTGGCCGGTGAGTGCCGGGACCCCCCTCCTCCTCCGGGACCCCCTCCCCGAGACACTTTGTATCCGCCCGCCGCTACTTCGTATCG
This sequence comes from Tinamus guttatus, assembly GCF_059628265.1. NCBI lineage: Eukaryota > Metazoa > Chordata > Aves > Tinamiformes > Tinamidae > Tinamus > Tinamus guttatus. The sequence continues at coordinate 1,539,788 of NW_028288778.1, forward strand.
GCCCGGAGCGCTGCCCGCGACGGGACTGCGGGCGCCCACCCCGTTTACGGGGTGTTTTTGGGTTCCCCTGCTTGCTCTAGTGCTCTGGGAGGTGGGAAGCCTTTGAGCACCCCCGTGCTGCATGTGCTGGGGACACCCCTGGGAGCCTGGCTGCGCTTTGTGGGGTGCCCCAAAGCGGGGGTGTCGGTGGGTGCTAAGGCCACCCGTGGGTGAGTGGCTCCCCCCGCCGCAGCAGGGAAGTGACCGGGGGTGCGGGCGCTGCCGCGGCCAGGAAGCGGCTGAATCAGTGCGGCCCGTGGGAAGGCGGCCGCCCGCGCGGAGCCACTGAGCGTGACACCCGGCTCCGCAGCGCCGAGCGCGTCGGGCCAGCGCCGCAGCGTGCCGGGATAGCGGGGCGGCTGCTGCGGGAATCTCTGCTGTCTTCCCATTCCTGAGCCCGGGGAAGGGGCAGCAAGGGAGCCCTGACGTGGTGCTGAGCTGCCAGGCACGGGGTTGTGCAGATCCGCTGCACCGGGTCCTTTGCCCCGGCACCCGCAGCGTCCGAGCACGTGGGACCCGTCGGGGTGAAACCGCCTCCCGAGGCCGGAGCGGCGGCTGTTTTGCAAGTTTTATCACCGAAGGCCAGGGCTGCGCGGCGGCCGCCAGCCGGCTCCGGGTGCGGCCTTGCCCGCTCCCTGCGCCCTCCGCATTCCTCCTCACGGGATTTCGCAAACCTGCTCCCGGGAGCTGCCGTGACGGGGCTGCTTGTGCAACGAGCTGCTCGGGCTCATGTGGGGCAGGCAGTGGGACACGGACCCAGCTGCAGCCGCCGGGACCGTCCCGGCGGAGCTGCTCTAAGCCCATTTTAAGCAATGTTGGCCTTTGAAGGCAGATGCACCACCCACCTAGGCAATCGTCTGGCTACTAGCCTGGAAAATACCCGTGTCCCGAGACTCGAGACTCGCCGAACAAGAATCAGCTCTTTGAACCTGGGCTGCCTGGGGAAACGTGTTCGGGGACTCTGGGTTTACCTTTAAATAGACGCCAGGGGAACGCTGCTCAGGCCAGGCAGCCCGGCGCTCCGTAAACAGCATCGGTCAACGGGCTCCTTGTGCCCAGCGGGCGCCGTGGGGTGGCCGGAAGAGGCTGCAAGGCGGCTCGTGCGATAAGCGAGTGTCACCGCTGCCCATGACGGCACCTGGGGGCTGCATCCAACCAAGCTGCTGCATTTCAGCTTTTGCAGCCTCGACCCGGCCTTTCTGGGCCTCCAGCGGAGGCAGCTCGAGACTCGCTGGTGCAGGAAGTTGGTGACTGTTGAAAAAGCTTCTCTATTTGCTCCAGTTTGTGCGGGGAGTGACTCAGTGCAGGATGTGAGGAGGTTAATTATAACGCTGCCATGAGGCGGGCTGGAAGGTGTCCGGGCGCTGCTGCACGCAGCCTCCCTGCTGGCTCTACGCGGGGGACGGTGGCCTTGCCAGCAGCACGTGTCCCCCCCGGCGCCTCCGTGTCCCCCCGCCAGCAGCGCGTGCAGCTCGTGGGGCTCTGTGCCGGGGATGCTGCGGCTCCCGAAACCCTAGTAGCCGGGTGTAATATTCCCCTGGCTGCATCGGGAGCTTGTTTAAATTTGGAGCCTGGCGCAGGCAGCTGCTGGCAGGGATCGGCTCCGACGCTTCCCTTCGGTGCCGGAGCAGCCGCGCGGGAGGGAACTGGGATGGGGGTGACAGAGCCAGGGCCCCGCCGGGGCAGTGGCGTCCGCCTCCGCCCGCAGCCTCCCGGCCTTCCTTCCCCTGCAATTAGGGCTCTTCCCGAGCGTGCGCAGGATGTCGGTGGCGGCCGCGGGCCGGCTCCGTGCTGGGAGCCCCCCGGGGCTGCGGGTCGGGACGAGGACGCGGAGCGGCCCCTCTGCGGGTCCCCGAGCCCCCCGGGGGTGCCAGGTTGCACCGCCTGTGCCCGGCGGGTGTGTGGGCTGCGGGCGGCTGCCTCCTGCGGTCAGGTGCTTTTTATAAATGAGGGGAAATTTAAAAAAAAAAAAAAAAAAAAAAAAAAAGGAAGCTGCAGATGTCTCCAGGAGAAACAGCTCCTGCTTCCTCCCCAGGGCAGGGCCGGGTGCAGGACTGGGGCACTGTGTGCCCAGGCCTGGGTTCTGCTGTGCGTGTCCCCACATCTCTGTTTTGGGGTGACTGCTGTGGGGCTGGGCTCCCTGCATGTTGCAGTGGGCACCGTGGGTGGGATGAGTGTGCGGTGCTGGTCCCACAGTGGCACTTAGAGGTGACAGGAGACACTCGGGGGTAGCACTGGGTCTTGCTGCCTGCCCCCAGGCTGGCTCTGTTCATGCTCCCCCCCTTGATGCTGCAAGGTCATAGGAGCAGGGCTGTCCCTGTCCCCTAGCACTGCGGTGGCCATGGGTGCAACCCCATAGCCCTGGTTGTGGGGCTGGTGACAGCACTGCACCACCATGGGCACAGTGCCCACCTGGTGCCCCCAGGGCAGCTCTGGCCATGTCCCCAGGGAGCCACCGTGAGCCGGCCTGGCGGCGCTGCCGGCACCGGGATGTGTTTTTCCACAAAAACAGGATGCAGCGGATGAAGTGTCGCGGCTGGTCCCCCATCCCGGAAAGGGGATTTGGGGCGTGCTGGGAATGCAGCCGGCAACGTGGCCCCTGTGCCTGTGGCCACCCCTCCAGCGGTCCCGCTCCGGGCGCAAGGTTCCCGAGGGACACTTTGCCCTTGCAAAATGCACCCTGTCCCCATGCACTGCATTCTCCCGGGAGTGGGCAGAGCTGCCTGGTGCTGCCCCATGGCACAGAGCAATGCCCTGGTGCTTCTGGGCACCAAACCCGCCTCGGGACTCAGCTGCTGCAGCAGGTAACGGCGCTGTGCAGAACCAGCAGCGCGTGCAGTTGATTAAAGAGCTGTGCTAATTAATACTGCACAACCGCCGGTCCCAGCGGGGAGAGCGGCCGTGCCAAGCCCTGGAGCGGGTGCCTTGGGGTCCTGCTGTGGATGTGCCGGGTCTGAGCCCTGGGGCACCGGGCAGCACTGCTCACTCATGGGCCTCCCACCGCACCAGCTCTCAAGGGAGGATTAAAGACTGCTCTTTAATGAGGTCCCATGCATCTTGCTGTGATTTATCCTCCTCTTCGTGTTTTAACTTGGTTAATATTTCAAGTGCTGCTGGCTGCGGCGCTGGGTTAATCCCTGTGCAGAGTTGGAGCTGTCCTGGCAGCTCTGAGGGGCTTTTTGGGGACATGGGGCTGGCCTGCAGCAGCCTCGTGCCCCTCTGGCACTTGCCTGCAGCCCAAATGCACTTGTGGGGCTGAGAAGGGTGCCTGTGGGTCCCCACTGAACTGGGACTGGCTTGGATGCTGCTGAATCCTGACTGTCACCTCCTCCTGGGGTGCTGTCCCTGTCCCCGGTGTCCCTGTGGTGCCAGTGCCTCCCAGGTGCTTGCAGTCCATGTCCTCATGAAGGGTGTCTCGTGGTGCTGCCTGCATCCCAGCCTGGGTGATGCTAACAGGGCTCTGTTCCCACTGGTTCCATCCTTGCTGGCAGCATCCATGGGGTGGGGACGGCACCAGGATGGGGTCTCCGAGCACCTTTGGGTGTCCGTGGGGCAGGACCAGGATGTGCCAGGAGGGCCATTCCTCCCGCAGCCACCCTCCCCAGCGCGGCTCCTCTTGGGCTCCTCACTGCTGGCGCGGGAAGGGGAATATTTGCTCCATGAGGTCATGGCTTGCCGAAATGCAGCGAGCAACCCTCGGCGGGGAGGGGACAGGGGCTGGGGGCAGCGCTGGCCGTGGGTCCCTCATGGGCAGGGGCTGCGAGCGGGGCCGGGCTGCCCCCACCCCGCGGTGCTGCCTGCAAGAGGTTGGATCCGTGCCCTGTCCAGGACATTCCCGGGGTCCCAATCCCATGTGGGATGATGGTGCCAGCTGGTGGTGGGGTCCTGCCAGGGGCTGTGTGTCCTCCCCGCTACGTGTGGCCCCAGGATGAGCCATCCCATAGGATCCGTAAACACAGGAAGGGCCGTGCCTGGCTCACTGGTGTGGAGCACGTCCCTGGCTCCTGACCTGCTCCCCCTTGGCCATGCAGGGAAGGGACAAGTGTCCCTGCCCCGGCCGGACCTTGTGACCGTCCCCTCCTGGGTGGCCCTTGGGCTCCCTGGCTCTTGCTGGGACATGTTCCCCTCCGTGGCCATCTCCGAGATGTCCCACCCAGGCGGTCACCTCTGTCCCTGCTGGTTCAGGTATGGGCTTTGCTATGGGCTGCCCAGCGCTCACGCAGCCACCGGGACACTGCGACCCCGTCCCCGCTGGTGACAGCCCGACTCGGTTGCAAAGCTCCCTTCCCGTCTCCTCCACCACGTTTGCGCCTGAAAACAAGCTGTAATTTAGGTCTAAAAATAAGCGAGGGGAAGGTGCAGAGCGGCTGATGTGTCCGAACCGGGCTGCGGGTCGGGGACCGGACCGGGACTGAGGCGCTCCGAGGCTCCTCTCCCTTCACCACATTGCCGGAGGGTCCCCACGTCCCCCAACCCACGGAGGCGGCCGTGGGCACTGGGATGGCAGCGAGCACAGCTCAGCGCTGCCTTACGGGAAGGGGGTTGTTCTGCCCGTCGGAATAACGCTGATTTTGCTCTTCACTGCTGCGCCAAGGGCTCTGAGCTGCCCCTTGATGGAGCAGAGCCCCTGGGCACATGCCAGGCGCCGCACCGGCGTCGCTTGGACGATGCCTCCCCGAAGGGGTGTCCCCTGAATGGGGATGGGAGATGTGGGACAAGCTCTTTTCTCCCCTTTGCGCTTTTCTCGGGACCTTGGTGATCCTGGGGCTCGCGTCTGCGTTTGCAAGTGGAGGCTCCCAAATGCACCCGCTCCTGGGCACTGCAGGGGTTAGGGATGCGGGGTTCCCAGCTGGATTCATCCCAGGGGCTCCCGGTGCTGCGGGGTGGGTGTGCAACGGGCTAACTCCATCCGTGCTTCTGTCCCCAGCCTGTCTCTTCCGCTTCAACGTCCTCTCCCTGGTCTACCTGCTCTTCCTGCTGCTGCTGCCCTGGTTCCTGGGGCCCTCCGAGCACACTGTGAGAGGTAAGAGCTGGGGGGCCGGCTGCGTCCGTGGGGACCGGCTGGTGCCATCCCCGGGCTCCCCTCCTTGCAGGACGGGAGCTACGAGGTGCCCTGGCGCGGGTTCCTGCTCCCCTTGCCCTGTGGTTTGCCCCCGGCCGCGCGGCACGGGGACGCGTGGCTCCGCGCGGCGGCCTCGCTCTGTTAATTATAGCCCAGCCCAGCTATTAATAGGCTTCTGGCTATGAAAAGGGCAGTTTCGAGTCCCAGCCATATTAACCAGAAACCTCAGAGCTGGGCTGTGCCCGCGGGGCGGGCAGGGATGTGCTGCCACCACCGTCCCTGCCCTGGGTGCCCCGGGCAGGGCCCCTGCAGTGGCTGCGCTGTGTGGGTACATGGGACAGGTCCCCCATGGTGGCATGCCATATATGCACGGGGCAGGTCCCCATGGTGGGTATATGGGGACAGGTCCCCATGGTGACATGCCATATGTGCACGGGGCAGGTCCCCCATGGTGGCATGCCATAGGTGCACGGAGCAGGTCCCCATGGTGGGTACATGGGACGGGTCCCCATGGTGACATGCCATATGTGCACGGGGCAGGTCCCCCATGGTGACATGCCATAGGTGCACGGAGCAGGTCCCCATGGTGGGTGCATGGGGCAGGTCCCCATGGTGGCATGCCATACATGCACAGGGCATGTCCCCATGGTGACATGCCATATGTGCATGGGGCAGGTCCCTGTGGTGGGTCCATGGGACAGGTCCCCATGGTGGCTGCATGTCACGGGAGCATAGGGCAGGTCTCCCGTGGTCAGTGCATGCTGTGGGCGAGGAGGAGAAGGTTCCTGCAGTGGGTGCACACTGTGGGTGCACAGGGGAATGTCCTTGCAGTGGGTGCACCCTGTGGGTGCACGGGGCAGGTCCCCATGGTGGGTGCACACTGTGGGTGCATGGGACAGGTCCCCATGGTGGCTGCATGTCACGGGAGCATAGGGCAGGTCTCCCACGGTCAGTGCATGCTGCGGGTGAGGAGGAGAAGGTTCCTGCAGTGGGTGCACACTGTGGGTGCACCCTGTGGGTGCACAGGGGAATGTCCCTGCGGTGGGTGCACACTGTGGGTGCAGAGGGCAGGTCCCCGCAGTGGTTGCCTGCCATGGGTGCATGCAGCAGGTCCCTGCAGCAGGCATGCTGCGGGTGCATGGGGACGCGTCCTCGTGTGCACAGTGCATGCAGCGGGTGCATGGAGCACGTCCCCACGGCAGGTGCAACCTGCATGTCCCCATGCGGGACAGCCGGGGCGCACGGTGGCAGCGCTGGAGGCGAGCCAAGCCGCGGGGTTGAGGGCTCCGTGCCCCGCTCCGGGTGCCCTCCAGGCCGGGCTGCGCTGCGGCAGGGCTGAAAGCGCCGGGCGCTGCCGTGGCTAAAAGCTCTGCCCTCTGAATATTTCATGGGCTTCTCGGCGTCGGAGCCCGGGCGCTGCCGCGAGCCAGCGCGCGGATTTACAGGAAAAAACAAGCGGAGGGAGAGCTTGGCCCGGGGCCGCCCCCCCGGCCGGTGCAGCTGCGGCGGGGGCTGCGGCGTGGCCTTTCCAGCCGCAGGGAAAGTGGGATCAGGGCCCGGGGGCCCGGCCGCAGCTGGTGGAAGGTGTGACGGGGCCGGCGCGGCGTGGGGGATCGCTGGCTCCTGCCCCGCTGCCGCCCCCGGGAAATTCCAGCCGTGGGAAGGGGAGGCAGCGCCGCGCTGGCACTCCGGGCGGGATGGGCATGGAAGGGGGGAGCTCCCGGCCGCGGTCGGAGCATCCCGTGTGGATTCTCTGCTCCGGTGTCTGGGAAACAGCCCCTTCCCCAGCTGGTGCTGGAGCAGGGGGATGCTCCCGGCTCCCTGCACTGCTCCATGCCTCAGTTTCCCCAGGATTTTAGCATGGAGGGGTGCCCCTAGGTGGGGTGCGCCGGGGGCTGTCATGTCCTTGGTGACCGGGGTTGTCCCCTCCTGCAGGTCACACCGGCCGCCTCCTCAAAGCCCTCCTGGGAACCAGCGTCATCTTCCTCACGGCCCATGTGATTTTCCAGATATGTCTCTACACGCTGCCCGTCCTCGACCAGCTGCTGGGGCCCAGCTGTGAGTACAGGGCACCGCAGGGGGTGGGCGAGCAGGGCATCCCACGGGCAAAGAGCCCTGGCCACTGCCCTGGGGACTCTGGGCGGGTGCCGTTTGCTTCGGTGCATCCCTTGGGTGCTGAGGGTTGCTGCAGCTCCGCGGTGCAGCGCTGGCTGCATCGGTGCCCGCGCGGGCAGCAGCGTGGCTGGAAATCGCTGCTGCGAGCGCGTCGGGGCTCAGCACGCCCTGCCGCCGCTCAGCACCTCCGTGGCTCCCTGCAGGCAGCACCTGGGAGATCCTGGCCCGGCACGTCGGCGTCACCAGGTGAGGGGTGGCCCCAACGCCGGTGCCGCACAGGGAGCAGGAGCATCCCTGCCCTTGGGATGCTGCTGAGCTCGGCGCCTCCGTGCGCTAGTGCAGGGCTGGGAGCTGTGCCGGGTGACATGGTCCGATGTCACCCGCGTGGCCCTGCATCCTGTGCAATGGTGGCACGTCCCTGAGCCCTGCTGTCACTGTCCCCACCAGGATGGACCTCAACGACATCCCAAACTTGGTGCGCCTCGTGGCGCCCGATGCCGGCATCCTGCTGGTGTCCGCGCTCTGCCTGGGCCTGTGCCGCCGCCTCGTCCCCAAGTCCCGCGCCCGGAGGCCGGAGCCCCTGGAGCCCCTTGAGCGGGTGGGTGACAACGTCTGTCCCCCTCATGTGTCCTGCCGACAGCTCCTGCATCCCTATGCGGTGGCCTTGCTCCCGCACCCCGGCATATCCAGGGCCGCCGGGATACGAGTGCTTTGTGCTCCCAGCTCCGCACGCTGGGAATCCCCGATGACGTTGGTGGGGCCGGATCCATCCGCGTGGTTCCCGCATGGCTGCAGCTCCCCCGCGCTCGGCACCTCGTAAAGGCCGGGCTGACTCAGCCGGCGGCCGCCGGAGCTGCCCGTGTTTGCGCGGCGTTTCCATAGGGATCCCGGCAAACAGCCCGGCTGCACAGAGCCGCTTTATGCGGGACGGCCGAGGCCGGGCCGGCGCGGGCTGTAACCGGAGCGCGGGCAGATGCGGATGCCTTTGCCGTGAGCGCGGGGCCGGCGCGGAAAAGCAGCCTGGAAAAAAGCTCAGCGCCGGGAACCCGCGCGCCGGCGCCAAGAAAAGCAGCCGTGCTTGGCGGGCGCTTTCCGAGCGGCTGATGGGATAAACACGGCCAGGTGCAGGGCTGCGCGCCCGCGTGGGATGTCCCCGCTGCGCCGGCACCGTATGGAGATGTGATCCCACATCCCTCCTTCCTTAAATACCCAACGCCCCGAGCTGATGGCAGGAGCTGGCAGGGAGTGCTGGCATTCCCAGGACCCGGCTGTGTGCTGGCCGTGCGTGGGATGCTCTATGGGGACACCAGGGCACGCAGCTCCGGAGCAGGGTGGCCCTGGGTATGCGGTGCCGCTGTGCGGGGACAGATCGGGATCATGTTCCTGTCCCCGTCAGGGGGAAGAGGAGGACGTGGAGCGTCGTGGTGGCAGTGGCACGGCCGGCGAGGGGACGCCGCTGAGCGCCAAGCTGCGGGTGACAGCGCACTGGCTGCTGCGCGCCGCCGCCACCGCCTCGGCCGTCCTGCTGCTGGCCTTGGCAGGTGAGACGAGCTGTGGGGTGCTCAGCGGGAGCGGGCGCCGCCGGTACCGCCCAGGCGCTGACGTCCCCCTGCTCCGCAGGGATCACCCTGCCCTCCGCCTCCTCCAGCGTCTACTACGTGCTCTTCGTGGGGCTGTGCACGTGGTGGGCTTGCCACGTCCCCGCCGGCCGCGCCGCCTTCGACGTGCTCTGCGGCCTCGTCGGCCTCTACGCCGGCGCCCACCTGCTCTGCCTCTACGCCTACCAGACGCCCTTCGTGCAGGGGGTCTTCCCGCCCCCCACGCTCTGGGCACGGTGAGTCCCACGGCGGGATGTCCCCCCACGCCGGGAAGTGGCTCCCGGAATGGGCTGAACGCCACCCGCTTGGTGCCCGCAGCCTCTTCGGCTTCAAGGACATCATCGTCTACGCCAACTGCTCCCGGCCCAACGCCCTGGCGCTCAACACTGGCCACCCCTGGCCCGTCTATGCCCACCCTGGCATCCTGCTCCTGCTCTACTACACCGTGGCCACGCTGCTCAAGCTGCGGCGCCTCGATGCTGCCCAGAGGGTGAGGGGCGCCCGGGGGGCTGCTGGGGTGAGATGAACCCCCGTAGGGTGCCAGGACCGTGCTGGGTGCCCCAGCAGTGGTGATGGTGGGAGATGGGAACAGGATGGGATCCCCTCCTTGGTCCCAGCGGCTCCCGAGGGGCTGCAGTGAGCTGGGTGCTTCCCCCCTTGCAGAGAGCCCGGCTGCCGGAGCGGAGCCGGGACCGGGAGCTGGTGGAGCTGGAGAGCTGGCCCAGGAATGGCGATGGGCTGGCTGAGGACACCAAGGTGGGTGCGCGGGCGCCGTGCCCCCCATGGACACGCACACGGAGAGGGGGTCCCCATGCGTGGGGCACGGCGGTGCGCCCCGCTCAGCCCCGCTCTCTGCCCCCCAGCCCATGCTGGGTCCCGGTGCCAGGAGCCCGGGCAGCGGCCCCCAGAACTGCACCGTGCACGTCGTGGGCACCGCGTCGCCGACGGGTAAGCTGGCCCCAAACCGGGCAGCGAGCTCCAAGCCTGCCTGTGCTCAGGGCAATGCCCCAGCGTGGGGCAGAGCTGCCCCCAGCTTCGCTCCCGGGGATTTCACGGCTCCCGCTCCCCGCGGCCAGGCACGAAGCGGCGCTCGGAGCGGCCGCTGCTGCACACACTGGGTCACGTCATCATGAGCCAGAGCTACGTCTGTGCCCTCATCGCCATGATGGTGAGGAGGGGACGGGGGGGACGCCCGTCCCCACACCCCGAGGGCTGGGGAGGCATCGGGAGAGCCCACGCGAGCGGCCGCCGCTGCCTCCCCGTGCAGGTGTGGAGCATCACGTACCACAGCTGGCTCACGTTCGTGCTGCTGCTCTGGGCCTGCCTCATCTGGGTGGTGCGGAGCCGGCAGCACTTCGCCATGCTCTGCTCGCCCTTCCTGCTGCTCTACGCCGTGGGGCTCTGCAGCGCCCAGTACGTGTGGGCCATGGAGCTGGCCCCCGAGCTGCCCGCCCGCGTGGGCTTCATGAGCCTCGAGCAGCTGGGGCTGGTGCACCCCAAGTACCCCTGCCTGGACCTGGGGGCCAAGGTGAGGCCGGTGGCGCCGTCCTCGCGCCCGCGGGTGCCGGGACGCGCCGCGCTCACCGCCTGTCCCCGCAGCTCCTGCTCACCCTCACCTTCTGGCTCCTGGTGCGGCAGTTCGTCAAGGAGAAGCTGCTGACGAGGCAGTGCCCGTCCACGCCGCTCCTGGAGGTGACGGTGTCGGACACGGGTGAGGGCGCCGAGAGGGACGGGCTGGGGACGCTGCCGGGGACACCCCGTGGGCCCAGGTGTCCGGGCGGCGATGCAGCCGGCCCCGAGCAGCCCCTCCGGTGCCTTGCAGAGCCCAGCCGGCAGCAGGACGTGCTGAAGGCGCTGGGGGCCCTGGTGCGCGATTTCTACGCCAAGTACTGGATCTGCGTGTGCGCCGGCATGTTCATCGTGGTGAGCTTCGCCGGGCGCCTCGTCGTCTACAAGATCGTCTACATGTTCCTCTTCCTGCTCTGCCTCACCCTCTTCCAGGTAGGGCCAGTGCCGCTGCCTGTCCAGGACCCCGTCCCCGGTGGGGTGGTGTCACGGTGTTGTCCCCGCAGGTGTGCTACAGCCTGCGGTGGTGTCACGGTGTTGTCCCCGCAGGTGTACTACAGCCTGTGGCGCAAGGTGCTCAAGGGCTTCTGGTGGCTCGTGGTGGCCTACACCATGCTGGTGCTCATCGCCGTCTACACCTTCCAGTTCGAGGACTTCCCCATGTACTGGAGGAACCTGACGGGTCTCACCAACGAGCAGTGAGTGGTCCTGTGACAGGGTGACGGGCACTGAGAGGTGGCCAAGAGATGCCAGCACTGAGGATGCCAGCAGTCGGGATGGGATGGATGTGGCCCTGCGCTAAACGCTTTCTCCCTGCCCAGGCTGGGAGACCTGGGCCTGGAGCAGTTCAGCGTCTCCGAGCTCTTCTCCAGCACCCTCATCCCGGGCTTCTTCCTGCTGGCCTGCATCCTGCAGCTCCACTACTTCCACCGGCCCTTCATGCTCATCACCGACCTGGAGCACATCCCCGCGCCCGAGCCGCAGCCCTGCCGCATCCCCAGGTAGGGCCCCGTGCTGGCGCTGGGCACCCATGGGTGCCCCCCAGGCCCACGTCTGAGCCGCCCTCCTGCCCGCAGGCCCGAGGAGCTGCACGGGAGCCGTCTGCTGCGGGACGCGGCCGCCGCCGAGAGCGCCGCGGCCGACGGCGAGGACTCCGACAGCGCCTCGCAGGGTAGCGGGTGGCAGGGGATGCCCGCCAGGATGGGGCGGGGGGGGTGCAGGTTGGGATGGGGCATCCTCCGGGATGGGACTGGGGGGATGCAGGGTGGAACGGGACGTCCTCCAGGATGGGACTGGGGGGATGCAGGGTGGAACGGGGCGTCCTCCAGGATGGGGCATGAGGGATGGAGCATCCTCCAGGATGGGACTGGGGGGATGCAGGGTGGAATGGGACATCCTCCAGGATGGGGCATGAGGGATGGAGCATCCTCCAGGATGGGACTGGGGGGATGCAGGGTGGAACGGGACGTCCTCCAGGATGGGGCATGAGGGATGGAGCATCCTCCAGGATGGGACTGGGGGGATGCAGGGTGGAACGGGACATCCTCCAGGATGGGGCATGAGGGATGGAGCATCCTCCAGGATGGGACTGGGGGGATGCAGGGTGGAACGGGACATCCTCCAGGATGGGGCATGAGGGATGGAGCATCCTCCAGGATGGGACTGGGGGGATGCAGGGTGGAACGGGACATCCTCCAGGATGGGGCATGAGGGATGGAGCATCCTCCAGGATGGGACTGGGGGGATGCAGGGTGGAACGGGACATCCTCCAGGATGGGGCATGAGGGATGGAGCATCCTCCAGGATGGGACTGGGGGGATGCAGGGTGGAACGGGACGTCCTCCAGGATGGGGCATGAGGGATGGAGCATCCTCCAGGATGGGACTGGGGGATGCAGGGTGGAACGGGACATCCTCCAGGATGGGGCATGAGGGATGGGGCATCCTCCAGGGTGGGGTGGAGAGATGCGGAGTGGGACAGGGCATCCTCCAGGATGGAGCAGGGGGGATACAGGGTCAGATGGGGTGTTCCCCAATCTAGGACAAGGTGGGGAGAGCATAGGGATGGGACAGTGACAATCCACGTCCCCACAGTGCCCTCCAAATGGGGGCTGGTGCTGGAGCGCCTCATCGTGCTGGGCTGGACCTTCTCGGACCGGCTGACCCAGGTGCAGGTCTTCGTGGGGCGCCTGCTGGAGCTGCACATCCTCAAGCTCGTGGCTCTCTACACCGTCTGGGTGGCCCTGCAGGAGGTAGGGGCAGCGGCTGGGATGCGTCCCCAAGGGCCCTGGCACCTCTGCTGGGTGGTGACACCGGCGCTTGCCCAGGTCTCGCTGATGAACTTCCTGCTGGTGCTGCTGTGGGCCTTCGCCATGCCCTACTGCCGCTTCCGCCACATGGCCTCCTGCCTCTCCACCGTCTGGACCTGCATCATCATCGTCTGCAAGATGCTCTACCAGCTCAAGATCGTCGACCCCAGCGAGTACTCGAGCAACTGCACCCAGGTGCCTGGGGACAGGCGGGTGCCACCGCGCTGGGGGTGCCCGATGTCCGGGTCTGCCCGGAGATGCCCAGCTCTGGGTGGGATGTGGGTGCCCATGGGGCTGATGCCTGGATTGTGCGCCCCTTGCAGCCCCAGCTCAACGGCACCAACCTCAGTCCGGAGGAGCTGGTCAACTCCACGCTGTACCGGGGCCCCGTGGACCCCGCCAACTGGTTCGGCATCCGCAAGGGCTTCCCCAACCTGGGCTACATCCAGGTGGGTGAGGACGATCCAGGGTGCTCCCTGCACCAGGGTGTCCATGGAGACCTCCACGTGGGCATGGGCATCCGTGGGGATGCTGAGCACCCTCTCGTCTGCGCAGAACCACCTGCAGGTGCTGCTGCTGCTGGTGTTCGAGGCCGTGGTGTACCGGCGCCAGGCCTACTACCGCAAACAGTTCCAGCTGGTGGCCCCCGTCACCGAGACCATCTTTGAGGATGTGTCCCGTGAACACCTGGACCAGGGGCTCATCAGCTGCGCCAAGTACTTCCTCAACTACTTCTACTACAAGTTTGGCTTGGAGGTGAGGAGCGGGCAGTGGTGGGCACCAATGCCGGGGTTTGGGCTGTGGCTTATCCTCCATGTGCAGATCTGCTTCCTCATGACGGTGAACGTGATTGGGCAGCGCATGAACTTCATGGTGATCCTGCACGGCTGCTGGCTCGTCGTCATCCTCACGCGGCGCCGGCGGGCGGCCATCGCCCGCCTCTGGCCCAAGTACTGCCTCTTCCTCGTCATCTTCCTCCTCTACCAGTACCTGCTGTGCGTGGGCATGCCGCCCGCCCTCTGCATTGGTAAGGGACGTGGCTTGGGGACATGGGGACATGCGTGGGGACGCAGGGGGGTGGGTGGTCACTGAGGTCGCTGGTCACCCCCCCAGACTATCCCTGGCGGTGGAGCCGGTCCCTCCCCATCAACTCGGCGCTCATCAAGTGGCTCTACCTGCCTGACTTCTACGTGGCGCCCAAGTCCACCAACCTCATCAGTGAGTACCCACCACCCTGTCCCCTCCCCGGTGTCCCCGGCCTCCCTGGCCACCCGAGCCCCAGGCACAGCCTTGGGAGTCCCCTCCTGTCCCCATGGGTGACCAGGCAGGACAGCTGGGAAGGGTTGGGGTGATATACATCTCTTTTGGAGCTCATCCCAAGGAAGGGAGAAGCCTAGAATTAGCTCTGCCCCCTGGGGGTGGAGCTTGATGGATGTCCCGCCCCTAGGGAGGAGTTTATTGTATGGCACGCCCACTGGGGGGAGGAGCTATTGGAAGATCCCATTTCCCTGATGGAGGAGCTTGGTGGAAGTCCCATCCCTAATGTTGGGGTCCCCATCCCTGTGGAGGAGGAGTCTGGAAATAGCCCCACCTCCAGGGAGGAGCTTGATGAAGGCTCCACCCCCACCGGGGGAGGGGCTTGGTAGAAGCCCCAACCCATGGAGGAGGAGCTTGGTGGAGGTCCCATCCCTATTGGTGGAGTCCCCTTTCCCACGGAGGAGGAACCTAGAAATAGACCCACCTCCTGGGGGAGGAGCTTGATGGAGACTCCACCCCATTGGGGGAGGAGCTTGGTGGGGGGTCCCACCCCGTTGGTGGTGTCCCCATCCCCTTAGAGGAGGAGCCTGGAAATAGCGCCTCCCCCGGTGGGAGGAGCTAGTTGGTGGCCCCACCCCCTTTTGGCGTGGAGGCGTGGCTTGCTCACGCCCCGCCCTGCGGGGGGGCGGGGCCAGCGCTGAGCCCTGTGCCCGCAGACGACTTTGTGCTGCTGCTGTGCGCGGCGCAGCAGTGGCGGGTGTTCGCGGCCGAGCGCGCCGACGAGTGGCTGCGGGCGGCCGGCGACAACGCGGACCGCCTCGACGCGCCGCGGGAGCCCCGCAACCCCGCGCCCGACTTCATCCACTGCCGGTGGGCGCCCGCGGGAGCCGTGGGGATGAGACCCTTCCCAGCGTGCGGTGGGGACCTTCCCCCAGCACCGACGTGGCCTGGGGTGGCACTGCTTGGGGATGGGGACCTGCAGGCAGCACGGTGCTCGATGGATGGGGATGGGATTCCCAATGTTGGGGCTCTTTGGGGACAGGGACAGCATCCCCTTGGCACCAGGATGGGACTGGGACTAGACCCTCGTGGCTGGGATAGGACCCCGGGACGGGAGCCCCTCAAGCCTGGAATGGCACTTTGCATCTTCCCCAGAGCACTGGGATCCCCAGATAGGGCTGACACGTCCACTTGGGTCCTCCTTGGTTGTCCCTTCCTTGCTTGACAGCCTATACCCCAAAACCTGAAGGTGCTAGGAGGGAAGGGGGACCCTGCCCTGAACACCCCATCCCGCAGGTCCTATCTGGACATGGCCAAGGTGGTGGTCTTCCGCTACCTCTTCTGGTTCGTCCTGGTCGTGGTCTTCATCACCGGTGCCACCCGCATCAGCCTCTTCGGCCTCGGCTACCTACTCGCCTGCTTCTACCTCTTGCTTTTTGGCACTGCCATGCTGCGCAAGCCAGCGCGGGCTCGCCTGGTGCTCTGGGACTGCCTCATCCTCTACAACATCACCGTCATCATCTCCAAAAACATGCTGTCGGTGAGGGCGCCGGGCTGCTGGCACCCGTCCGGGCGCCGCGGAGCCATGGATCTCCATGAGGAGCCACCATGGCATCCTTGCAAACCCCGGGAGCTTCCCGAGCCGGGTGCCTCGGGGATCCAGCAAGTGCCTGAGCCTCCGCTCTGCCCCTGCAGCTCCTCTCCTGCGTCTTCGTGCAGCAGATGCAGAGCAACTTCTGCTGGGTGATCCAGCTCTTCAGCCTGGTGTGCACCGTCAAGGGCTACTACGACCGTGAGTGCCCAGGCCGGGGACCGGGTCCTGCCTGCCCTCGCGCCCACCTCGAGCCCGGGATCCTGGAGGTTGGCGCTGCCTCATTGTCCCCATCTTCTCCTGCCAGCCAAGGAGATGGGCAAGGACCAGGACTGCTCCCTGCCTGTGGAAGAGGCCGGCATTATCTGGGACAGCATCTGCTTCTTCTTCCTCTTGCTCCAGCGCCGCGTCTTCCTCAGCCACTACTACCTGCACGTCATGCTGGACCTCCAAGCCTCGGCCCTGCAGGCCTCCAGGTGGGCTGGAGGTCCTGGGGGGCCGCCGGGGCCGCCGTGGCCTCGCTCACGCCGCGCGCTGTCCCCGCAGGGGTGTCGCGCTCTTCAAGGCCAGCATCCTGAAGAGCATGCGCTCGCACCGGCAGGCTGAGAAGAAGTCGCTGGCACAGCTCAAGCGGCAGTGAGTCAGTTTTTGGGGGTCCCCCTTGCTTCCCCCCCTGCTGCTTGCTGGAATGGGGCTCCCCTGTGCGCTGGGTGCCCAGGGAGGGATGGGGGATTCTATGGGACCCCTTTGGGGTTTGGGTGTCCCTCGGGGCGGTCCCTGCTTGGAGCTGATCCGGAGCATCCCGTATTCCGCAGGATGGAGCGGATCCGGGCCAAGCAGGAGAAGTACCATCAGGAGCGACTGCCTGGTGGCACTGGTGACGGCCAGGACGAGGCCAGTCCAGGTGAGACCCCGGCGCTCCCGGCCCCTCCAGCCTCTGCCCTTCCCCTCCTGGGGCACAGCAGGGTGGCCTCGACCTGTCACCGCTGCCCGTCGCCCTCGGCTCGTCCCACGTTCTCGCTGGCAGGGCACTGGAGCATTGCGGTGAACCAGCCCTCCCGCCCCGCTCTGCCCGGCTCCCTGCTGGGGGCCATGCAGCGAGCGCGGCAGGTCTCAGCGCCACCCGTGCCCTTCCACAGAGCCCGGCGGCCAGGCGGACCCGTCCCGGCGCAGGGAGCGGTGGTGGCGGCCTTGGTTAGACCACGCCGCAGGTACTGCCCCGGCACGGGGCACTAACTGGGGCGCTGCCCCACGGCAAGGTCCCTCCGCCGGGGCCGCTAACACCCGCGGGGCTGCGCGGAGCGCTGGTGAGGCTGCTTTGGTCCAGGTGCCACCCGCATGTCCCCTGTCCCCTCTCTGGGCTGCAGGACATTAACCAGGGCTTTTCCTGCTACCGGGCACTAACGGGGCAGTGACTCGGGCGGCTCCAGCATTCCCTGTGGGAGCCTCTCTGGATGCCACGGTGGGGACATCCATGCGGAGTCCTACGCTGCCGTCTCCAGCGGGGACGCCCATTGGCGCCCCGGGGCTTGGGCAGAGCCCTGAGGGACGGCAGTGGGGTCTGCACTGGCTGTGCCGTGGTGCCCGGTGACACCCCATGGCGCCCGGTGACGCGCCGTGCCACCCCGGCAGTGCTGCATTCGGGCGAATACTTCCTCTTCGAGTCGGACAGCGAGGAGGAGGAGGAGGCTGCTCCGGAGGAGCCGCGGCCGGGCAAGCAGAGCGCTTTCCAGGTGAGCGCGACCCCGGCGGGCAGGGGACACCTTGCCCGGGCCCCCCGCACGCTCACGGCCCCGTCCCCTCCCGGTGCAGCTGGCCTACCAGGCCTGGATGACCAACACCAAGACGGCGCTGAGGCAGCAGGAGCAGCAGGAGCTGGAGCAGCCGGGCACGGAGCTCGCTGCAGGTGGGAGCGTTCGCCCACCTTCCTCCCAAACGGGGCTGCGGGGCGCTCGGGGGACGCTGTCTGGCAGAGCTGTTGGCATCCCCTAAGGAGAGCATCATCTCAGCGGGCTCTCCTGCGCGAGAGGGGACTCTCTGATGGCTACAATAGGGTTGAGCACCATCTGCTTTGCAGGGGACGGCGCAGGGAGGAGGGCGTCCGAGGCTGAGGCACCTGCAGAGGCTGAAGGCCAGGAGGAAGAGGAGGAGGAAGGGTCAGGTAGGTGGGAGGCAGGACTGCAGGGGTCTGCGGGGGCATGAGCTGCTGCAAAAGCGCCACCCTCTCTCGCTCCTGGTCCTCGCAGAGCGGGGGAACGTGCTGCAGCGGGCGCTGAACACCCTGCGCTTCCTGTGGGTGCTGTGCCAGGCCATGGTGGACGGCCTCACGCAGTGGCTCGACACCTTCAACAAGGAGCACACGGACATGTCCACGGTGCTGAGGGTCGAGAGATACGTCCTCACGCAGCGGCTGGCCAAGGTGAGCGGGCACGGGGCCCAACGGGGACGCGGCGTGGCACGGCACGGTCCCGCTGACGCTGTGCCCGCCCGCAGGGCGAGGACGTGCACCGGGGCGTCCTGGACGAGCTCTACGTGCTGCCACCGGATGACGGCCCCGAGGAGCCGAGCCAGCGGGCGACGGGGGGCAGCGAGCCCCAAAACGGCCTCGCTTCAAGGCAGGTGCATAGATGGCCCCGCGGGGCTCGGCTGGGCGGCAGGGACACGCGCCCGTCCCCGTGTGCCCCCACGTGGCTTCCCCCAGGGAGAGCGGCTCACGGTCTGTCCCTCGCTGTCCCCAGCGGGTGCGGAGGAGCCAAGCGCCCCCATGGTGCCCCGGAGCAGCAGGAGCAGCTGCCGGCCCTGGGCTCGCAGGAGGACGTGGCCGGCTCGCGGGAGGACGTGGCCGGCTCACGGGAGCTGCTGGCCCTGCCCCAGAACCGGACCCGCACCGCCAGCGAGCTGCTCCTCAACAGGTACCAGCGCCAGAACGGGGGTGGCATGCGTCACCCCAGGGTGGCAGCGCACCCGGGGACAGTGGCAATGCACCCCAGAGTGGCAGCGCACCCAGGACGGTGGCTGTGCACTTGGGACGGTGTCGGCTCAGCCCCACGCGCCCCACAGGCGCCTCTACTTCGCCACGCTGGAGGAGTCGGATCAGTTCTACCGCTCGCACAACCGCTTCCTCAAGCTGCTGCTGGCCGCCTACCGCTGCGTGGCCGCCCACTCGGAGCTGCTCTGCTACTTCATCATCATCCTCAACAACATGGTGACCGCCTCCGTCATCTCCCTCTTCCTGCCCATCCTCGTCTTCCTCTGGGCCATGCTCTCCATCCCCCGGCCCAGCAAGCGCTTCTGGATGACGGCCATCATCTTCACCGAGGTGGGCACGAGTGGCGGGGGACCAAGGGGTCCGCTCCAGGCTCACCGCCTCCTGCTTGACCCCTGCCCCTCCGCAGGTGATGGTGGTGGTCAAATACCTCTTCCAGTTCGGCTTCTTCCCCTGGAACAGCTACGCCACGCTGGTGCGCAACGAGGGCAAGCCCTTCTTCCCGCCCCGCATCCTGGGCTTGGAGAAGACCGACCGCTACATCAAGTACGACCTCCTGCAGCTCCTGGCGCTCTTCTTCCACCGTTCGCTGCTGCTGGTGAGCAGGGGGCTCGCGGCAGCGCCAGAGCGTCGCTGCTGGAGCGGGTCCAGCCCTTGGGCATCTCGGGTGGTCTTGATGATCTTGAAGGTCTTTTCCAACCATAATGATTCCATGATCTTCATCCCTTGGGCATCTCTATCCCTTGTTTCCAATGCAGACACTGATTTCTGGTGGCTCTGGTCCCTGGGAAGCTTTAGCGCCCTTGGGTTTCTGGGAGCAGGATGGCCAGGGATGGGGTTGGCACAGTGGGGCCGCGGTGGGTCCCAGCCGGGCTCTTGCTAACTGTGGCCTTCCCCAGTGCTACGGACTGTGGGACCATGAGGAGGACCCCCTGGCCAAGAAGCGGCCGGAGGATGAGGAGGAGGAGGAGCGGCGGGAGGAAGCAGAGCCTCCGGTGGGTGGTGACGAGGGGCCGCAAGCGCTGGCAGAGCCGGGAGCGCCGGCAGTGGCCGTGGGGCTGGAGCAGGAGGACGATGCCGTGGGGCAGGACGAGGGCACCGGGGCTGGCGGCAGCCACCTCCGCTTCCGGAGGAAGAAGCAGCTCTGGAGCAAGAGTCAGGAGGCCGTGGAGGAAGGTGAGCGGCGTTTCCCACCCACCGTTGCCCCAGGGAGGGACGTCCTCCTGTCCCCGTGCTGATACCTGTGCGGTGTCTGCAGGGCATGGTGGGGAAGAGGAGGAAGAGGAGGAGGATGAAGAGGAGGAGGAAGAGGTGAAGCAGAGCCACTCTCAGAAGAAGCTGAAGAAGTTCGGGCTCCGGGTCAAGCTCTTCTTCCTCACCATGTGAGTGCCCCGTGGTGCTGGCTGGGGTGGAGGGCTGCGGCATGAGCCCATGGGACACCCGTCCCCCTCTGTCCCCTCGTCCCCTGCAGGGCACAGAACATGTACCAGCCCGTACGCGGTTTCTTCCATGACATCCTGCACACCCAGTACCGGGCCGCCACCGACGTCTACGCCTTCATGTTCCTGGCCGATGTGGTCGACTTCATCATCATCATCTTCGGCTTCTGGGCCTTTGGGGTGAGCGGGGCCGAGGGCAGCTCTGCCAGGTGACATGGGGCAGGCCGGGCTGTGTCCTCACATCTCCTGCTCTTCCAGAAACACTCGGCGGCTGCCGACATCACGTCCTCGCTGTCAGACGACCAGGTGCCGGAGGCCTTCCTGGTCATGCTGCTCATCCAGTTCACCACCATGGTGATCGACCGCGCGCTCTACCTCCGCAAGACCGTGCTGGGCAAGCTCATCTTCCAGGTCATCCTGGTCTTCAGCATCCACCTCTGGATGTTCTTCATCCTCCCGGCCGTCACCGAGAGGTACCGGCCTGGCTGTGTCTCCCATCCCGCTGCATCCATTGGAGATGCTCCTTGGGTGGCCCCTGCTAGCACTATAGGGGGCTGGGGGCATCCAGAGCCAAGGCCACGTGGTGCTTGCTTGGTGCCTGCTTGGTGCCTTCATGTCACCTTCATGGTCCTGGTGTTGCTGGGAGCCACTGGCTTGGCATTGGTGGCCCAACCATGGGGGATGGGGTGGCCAGAGGAGTTACGGGTCCCCGCGTGGTCCCTGCAGGTTGTTCAGCCTCAACACCGTGGCCCAGCTGTGGTACTTCGTGAAGTGCATCTACTTCTCGCTGTCAGCCTACCAGATCCGCTGTGGCTACCCTACCCGCATCCTGGGCAACTTCCTCACCAAGAAATACAACCACCTCAACCTCTTCCTCTTCCAAGGGTAGGGCACGGAGGGTGGAGAGTCTCCCATCGGGCGGCCTGTCCTGGCCGTGGGGCAGGACGGACGCTGCCATCCAGGACGGACGCTCTCCCATTCCCGGCAGGTTTCGCCTCGTGCCCTTCCTGGTGGAGCTGCGGGCTGTTATGGACTGGGTCTGGACTGACACGACGCTCTCCCTGTCCAACTGGATGTGCGTGGAAGACATCTACGCCAACATCTTCATCATCAAGTGCAGCCGTGAGACAGAGAAGGTGGGACCTCAGCATCGCCCTGCTTGTCCCCGGGTGCCAAGCAGGGACTCGCGCGTGTCCCCCAGGCTGGCCGAGCCCCCTGGCACCGCGCTGAGCCCACCGTCTGCCTGCAGAAATACCCGCAGCCCAAGGGGCAGAAGAAGAAGAAGATAGTGAAGTATGGCATGGGGGGCCTCATCATCCTCTTCCTCGTGGCCATCATCTGGTTCCCACTGCTCTTCATGTCGCTGGTGCGCTCCGTGGTGGGCGTTGTGAACCACCCCATCGACGTCACCGTCACCCTCAAGCTGGGGGGGTATGAGGTGAGCACAGCGGGTTGTGCCCCCTTGGGGCTGCGGCGCTGGGCTCGGACGCCTGGGCCCCGCCGGCTGATGCCGCCTCATCCGCGTGCCCCTGCAGCCGCTGTTCACCATGAGCGCCCAGCAGCAGTCGATCCAGCCCTTCACCCCCCAGGACTACGAAGCCCTGACGAACGAGTTTGAGAGGCAGCCGGTAAAAAGAGCCTCGAGGCCCCGCGGTGCCGGTGCCGGGCCGTGGGCGCAGGGCACAGAGCCGGGCACGGCCGGGGGGCAGCGCGGGGGCCGCGGCTGAGCCGTGCCCGTCCCCCCGCCCAGGTGGCCATGCAGTTCATCACGCTGTACAGCTACGAGGACATCGTCACGGCCCGCATTGAGGGCAGCTCGGGCTCGCTGTGGAGCATCAGCCCGCCGAGCCGGGAGCAGATGCGGCGCGAGCTGCAGAACGGCTCCTCCGACATCACCCTGCGCCTCACCTGGACCTTCCAGAGGTAGCGCCGGCATCCGGGCGGCTCCGGGCGCCGCGGCGGGCCGGCCCCGCTCAGCACGCTGCGTCCGCAGGGACCTGGGCAAGGGCGGCACAGTGGAGCACACGTTCGACAAGCACACCACGGACCTGCAGCCCGGCGCGCCCGCGCGCGCGGAGCTGGCCGCGCTGCTGCAGGGCAGCCGCAACACCCCCGTGTGAGTGCGCCGGGGCGGGCAGGGGGTGCTGCCCGCGGGACCCCGCGCTCCGGGTGCCGGCGGTGGCCGCGGGACCTGCCGGGACCGTGTTCTCTTGCAGGCAAGTGCCCAAGCTCTTCCCCAAGTACATCCGCGCGCCCAACGGGCCCGAGGCCAACCCTGTGAAGCAGCTACTGCCAGGTGGGTGCTGGGCTCGGGGGGCTGTGGGGAGACCTCAACCCGTGCCCTGATGGCTCTGTGTGTGCCCAGACGGCGAGGACAGCTACCTGGACGTGGAGGTGCAGCTGAAGCGGGAGCGCGTGGGCTCGGGCCGCGGCAGCGACAGCTTCCTCGAGTGGTGGGTGGTGCGGCTGAAGGACGCGCCGGCGCGGGACGGTAACATCCTGCCCATGGTCATCTTCAACGACAAAGTCAGCCCGCCCAGCCTGGGCTTCCTGGCCGGCTACGGGTGCGTGGGGATACGGGAGGGCTGGGGCGGGATGCCCTGGGAGCCGGGGCAGCGAGGCCGAAGGCCGCCCACGTGCTCATCGCACCCTCCCTCGCAGGATCATGGGGCTCTACGTCTCCATCGTGCTGGTGATCGGGAAGTTTGTGCGCGGCTTCTTCAGCGAGATCTCGCACTCCATCATGTTCGAGGAGCTGCCCTGCGTGGACCGCATCCTCAAGCTGTGCCAGGACATCTTCCTGGTGCGGGAGACGGGCGAGCTGGAGCTGGAGGAGGAGCTCTACGCCAAGCTCATCTTCCTCTACCGCTCGCCCGAGACCATGATCAAGTGGACGCGGGAGAAGGAGTAGGAGGAAGGGGGACCGGCCCCGGCCGCGGGCCCCCTCGCAGGGACATCACCGCCAATGCCTTAAGCCAGCAGCCTCGCGGGCGCGCTGGGGACCGAGGGCCGCCGTGTGTCCCCACGGCCGCCCTGCGGAGACACCAGCCCCTCCGGGCGCCGCGGGGCAGCGTGCGGGGGCACCCGCGCTCCTGCTTTTAAGGATGTTCTTCGGGAACGCTGCCCCGTGCCGGCAGCGCCCGTGTCCCAGCGCCATGGGGACCATGATGTGCCTTCCTCGCCCGGGGCCACCACCGGCGGGGCAGGGGGGGCCCCGGGTTGCCCCCCAGGTCCCCTCTCCAGCCCCACAACCGGGTCGAACTCGAAGCAATAGGAGCCGGGGTTCCGCAGCCCGGAGCGCGGGGGGCGGCTGCCGGCGCCGCCAGCTGGACTGTAGACTCTTTTTTAAAGTCAAATGGTTTATTTATACAGATGCATAATAAAATAAAACGGAGGCCTCCCTCATTCACGTGCTCCTGGGGCGAGGGCCACCCTGGCACTTGGGGACCGAGCGCTGCTGAGGACTGGGGCTGTGAGTCCCCTGTCCGTGACCAAAGAATTTAAATCGGGTTTAAAAGCAGCCGCTTGGGCACCTGCTGTCACAAGGGTGACCCAGCCTGTCCCCTAGCCTTGGCTCTCTCCTTCTTGGACCTGTGAGGATGGTGTCACCATAGCTGTCCCCAGCAGCGGGACCTTGTCCATCCAGGGTGTCCCAAAGGGCCCAGGGGTCTGTCCCCAGCAGGAAGCACAGCTGGGGCCTCATCAGCTCTTGCCAGGCTCCTTGTCACCATTCTCCAGCAGGACTCCCTGCATCTGCTGCGTCATCTCAGCCCTGCAAGGGACAACGTGATCTCGGCTTTGACGCACTGTCCCCTCATGGGGGCTGGCATGGAGGAGCACCCCGTGTCCCCGCGGTACCTGTGGAGCCTGTGCTGGGCCTCCGAGCGCACGTAGGGTGGCAGCGTGTCCAGAGGGCCCTGTGGGAGGGAGAGGGTGGCAGGGCAGGAGGGAAAGAGAGGCAGGGTGGGCACAAGTGCCCCCAGGGAGCCGTGTGGCTCCGTTGGGAGCGCGAGCAGCCCCGGCTCTCTTACCATCTCCTTGAAGGTGAGGCGGCACCCGTAGCAGAGCAGCGGCACGAGGGAGGCTTTGCTCCCAGCCCTGCGCAGAGACACTGCTGAGCGGGTGGCCGAGGCCCCCAGGACGTCCGTGTGGCCTCGGCACGGTCCCCGGCACCTTACCCTGGCATCGGGGAGCTCTGGCAGCAGCTTCCCTGTGTCCCTGCGTGGCAGCAGCCGTCCCCAGCTGGTCCCTGCGGCGCCTCCTCGTCCAAGATCAGGGTGGGCTCCAGGGCCAGCTCCTCCTCTGCATGAGCCCAAGGGCAGGAGGGAGCTCAGGGCCTGTGGCCACCCCAGTGCCACCCATGTGTGCCCCTGCCATGGTCCCCACTCACCCGTGAGGGTGTCCAGGGCGCAGAGGCAGAGCAGGCAGAGCTCTGAACCGGGGCTGCCCTCCGCAGGAGCCGGGGCTCAGCTTCTCACCCGTCCTGCAGCCCAAGGACAGGCCCATGAGAGGCAGCAAACGGCCCTGGTTCCCCCCGGGGGTGCCCCCTTCTCCGTGCCAGCCCCCCAGCAGGACATGCGCAGGACGGGGCCGGGCCTCACCGGTACACGGTGCTGATGGAGGACGGGAACTCCACCTGCAGCCCCAGGAGGAACTTCTCCACCACGCCGTGGATGCTGGGCTTCTCGCGGCGCTGCGGGAGCGAGCGGAGAGCGCGCGGGCACAACGGGGCACAGAGAGCCAAGGGCCACCCCGTCCCTGCTGTGCCCCAGCCCCGTGCGCCCGCAGAGGCTGCGGGTCCCTCCTCACCTTGGGCCGGAGGGCAGGCGTGGTGACGGTGGGGACGCCGAAGAAGTGGTTGTAGAAGGCGATCTCCTTGGCCATGTACTCGCGCATGGGCCGCACCACGGCCACGTCGCCGTGACGGGTGTCCAGGAAGCCCTGCGCGAAGGGACAAGGGTGCTGAGGGACAGCAGGGTCCCACGGCACAGCCCAGCAGCAACCAGTAGCCCTGAGCCAGGCTGGTCACTCAGGGAGGGACACAACGGTGCCCAGAGCAAGTCCCTTCTGCTCTCCTTGCCAGCAGAGCACAACATGGACCCCTGGTACTTGTCCCGTGTGCCAGACAGGGACAGTTGTCACCAGGCTGTGCCAGGCAACACGGGGAAGGGACCACAGATGCCACTCACTGTGTCCATGGCGAGGAAGGCGCCGCGGCCCAGGGCCAGGTTGATGAAGAGCTTGACGGCCACGCGGGTGCAGCTGTCCCCCATCATGACCTTGCTGTATCCCTGGGTCCTGGCCACGTGCAGGATGAGGTGCGTCCTGCGGGGACAGCGCCATCCCCGCTCAGGCCGTGGCCAAGGGCAGGCCAGGCCGGCGCGGGGGCCACGAGCCCTCTCACCGCAGCATCTGCAGCATCTCCTCTTTGGCCGTCAGCGTCTGCGCCGCCTCGAAAAACCGCAGCAGCTCCCAGGTGAGGGCCGCGTCGGGCAGCCGGGAGCCCGCGGCCACCGGCCCCTCCGCGGCGGCCATGTCCGCGGCGCGGAGCTGGGCCGGGCGCTGGTCCGGGGAGGCGGTTCCGTCGCTGCCGGCCGCCTCCTGCCGCTGCTGCTGGATGAAGCCCTCGACCGCCTCCTTGTAGCCGGGGCCGGGCGCGTCGCTGTCCCGCGCGCGCCGGTGCAGGATGGAGCTGGGCAGCTGGAAGGCCTGAGGAGGGAGGCAGAGATGGGCATGGAGGAGGCGGGGACCAACACTGAGTCCCCCATGGGAGCAGCCGGATTTTTTCCGGGAGGTTTTGGGGGCGCCACGTCATGATTCCCCTCCCCATAGCAAGGCCCAGCTCTGCTGCCCCTGGGCAGCAATTCCTACCTGCTCCAGGTGGGCCAGGTGGAAGGGGAAGCCGGTGGCCCGCATGATGGCTTCCACGGCGGCCAGGGTCTGCTCCCGCTGCTCCGCGCTCTGCCCGCACACGGCTCCCTCTGCGGAGCAAAGCGAATGGAATGGGAAGGAGCAAAGGGAATGAGGCCGGGGTGTCCCGGTGGGCATAAGGGAGCCCATCTCCGTGGATCCGGTCCCAGCACGAGAGTCTCCTTACCATCAACGTAGATGATGCCGGGGATGAAGCGGAGCTTCTTGGCCGTCTCCCGCCTCAGCCCCTGGGAAAAGGGGCGGGAAATGAGCCCGGCGGCGGCATTCCCGAGGCATTCCCCGGCCCCACGCTCACCTCCTGGACCTGCCGGAGCATGGCGCTGGACGCGGGCCCGCCGGAGAGCGCCAGCAGCACCTGCACGAGGAGCCGGATGAGGACGAGGAGGCGTCGCGGCCGCCCCCGGCACCCCCCGGCCTCCTGCCGCTACCTTCTCGCCGGGGAAGATGACCCGGTTCTTGCCCAGCATGGCCCGGAATTTGTGCACGAAGTATTCCCGGAAGCAGGAGCTGCGGGGACGCGGCCGGGATGAGCCGGGACAGGGTGACCCCCCGCCCGTGTCCCTGTCCCGCCGCGGCGCTCACCGGCAGAAGGGGTCCCCGAGGCGGATGACGAGGACGGCCGGGCTCTCCTTGCACTTCATGCAGATCCGCGGGGCGCTGGGAAGAGGTGTCATCCCGGGTCATTCCAGGGGGGATTGCCCTTGCCAAGCTGGGCTCGGTTCCAGGGACGGGCCCGGGGGTTGGTCCCGGTCCCCCCATGCCGGCATTCCCAGAAGTTTCTCCCAGGAGGAGGGGGTGATCGGTCCAGGTGCTGTTCCCTCCCGCGGGATTTGGTCCCAGGGCCCTCAGCGCATTCCCGGGGGTGCTCCCAGTTCCCCGGGGCCAGTCTGGGAAGGGGCAGTGGTCCCGGTTCCCCCGGTGCCAGAATCGGGGCCAAGAGGAGGCGACGCGGTCCCGCTTCCCCGGGGCCGGTCCGGGAAGGGCGCGGGGAGAAATCCTGGTTCCCAAGGGGCCGATATGGGAAGTGGGGGAGGGAGGCGGTCCCGGTTCGGGAGGCGGTCCCGGTTCGGGAGGGGTCCCTGTTCCCAGGGGCGGTCCTGGTTCGGGAGGGGTCCCGGTTCCCTCGGGGCTGGGGCCAGTCCCGGTTCCCAGGGGCCGGTCCTGATTCCCAGGGGCCGGTCCTGATTCCCAGGGGCGGTCCCGGTTCCCAGGGGCCGGTCCTGATTCCCAGGGGTGGTCCCGGTTCGGAGGGGTCCCGGTTCCCTCGGGACTGGAGCCGGTCCCGGTTCCCAGGGGCGGTCCCGGTTCGGAGGGGTCCCGGTTCCCAGGGGCGGTCCCGGTTCGGAGGGGTCCCGGTTCCCAGGGGCTGGTCCCGATTCCCAGGGGCGGTCCCGGTTCCCAGGGGCTGGTCCCGATTCCCAGGGGCGGTCCCGGTTCCCTCGGGACTGGAGCCGGTCCCGGTTCCCAGGGGCGGTCCCGGTTCGGAGGGGTCCCGGTTCCCAGGGGCCGGTCCCGGTTCCCAGGGGCCGGTCCCGATTCCCAGGGGCCGGTCCCGGTTCGGAGGGGTCCCGGTTCCCTTGGGACTGAAGCCGGTCCCGGTTCCCAGGGGCGGTCCCGGTTCGGAGGGGTCCCGGTTCCCAGGGCTGGTCCCGGTTCGGGGGCGGGTCCCGGTTCACCTGGAGGGCGGGCCGCGCCGCTTCGGCCCGCGCCGCCCGCAGTCCTCCCACGGGTCGCACATGGCGGCCGCTCCCGCTCCGGTCCGGCCGGCCGCCGCGTGACGTCACTCCAGAGCGCCGCCGCCGCGACGTGACATCACCCCCCAGCGCCGCCGCCGTGACGTGACGTCACCCCCCGCCGCTGCCGCGTGACGTCACCCCCGAGCGCCGCCGCCGTGACGCGCCCGCCCGCGCCGCGGTCGCCGCCGCCGTGACGCGCCCGCCCCCCCCCCCCCCCCCCCCGCCGCCGCCATGTTCCGCTCGCTGCTGGTGGCGGCGGCGGCGCCGCGCGCGCAGGGCCCGGGCGGGAGCCCGCGGGAGCCGCCGCCCGCCGGCGCCGCGGCCGAGGCGCTCGAGGCGCAGTTCAGCTGTCCCATCTGCCTCGAGGTGTTCCAGCGCGCCGTGGGCATCGCGGGATGCGGACACACGTGAGGCCGCCGCCGCGTCCCCGCGCCGCGACCGGGCACAGCGCGGCCCTTCCCGCCTCCCTCCCTGCGCCCCCGCCGCTACCGGCAGCTTTCGGCCCCCTCCCCGGGCCCTGGTGCCCGCCCTGGGTCCGCTGTCCTCTCTTATAGTCGGTATCGAGCTCCCCTGGGCGCCCGGTACCGAGATCCTCTCGCGGTGCCGAGGTCCCGTGGGCACCTGGATCCTCTCGCAGTCAGTACTGAGGCCCCCTGGGCTCCCGGTACCGGGATCCTCTCACAGTACCGAGGTCCCCTGGGCACCTGGTACCGGGATCCTCTCGCAGTTGGTACCGAGGCCCCCTGGGCTCCCGGTACCGGGATCCTCTCACAGTACCGAGGTCCCCTGGGCACCTGGTACCGGGATCCTCTCGCAGTTGGTACCCAGGTCCCCTGGGCACCCGGTACCGGGATCCTCTCGCAGTTGGTACCGAGGTCCCCTGGGCACCTGGATTCTCTCGCAGCCGGTACCGAGGTCCCCTGGGCACCTGGATCCTCTCGCAGTCGGTACCAGGCTTCCCTGAGCACCCAGTACAGGGATCCTCTCACGGTCGGTACCGAGACCCTTCTCCTGTCCCCTGCCCGGGATCCCCTTTCCTCCCGCCCGCCCGTTGGCACCGCCGGGCTGCAGCCCCTTCCCCAGCTGTCCTCAGCCCCCCTTTGTGCCCCTTTCCGGGCGCTGCGGTCCCTGTCCACAGATTGAGACCCCCCCACCCCAATAACTCCCTCTCTCAGCACCTCTTATCGTCCCCTGCTCTGTGTTGGCTGGGGACAGGGAGGTGGCAGAGCGAGTGGGTGCTCATGGCAGCTCCGTGACCCCCCCCCTGCTCCTTCTGGAGGCCTTGGGGCAGGCGCTTTTGGTGACATCCCCTCCGTTCCCGTTTGCAGCTGGTAGCTGGGGTGGCTCTGGGCCTCTCTCTGGGCCCCTTTGCACCAAGGGCACCCCTGGAGTGACACCAGGGAGCCGGGGCAAGAGGACATCTCTGCAAGGACTTTCCCCTCGCGAGCTGTCACCTTCCCTGGCTCCTGTGCCACTGCGCGGCAGCACAGCCCTAAGTGTGTCAGGAGGCCCCCCGGGACCCCAAGAGGAGGGACAGGCACCGGGAAGGGCTTGGCGGGAAGAGTCACCACGTGCTGGGCAGGGACGGGGTGGCAGCTACGTCACTGTCCCCGGGCCCTGCACATGCCGCCGCGTTCCGTAGCCTGGTGCCATGGGCAGGTGGAGGGGACAAGGATGGTGCTGACGCTGGGGAGCGTCACGAAGAGGTTTAGGTCTCTGCCAGGGGACGTGCAGGGAGAAGGTTCAGGGAGTTTCTCTGGGGTTTTGCTGCCAGCTCCGGGGATGCAGAGTGGCATTTTGGTGGCTCCAGCACAACCTACTGCTTTGCTCGGTTGGTTGGAGCCGCTTTCCTCTCCGCTATTGAATTTCCCATCTGTGCCCCTGCAGGCACAAGGACCTCACGAGGAGGTGAGCCGGCCTCTAATTCCGCAGCTCACCCGCTCGCTCTTCCCTGCGCAGCCGGGATGTTGGGCTCTGCTCATTGTTTGGCTCCATTTAATCCGTGTCCGTTTGATCCGCTTGCAGCCCAGGGCTGTATCCGCGCACGGTGCAGAAGGACACGGGCTTGGGCCGAGCCTGGCACCCCGGTACCAGCACCAGGCACCCCGGTACCAGCACCAGGCTCTGCCCGGGGGGCTCCCGGTGCCCGTCCTGCAGGTGTTTAGCCCTCAGAGTAGGTTGCCAGCGCTGTGAAGCGGAGGAAAGGCTGGAAGAAGCCCCGTGGAAGCAGGAGTTGGCTCAGGGCACCCGGGAGCTGCTGAGTTGTGAGGTCAGGGCCGTGTGTGGTCGGTATTGAACCTGTTAGAGCTGTGGAAAGGATCCGGGTGGCCCTCAATTCCGCGCCCTCCAGTGCAGGCTCTGCTGCTTCCTCTGCGCTTAAGGCTCCTGGATCCCGTTAGGCAGCACAAAGCGAGCAGGATTCCCTGGACGCGGGGAGCCCCGGGGCCACGGCGCAGCTCCCCGCGCTCCGGCCCCGCTCGACGCCGCTCTCCGTGCCCGCAGGTTTTGCGGGGAGTGCCTGCAGCCCTGCCTCCAAGTGCCCTCCCCGCTGTGCCCGCTCTGCCGCATGCCCTTCGATCCCAAGAAGGTGGAGAAGGCCTCCAACGTGGAGAAGCAGCTCTCGGCCTACAAGGCCCCTTGCAGAGGCTGCAGCAAGAAGGTAAAGCTCGTGCAGGAGCTGCCCTCTGCCACGGGGCGCAGCCGGGGGGTGTGTGTGACCCTGCGGACAGGGTGCCAGGGAAAACGAGGTCACTTGCTGCCCACGGTTGGCCTTGCAAAGCTCCTTGTTCAGTGGGTCACCCAGATACATCTGCAGAACGTTGTGGCCCTTTTGGGAAGGCTGCTAGTGGCCAGGCGGGCACGGCCGCTCCGGGCCCGGCGCCCTCCTAGCTGCGTTTGGCAGCAGACTGGGGCTGTTGTAACATGCTGGGGATCTCCAGGTACGTGCTGAGGTGTCCTGCAACGCAAGAGGCTGAGGCAAAGCAGCTCTGCCTCTCCTGGAGGGCCTTGCTGCAGGTGCTGGGATCCCAACAGCCGCTGGGGAGCTCAGCTGGCAGCAGGGAAGTGGCATGGCCCAGCCCGGGGCATCTGCTCTGGGGCAGTTTTGGGACCTGCTGTAAGGCTGTGGTTCATGATGTGTTTACGAGCTGATGCCCTTTCTGGCTTCCATAAACTCTGGGAATCTTCCTTCAACTCCCTGGCTGTGGCCCAGAAATGATCCCATGCCATCGGGTCAGCAGCCCTGTCAGGCTCTGTGTATTCCTGCTTCCTGCATGCGAAGGACGATGGAGCCAACCCTGCGTCCTGCAGCCTGGGGGACCTGTGTGTATAACCCTTGTGCTGAAAGCGCAGCCCCAAACCTCCCTGCTCCCCTTTTGGAAGGGTTGGTGCAACGTTGATGTGCTGGAGGGGACAACCTGCACAGCCCAACGTTCGCTCTGATGTTGCTGGTCAAAGCGTGGCCAAAGCTGCTCTACCAACGTGGAGCGGAGGCCCCAGGGCTGTGTCTGGCAGAAAGGTTTCTACAGCCTCCAGGAACGTGTGTTCTCTCCTTGTTTTCCAGGTAACCCTGGCGAAAATGCGGTCTCATGTCTCCTCCTGTGCGAAGGTGCAAGAGCAGATGGCCAACTGCCCCAAGTTCGTCCCTGTCGTCCCCACGTCCCAGCCCATCCCCAGGTATTGCATCAGGAAGGGAAACCTGTCCCTGCTTAGAAACCTCACAGGTGCTCAAATCCGTCCTTATAACAGCCCTGAAATCCAGGGATGGGTTTTACTTTCTTGTTATCCTGATCTCAAGAAGACACATTGGCACCTTTTCCTTCTTGGCATCTGCAGCTGGGCACTGCCCTGTGCTGTTTCAGAAAGGGACCCACAAGGAAGGCCTGTGGTTTGGCGGGGAATGGCCAATAATTCCTCATTTCTCAGCAACTGTGGAACCCAGGACACACTGGTCTGGCCTCTGCCTGAGGCAGCTGGGACAAACCAGAACAGGGAGCAACAAGGGAGGCTGGATTAGTTTGGGAGAAGCTGGTCCAGACCCTCCTCAGGGCTCTGAGCATTCCTTGCTCTCCTTAGCAACATTCCCAATCGCTCGACATTCGTGTGTCCGTACTGCGGGGCCCGGAACTTGGACCAGCAGGAGCTAGTGAAGCACTGCATGGAGAACCACCGCAACGACCCCAACAAAGTGGTGAGTGAAACGGCCCGGGGTGGCCCTGGAAATCCAAATGTATCTTGACCACTGCTGCTCCCCACAAAGCGCAGCACTTCTCGATTATTTAATTTGTTTTGAATCTCTTTGACAAGAGGTAGGGAGCTGCCTCCATTAGCTTTGTGAGACGCTCCAGAACGGGCCACTCTGTCCCCTGTGTGCCAGCCGCGGGGCACTGAATCTGCTCTCCCCCAGCTCTGCTGGCTCAGCCCGGCTGTTGGTGACAGAGTGAGGACCTTGCAGCTCTCAGAGGGGCTCAGAGGGGCTTGTGCACACACGTGTAACTTGTCTGGGCATGTACCCGGAGGCTTTGTGCACTGAAGGATGTGCCAAGGAGGGAGGAAATGAGGGTTGAGCCCCCTCCTTGGCTCATCCTGCTGCGGGACGTCTGTTATCGCGATGGGGAGCCGCTGCTCCCCCCTACCTTGGGTCAGGATCCCCCCTCTGCAGAGGCCGGGGCTTCCTGGGGACGGGCAGGGGGGTCTGCGCCCGCAAGTCACCGTTCCCTGTCCCTGCAGGTGTGCCCGGTGTGCTCGGCCATGCCCTGGGGGGACCCGAGCTACAAGAGCGCCAACTTCCTGCAGCACCTCCTGCACCGGCACAAATTCTCCTACGACACCTTCGTGGTGAGTGCGGCCGCCAGCCACGGCCACGTCGTCCCCACCGTGTCACCCGCCAGGTGGTGGGGAGCTGGGAGCAGCAGCCCACGTCGCTGTCCCCTCCTGCAGCAGGGGAAGGGGACGGTTCCTCCCTGGGCGTTACGGGGCACGCGGGCGGCACACGCTCGTCCCGCGCCAGGCTGGGCTTGCCAACCTGCCCTGCGGAGGGGCTGGAGCTGGTCTGGCACTAATCCAACCCAGGAAAAAGCCACTGGAAAAGGAGGAGATAAACATTACGCCAGTCTGTGAAGATGGGTCACCTCTTCCACACTGTCCCTTAACCTCTTCCCTTGAGAAACCCCTTTAGGTGCTTCACGTGGGGAGGCCTGAGGTCACTTCTCCCACACTCCTATTTCACCCGGCTCACAGCTGGGGCTAAGAGCAGAGGGGATGTTACCAGGACAATTGTGTTAACCGTTATTGTAACCATGTTACAATCCCACGGAGCGCGTGTTGCTCCCGGGACCTTGCAGTCCCATTAGCCGGAGGCAATTGGGAACAGCCCAGTGGGAGGACAAGGAACGGGAAGGCTCCTTCCCTTGCCTGTTCCCACTGCTTTGAGGAGGCTCTGTGCTCGTTGGCGGCTCTCCTGACTGCCCCTGCTCTGTTTCAGGACTATAACATCGACGAGGAGGCAGCGTTGCAGGCTGCCCTGGCACTGTCGCTCTCCGAGAACTGAAGGCGACTGCGGAGCATCAGTTGGACCCACCCGCACACCCCTTCTCCTCTTGCACACTCGGCCTTCCTGCCGGGGAGCTACGGAGCTCCTTGGCCCCTCGGCACCCCCGGAGACCCTCCGCCTCTCTCCTGACTTCTCTCTGGGCTGATCCCACCTTGTTTAAGAAGGTGGAGTCTCTTTAGCATCACGCTGGATCGGTGAGTGAGCAGAGACGTCCGCTCTTGGGAGGAGAGAGCTATCCATGCTGAAGGACTGGGATTGTCCCTCGTTTGGGCGTTTCATATCCATATACGGAGTATATACCTGTATCCAGATCTATTTATTATTAGATGCTTTTTGGCACCATTTGTCTTCATGCTCTTTGTCGCAATTTAATAGGTATCTAAAACTATGATGCATTTTATGCAAAAATGCCCTAGTTTTAAACTGGAATCATCCATGTTCTTTTAAAAAACCGAAGAAAACAGCATGGAGATTTTTTTTAAAAACCCCATAAGGCTATTTCTGGAGATGTTGCTCTATCCCGTCCCCCACACTGTGGGCAAGAGCTGCCTTGTTTTCCTGCTACTGCGCAGGCAAGGCCAAGAGCAGCCTGGGCTAACAACCGGAGCGAGACTGTTGCCCTCATGTGCCCTGTGACTCCAGAGGGTCGGAGGAGTCTGCAGGGAGCTGTGGACAGTCCTGGCACCCGGCATTCAGTGAAACCTTTCACATTTTGTACTAGCTCTTGTGATACTAGGAGTTCTTGCATTTTTCTACATTAATCGGTGTGATACCTTTTCCACGTTTTATAGAGCAGGAACAGAAGCTGTTACTCTTCACACTGCAATATCTGTGACCGGGGACAAGAGTATTTTTATGGAACGTTATTAAGAAAGTATATTTTTTAAAAAACAAACAAACGAACATGCTGTGGATTTGCAATGGGGCGGGAGGGAGATCCTGGACCTGCGGGGGGGCTGTGCCTGGGCAATGGGGAGTGCATGCGTTTCCTGTCCCATTATTTGGGGCCGTTCTGTTCCTTCGTCCGTGTGTTTCTGTTCAGCGAGCGACGCTGCAGGTGAGGCCGGGCCGGAGCAGCACCTTGTGGGCCGGAGGAGCAGATCAGAATCACAGCAAGGCCAGGGGGTCCCTCTGGGGAGGAAAACTGTGCAGAAAGGGGCTGTGGGGAAGCAGCTCTGTGTTCCGCAGGAGCTGGCTGGGATCCCAGGGCCATTAACCCTCTCCTGCGTTTCCAGGCTCTGCGTGTTGTCACCAGCTGGGGCGGCTGGAGCAGCTCTCGCCCCGCGGGCTCTGTGCTGTAAACGCAGGCCTAATGTTGACAGATGGGCCTCCTCTGCCTGAAGTTTGATCTCCAAATGCTCGTAATTAAACGATGAGCTGTGATGTTTGAGCACGGAGCCAAGAGCTGGGGATCCATCCTGCAGTGAGAACTGCCAGGAATTGCCCAGGTTTGACTTTCCTCCATCTGGGACGGTTGGGAACCCGCAGAAATCTGCTGAGCTCCTGTAACTTCTTGGCAAGAGAGATCTAGGATGGTTCCAGGAGGAGGATGCCACGGGGAGACTCCGTGTGCAGGGAGCAGCGTTAGCGTCTCCATGGGCAGAGCTGCTCCGTGTGGGAGCTGCTCCATGGTGACGCCTGTGCGGGAGGGACATCTGCCCATCTGAGCTAGAATCCTAACCCTGATGTCCCCCCAAAACACAGGATTGCATCGCCCTAGGATGCCCTGGGAATAAGGTGCATCCGGGTAGATGCTGATCTCGGAGATGCTCCGTAGGCTCCCTGTGAGCACGTGTGTGGCAGGAAGCCCCTATGCAGGGACTCCCGCTTGCTCTCAAGCTCCTGCCCTTGGGAAGCAGCCGGGTGGCCGCGGCGTTTTGTCCCCACGCTGCTCTGGGTTGTGTCGCAGCGCTCGGGAAGAGGCCGCGTCCTTCCCCGTGCTTGTCCCGTGCCAGGCACTGTGCCAGCTGCTGCTGTCCCCAGCACCGCGGAGCCGTCCCCGACCAAAGGGACAGCCGTGGGGCCACGTGCTGGGGCTACCCCATCCTTCGGGGCCGCGCCAAGCACGGGATCAGCACCAAGCTGGCAGCAAGCTGCCCACAGCAAGGGGAGGCCGAATTTGTCACTAAACTCTGAGCCCGCATGGGGACGCGTTGTCAGGGAGCTCGCCCCCAGACCCGCTCCGCTTCAGCAATACTGTCTTTTCTATTTAACCTTGAACTAAACGGTACCCAGCGCTTTGCAGGGCTGGGAGCTCCCTGTGCCTGCGAGGAGCTGCCAAGCCGCACGGGCCCCTCGCCGGGAGCTCAGCGGGACACAGGGAAAGGGCTGGAGCTTCCCAGCGGGATCTCCTCCACCCGGGAGACCCCGTGAGCCCGTCCAGCCGCCTGGGGCAGCACCAGCGCAGGGGCCGCGACGGCCGCTCGCCCAGGGCGCTTTCTGCAGGGAGCTCCCGTGCGTCTCGCCCCGCTTCCCACGGGATTCGGGAACGGCCGCGCTCAGCGGGATGCGGGGAGGCCCTGCTGTGCCGGCGGCCCCTCTGCTCAGCGCGCGGCTCCTGACTTTTTTCATAACAACTCCAACTTTTAACGGGACGTACTGTTTTTTTGAAGAAAAACAAAGACGAATCAATGACGTATTTGTAGCCAACCATTTTTCTCAATAAAGGCAGTTTCATCCACGGGTGGTCTCGGTGTGGAGTGTCTCCACCATGGGCTGCGAGTACCCGGGAAGCATCCGCAGGGCGTTGCGGCTGCCCCTGTTGCAATCCCGCCCTTGTCCCATGTAGCAGGATGTGCACCATGTCCCATAGGGAATCCTGCGGGCAAGATCGGATGAGAAGGGACTGGATGGGAAGGGAGAGGATAGAGCAACATGGGATGGGAAATGGGATGGGATAGGACAGTAAGGGCCGGGTTGGGACCAGGTTGGGGGCTGGTAGGTGCCTGTTTCTGCAGGGAAGCGGCTGCCCCAGCAGTGCTGGGGGGTGTCCGGGCCTGGGGAGCCCCGTGGGTCACTGGGAAGGGGAGCCCTGGGGACACTGGGGGGCACTGGGGTATTGGGGATGCTGGAGACACTGGGACAACTGGGAGCACTGGGGGATATTTGGGGGCACTGGGAACACTGGAGGGTATTGGGGACACTGGGGGATATTGGGGACAGTGGGGGCTATTGGGACCGCTAAGGGTATGGGGGACAGTGGGGGATATTTGGGACACTGGGGGATTTGGGGGACACGGGGGGATATTTGGGACATTGGGGGATATTTGGGACATTGGGTTTTATTGGGGACAGTGGGGGCTATTGGGAGCACTGGGAGTATTGGGGACACTGGTGGGTATTGGGGACACTGGCAGGTATTGGGGACATGGGGGTTTGGGGAGCACTGGGGGTATTGGGGACACTGGGGAATATTGGGGACACTCTGGGTATTGGGGACACTGGGGAATATTGGAGACACTCCGGGTATTGGGACCGCTAAGGGTATTGGGGACAGTGGGGGATATTTGGGACACTGGGGGGTTTGGGGAGCACTGGGGGATTTTGGGGACTATGGGGGATATTTGGGACATTGGGGTGTATTGGTGACATGGGGGTTTGGGGAGCACTGGGGCTATTGGGGACACTGGGTAATATTGGGGACACTGGGGCGAACCCATCCCCCCTCCCGCGCTCCAGGCCGCCCCGGCGCCAGGCGCATGCGCAGCGCCGCTCCCGTCCCTGACATGGCGCCGCGCGCCCCGCGGCTTCGCCCCGCCCTGCCCGCTGCGCCCGGCCCAAACCCCTCCGGGCGGCAAAGCGGGGCGGCCCCGGCGTTCCGCGCGTGGGGAGGGGCGGGGGGCGTGGCCAGCGCCGTGGTCCGATCGCGGCTATTGGTCGGCCGGGAGCGGCCGCGGCGGCGCCGGCCAATGGGAGGGCGGCATCTCGCTCCGGTGTATCGGGCGCGCCGCGTGGGTGGTCCCCGGGGGCGGCGCCGCGCGCTCTGCCCCGACGGCGCGGGCGGCTCGGAGGGTCCCGCGCCACCATGGCCGAGGACACGGCTGTCACCGCGGTCACCTGCACGGCCCCCGTCAACATGGCGGTCATCAAGTACTGTGAGTGGCCGCGCGCGCCCCCGGGGCCGCGGCAGAGCCGCTGTGGGGCGGTGCAGAAGCGGCCGCAGCCCCGCGCCGTCCCCAGGGTGTCCCCTCCGAGCGGGGAGCCCGCAGCGAAGCCCCCGCGCTTGGGTCTGTTGCAGGGGGCAAGCGGGACAACGAGCTCATCCTGCCCATCAACTCCTCGCTCAGCGTGACGCTGCACCAGGACCAGGTTGGCACGGGCCAGGGGCTGGCACGGAGCGGGAATTGTGCTGGTGGGGAGGACGTGGGGGTCCGCGTTGGAGCAGGCATGGCAGTGGGGCCGTGTTCCTTCCCATGGATCATCCAGCCACGGAAACGGGGCTTCTTTCTGTACTGGCGGGTGCAGAGAGATTCAGCCTTGGAGCCACAAGAGCAGCAGGAAAGTGCGGGATTTGGGAGTTTCACACCCACTTTCCAGCCTTTCCACCTCCCTCTTGGTACCGGGCAGCTCCGGGTGCGCAGGACGGGCCCCTGGCACCCCTGGGTGCGGGCGCTCATCTCCCTTCCCCGGTGGCAGCTGAAGACCACGACCACCGTGGCCATGAGCAGGGCCTTCAAGGAGGACCGGCTGTGGCTGAACGGCGAGGAGGCCGACGCGGGGCACCCGCGGCTGCAGGCCTGTCTGCGGGAAGGTGAGACCCACCCCGTGCCCCGACGTCCCCGTGGGGCCGCTCCCGCGGGTCCCAACGCCGCCTGTCCCCTCCAGTGCGGCGCCTGGCCCGGAAGCGCCGCGGCGGCGGCGCCGAGGACGCGGCCGCGCTCGGCCTCTCCTACAAGGTGCACATCGCCAGCGAGAACAACTTCCCCACGGCGGCCGGGCTGGCGTCGTCGGCCGCGGGCTACGCGTGCCTGGGTGAGCGGGCGCCGCGCGGGGACGGCCACAGCGATGGTGGCGGCGCCGGGGCTGACGCGCGGCCGTGCCCGCAGTGGCGGCGCTGGCGCGGCTCTACGGCGTCGAGGGCGAGCTCTCGGAGGCGGCGCGGCGCGGCTCGGGCAGCGCCTGCCGCAGCATGCTGGGCGGCTTCGTGCAGTGGCACCGCGGCGAGCGGGCGGACGGCGAGGACAGCGTGGCGGAGCAGGTGGCCCCCGAGACGCACTGGCCCGAGCTGAGGGTCCTCGTGCTGGTGGTGAGGGGACAGCGGGGTGCGCGGCGCCGCGGGGGTGCCCGTGTGGTGCCACCCGCCCCACGGCTGTCCCCTGTGGCCCAGGTGAGCGCTGAGAAGAAGCCGGTGGCCAGCACGGCGGGCATGCAGACCAGCGTGGAAACCAGCCCCTTGCTGAAGGTAGGGAGCCCGGACGCCGGAGCCCATCCCGTGCCCTGCAGCACCCTGACCATGTGGTGGGTTGGGGTCCCGGCTCCCTTGGGTGCTGCTTTTCCATCCTGCCTGGGGGTTGGCACGGATGGAGGGCATTGCCCCCCATGGAGTCCTGGGGCTCAGCATTGCCCTGGGGGCAGCCAGGAGGGCTGAAACGTCCCCAAAATGGGGATTTTGGAGCGGGGGGACGTCACGGATGACGCCAGCCCGCGTGTCGCCGCAGCACCGCGCGGAGGCCCTGGTGCCGGAGCGCGTGGCGCTCATGGCGCGGCACATCCGCGAGCGGGACTTCGAGGCCTTCGGGCAGCTCACCATGCGGGACAGCAACCAGTTCCACGCCACCTGCCTCGACACCTTCCCGCCCATCTTCTACCTCAACGACGTCTCGCGCCGCATCATCGCCCTGGCGCACCGCTACAACGCGCACCACGGCCGCACCAAGGTCCGGGGCGGCCGCGCGGGGCCGGGGGGCGCCCGCCGCGGCGCCCGCACCCACCGCGTCCCCCGGCACAGGTGGCCTACACCTTCGACGCCGGCCCCAACGCCGTGATGTTCGCGCTGGCCGACACCGTGGCGGAGTTCGTGGAGGTGCTGAGACGCAGCTTCCCCCCCGCGCCCAACGGGGACCGGTGAGCGCAGCCGCGGGTGCCGGGGACGGCGCCGGGGCCGCGCGGGGGGCTGAGCGGCGCCGGTGCCCGCAGGTTCCTGCAGGGGCTGCCCGTGGGCCCGGCCGCGCCGCTGCCGCCGGAGCTGCTGTCGGCCGTGCTGCTGGAGCCGCTGCCGGGCGCCATCCGCTCCATCCTGCACACCAAGGTACGGGCGGCGCGGGGCAGCGCGGGGACCGTCCACCAGCCTGCAGGGACCTGTCCCCATCCCCTCTACCAGCCTGCAGGGACCTGTTCCCTCCATCAGCCTGCAGGGACCTGTCCCCATCCCCAGGGGTGTTTGCAGGGTCCCATCCACCAGTGTGCAGGGACCTCTCCCTATCCCCTCCACCAACCTGCAGGATTCTGTCCCCATCCCCAGGGGTGTTTGCGGGGTCCCATCACCAGCCTGCAGGGACCTGTCCCCATCCCCAGGGGTGGTTGCCAGGTCCCATCCCTCGGAGGAGACGGAGGGGTGCAGGGTCCCGTGTCCTGTCCCCAGTCTTCAAGGGGATTGCAGGCTCCTGTCCCCGGGATGCAGGCTCCTGTCCCCATCCCTGGTGGTGTTTACAGGATCCTGTCCTTGGGGGAAGATGGGGGGGGACAGGGCCCAACCCCCGGGGGTGCAGGGTCCTGTCCCCCTCCCCAGCAGTGTTTGCAGGTCCCCATCCCAAGGGGTGTGCAGGACCCCATCCCATTCCCCGTGACCTTTGTAGAGCCCCATCCCACAGTGCCAGCCCCCTGCCCAGGGCTCTCCGACGTGGGGGTCCTGCCCGGGGCCGGGATGTGGCCCTGCCTCCCCCAACGCCTCCCCGGTTCCCCCAGCCCGGCCCCGGCCCCCAGCTCTTGGACGACCCCAGTCAGCACCTCCTGGGGCCGGACGGGCTGCCCCGGGGCAGCGCCTGAGCCCCTGCCCTGGGGCCCTGCTCGTGGTGACACCGAGGGACGGCTGTGACACGAGGGACGGCCGTGACACCCAGGGACAACTGCGGCACCGAGGGACGGCTATGACGCCCTGCAGCCTGGGGGGAGCCCCTCGGGCTGCCTCAGGCGGGGCTGCCATGGGGCTGCCCCACGGCTCTGGCGCCCGGCGTGGGGCAGGATGTGCCCCTGCACCTGGTTTTTACCTTTTTGCAAACAAATACAGTTTGTCCAGCTGCAGCGGCGCCGTGGGCTCTGTGCGCGCGGCCGGGGGGGACATGGGGGCTGCGCCTGCCCCCCGCGTCCCAGCCCTCCATGTGCCCCTTCCATGGGGCTGCTCCTGCCCTCCACCCCCGCGTGTCCCCCGTGGGGCCGCCCCTGTCTCCACCCCGCAGCCCTGTCCCCTCGCGTGTCCCCGGTGGGGCCGCCCCTGTCCCCACCCCGCGAGTCCCCCGTGGGGCCGCCCCTGTCCCCCCCCAGCCCGATGTCCCCACGGGGCCGCTCCTGCCCCCGTCCCGCCCCGTCGCGACCTCGGGGGCGGGGCTTGCGCGGAGGGGCGGGGCCTGCGCGCGGGGTGGGGCCGCCCCGCGGCTACATTGTAGCGAGTCGCTTCCGCCCCGGCCGAGCCGAGCGGGGCCGGGCCGAACCGAACCGGGCCGAGCCGAGCCGAGCCGAGCCGGGCCGGGCCGGGCCGGCCGCAGCGGGCCGGGCCATGGGGCAGATCGAGTGGGCCATGTGGGCCAACGAGCAGGCGCTGGCGGCCGGGCTCAGTGAGTGCGCGCGGCCGGGCCGCCCCGTCGGGGCTGGGGCGGGCGGGGGGTCCTGCTGCCCCGGGGGGACGCGGCGACTCCCCGGTGGCTCCTACGAGGGTTGAGCGGGAGGGGGCGGCAGCCCTGGCCGCCCCGCTGGCCGGGACCCCCCCTGCTGCTGCATGGTCCCCGCGTCCCCCCGTCATCGCGCAGACCCCACGTCCCCTTCTCATTGCGCAGCCCCGGGGTCCCCTTGTCACTGCCCAGCCGCTGTCCCCATGGGGCTGCCAGGCGCCAAGCCCCGATGTCTCCATCCCTGCAGCCGCCTTCACCGCCTGCTGTGGGGGACGAGCTGCTCCGTGCCCGGGGCTGGTGGCCTCCTGGCTGCTGCGGGGACAGAGCCCTGTGCGTAACCCGCAGCAGGCGCTGGGCTCCCGCTCAGGACGGGCCTCGGAGCCTCTTCCCTCCGGCCCTCGGAGCTGGGGCTAAGGGGAAGTCACCGCTGTGGGGACACTGCTGTCACAGTGGGGCTCTGTGGGGGCCCCTGACCCCCAGTGCTGCTCCAAGGGGTGCTGGGACCCCCTGGGTTTTCCAGGGTGGCGCAAGCAGGAGGCGCAGAGCTGGCTGGGGAAGTCCCGGCCGGGCACTAGCTGGGCCAGAGCCTCCTCTTCCTCATCCCTTCCCAGAGCCTCCTCTTCCTCCTCCCTGCCCAGAGCCTCCTCTTCCTCTCCCTCCGGGTGCCAATGCAAAGATCACGGCCTCCCAAACCCTGCAGCAACCCCCTACCTGCACCGGGGAGGGGAGGGGGGGTCTGCCATGGGGCACCCCCAGCCCCACACGCCGTGGGGCCGGGGGTCCCTGGCCGACGCTGCGTGTCCCCGCAGTCATGCTCACGGGCGGCATCGTGGCCGTGGCGGGGCAGTTCAAGGGCTGGTACTTCGCGGCGTACGCCATGTATCCTTTGGAGACGGCCGGGGAGCGGGATGGGGCTGGGGGCAGCCACCCACCTTCACTTTCACTTTCTTTTCTCTAGTTCCTCTTTTTTTTTTTTTTTTTTACATGTTTTTTCCTTTCCGCAATCGCCATTTTCTGGCCCTGAATGGTCCCTCTACCCGCAGGCCTTAAATCCTAGCCCTGAAACCGCATCGTGCTCTTTGCATCTCTGCAAAACTTCCCTGGTGGTTGGGGTGACAACCCGGTCACTTGTGGGCAGTGGCAGCGCGGCTCTCCTGTCCCCTGCCCTTGCATTGCCCTGTGTCCCCGTCTCTCCTGCCTCCCTCTGGCAGCAGTGGCATCCCGGGGGCACAATCCCAGCTCATCCCCTTCCTTGACGCCCTGCAGCGCAGCCGGTGTCTTCGTCTGCCTGCTCGAGTACCCCAGGAGCAGGCGGAAAAAGGGCTCCACTATGGAGAGGTGGTAAGTGCTGCCCTCCTGCAGGGCAGAGCGAACTGGGGACACAGGAGACGGTCCCCACCTGGGGGGGACACAGCCCCGGGTGATGCAGGAGGCAGCAGGAAACAGCTTCTTCCAGGCTTTCCTGCTCCAGAGCCCATGGGCATGGGGTGCTGCTGTCACTGGGGATATAGGGGTGGGGGATTATCCCGATCCCGGCACATCCCTCCGCCTTCCCGCGCAGCGGCCAGCGCTACATGACGGCCGTGCTGAAGGTGTTCGGGCCCCTCACGAGGAATTACTACGTCCGGGCCATCCTGCACGCGGCGTAAGTGGGGCTGGGGGTCTCCGCGGGGCTGGGGGCTCCGCAGGGCTGGGGTGCAGCCCCCGCCGGCCACGCGGGGACTCAGCGCCCTGTCCCGTCCCCATGCAGGCTGGCCGTGCCCGCCGGCTTCCTCCTCTCCACCATCCTGGGCACCGTGTGCCTGGGCATCGCCAGCGGCATCTACCTGCTGGTGAGTGTTGCCCTCTGTCTTGCTGCTTTCCCAGCCCTGGCTGCTTTTGCAAAAGCAAGAGCAAACTAAGGAGAGGCTGGTTTTGCAGGATGGGTCTATATGGGGTGGATGTAGGGTAGGGCAGGACGCCTGGGCCCCTCTGGGCTCGCCGCCCCCTCTCTGGTTGCCCGGACTGGGCTCTAAGGGCTCCTTGCGGGGGGTTGCTGGGTGAGGGGCTCCCTCCTCACGCCCCCGGCCTGGCAGGCGGCCGTGCGCGGGGAGGAGTGGAGACCCATCGAGCAGAAGCCCCGCGAGCGCCCGCACATGGGCGACACCATCAAGCAGCCGCCCAGCAACCCGCCGCCCCGGCCGCCCGCCGACGCGCGCAAGCGGCCGCCCGCCGAGCCGGGGGGACAGGTCAACCCCGTGGCCGTGGAGGCCGAGTGAGGCCGGGGCCTCCCCCTGCACCGTGGCCTGCCCAGAGTGCGCCAGGAGCACGTGGGGGCCGCAGCGCTGCCCGCTGCATCCTCTTATCGCCTCCTGCTGTGGTTGCTTTTGCAATAAAACGGATGAACTCCCCACATGTGCGCTGTGTCTGCTGCAGCTCTGCCCGCGGGTGAGGAGATGAGCGCGTCAGTGCTCAGCACCGCGAGGGCAGGGGGATGCAGGGTCCTTTCTCTGTGCGCATCGGCTCCCTCGCTGCTTTAGGAGCAAGCACTCGGCTCAAACTGCCCAGCCCTTGGCGTTTCCCTGGAAAAGGATCTCTGGGCTCATCCCAGCACGGGGATTTACTGTTACAGCGCGGGATGGGGGTAGGAGAGGGCTGCTCCCCTGCACCTTGTTCACGGGGG
Organism: Tinamus guttatus; assembly: GCF_059628265.1. Lineage (NCBI taxonomy): Eukaryota > Metazoa > Chordata > Aves > Tinamiformes > Tinamidae > Tinamus > Tinamus guttatus. The sequence goes on from NW_028288778.1 coordinate 1,583,452, forward strand.
CTGCGCTGGGGATGGGTTTAATGGCAAATAGCAGGACATTGGGCCTGGCCCCTGCACCGGGCACGTGCCAAGGCGATGGCAGCTCTGCCCTCACCCCGGGCAGCAGCCGGTGCTCCAGGCACCGCTGGGGTGGCCGGAGGGTCCCGGATGGGTTGTCCCAGGACTGCTCATGGGGCCCATGCGACGCAGGCAGGAAGCGGTACCGGGGCGCAAGGTGCGTTGCAATGCAGCCTTGCTGCAACAACAGCCGTTTCCTCCTGTCCCGTGAGCTGCCCTGGCCCGTGGGAGCAGTCGGGCACTCAGGGTGCAGCCCCGTGCGGGCGCCTGCGTCGCACCCCCCTCCCTGCAGAGCTGCTCCCGGGCACACGCAGGGCCTGGTGCCCTGCAGTCCCCTCCTTGGCTTGCTCACGTTGCCGGCCAATGTTTGTGCCCTGCAGCCTTGTCCCATGCCTGTCCCCACTGCCATGCGGTGGCCGTGAGGACCCCCCCCACCCCTGTCCTTGTGCACGTGGCCCTGTCCTGCTGCCCCTGTCCCCATGCACGTGGTCCTGCCCCGCTGTGTGCAGACCTCCCCGTTTCTGCCCGCACGTCCTGCTCTCGGGTGGCAGCGGCTGCTGCAGGGAGCCCCTTTGCAGCACCCCGGGGTGGCCGCAGGGGGCACGGGCACCCATGGGTGCTGTGTGAGGGGGAGCATCGCGGGGCCGGTCCCGGCAGGTGGCGCTGGGCCCGTGGGTGCCCGGAGGGGGCCGAGCCGTGGGAAAGGAGTGGGTGGCCGAGTGCCGCGGGCTGCGGCAGGGCTGGTCCCGCCGGGGAGCGGGGGACGGGGGCATCGCCACCGTGGGGCACAGCCCCATCCTGCCCCGGGCCAAGGCCGAGCCTCCCCCCGCCGTGGGGACACAGCGGGCGACACACAAGTGTGAGAAGGGGGCCGGAATCAGGCTTTATTTGCAGGCTGTCCCGCGGGCAGCGTTAAATAGCACAATAAATAGCATTTGGGGCAATAAATAACCGCGCGGGCGCCGCAGCGTTCGCGGGGCATCAGCAATAAATACGGGGTTAAAAACGACACCGGGCCGGCCGTGCCCGGCCCCCATCCCAGCCCCGGGGGAGGGCTCATAAATAACTCATAAATTAAACCGGTGGCGGCGGCGGGGGGGGGAAGCCCCGGCTCCCCGGTGCGAGGCGGGTGCTTTAAAACAAGCACGGGGCGGGTGCCGTGACACGGTCACGCTAGGGCCGGGCCGGGGCTCAGCGGTCCGTGCGGGGCAGGACGCACGTGCAGCCCACGGCCACCCTGATGTAGTCCACCTCGAAGGTGAAGAGCCCGTGGCCGCCGGGGCCGGGGCAGGGCTTGCGCCGCAGGACCATCATGGTCTGGTGGATGGCGACCGAGTTGAGCGCCGTGGTCTCGCGGCCCGTCTTCACGTCCACGCAGCCGCGGCACAGGCACTCGGCGAAGGCGAGTTTCCGCGGGTACCGGTCCTCGTCCTCGTCGATGCTGCGGGCAGGGATGCGCGTGAGGGCCGCGATGCCGCCGCCGAAGCCCCCGGCTGCCGAATTCCACCCCCGCAACGGCAGCCGTGGGGAAGCAGCAGGCGCGGGGCAGGGGGCTGCGCACTCACCGGTAGCGCCAGGGCGAGATGGAGCGCTCGTGGGTCTCGCTGCGCGGCCCGGCGCGCGGCTGCAGCGCGGGACACGCGCGCTCGTGGCGGCGGCGGCGGCGGTGGCGCGGGGGCTCGCGCTGCTGCAGCCGCTCCAGCCGCCGCACGAGCTGCACGGGCGCGTAGTGGTCCCAGCGCAGGCTGCGGCCCGCGAGGTGCGCGGGGGCCTCGGCGCCCTGCAGCTCCCCGGCGCTGTAGCAGCGCGGGGACGCGGGGACGCCCGGGCGCCGCAGCCCGCGGCTCAGCCCCAGCGCGCACAGCAGCGCCAGCGCTCCCAGCCAGCCCTGCCGGAGAGCGGAGTGAGCGGGAGCGCGCGGACACGGCGCCCTCTCCCCTCTCGTTTCTCCCCCCACGCCGCGGCACACGCGTGTGCGTGCACGCGCCGGGGCAGAGCCCCGCACACTCGCACCCGCAGACGCACGCGGAGCCCGCGCGCTTGCACAGACACCCAGCGTGCCGGTGCACACTCTTGCACACGTGCTCGTGCACCGCGTGCTGGCTGTGAACACATGTGTCAGCACAGAAGCATTAGCTCCTTTCATGCACACATGAAAGCATGCATGCACACGCTAAGTGCACACTACCTGCATGTACGTGCTCCCCTGCACTGCCGTTTCGTGTGCAACCCCGCACATACACACACACATACATGCAGACACGTATAGAGCCCTGCTCTATACCTATATAACTCTTAGAGACACCCAGTGCCTGCAGATGTGCACACGCACAGTATCACCCATTCTGCACCCATACACAAGTGTGCATGCACCTCTGCACGCCAGCAAGCATGCACACACACACCAGAACGTGCATTCATTGCACCAGCCTTCGTGTTTCCCATATCAACAAGCACTCATACACACAGCCTTTGTGCCATACATATTTTGTATATATACATATACACACACTCATATATATAAATATATACGGTCCTTACATGCACATGCAACCCCCTCATCAGCCAACATGCAGGTGCACACACATACACATATATATAGTCCTTACACACACATATGAGCACATGCAAATCCCATGGCACTCAACATGCAAGTGTACATGCACACACACACATACATATGGTCCTTACACGCACATATGAGCACATGCAAACCCCATGGCACTCAACATGCCAGGTGCACACACATACACATATATATAGTCCTTACACATATATATGAGCACATGCAAACTCCATGACACTCAACATGCAAGTGTACATGCACACACACACATATATAGTCCTTACACGTACATATGGTCCTTACACACACGAGCACATGCAAACCCCATGGCACTCAACATGCAGGTGCACACACACACACATATATATATACATATGTATATGTAACATACATAACATATAACATATATATACATATATATGCGTCTTAGGCGCACATGTGAGCACACGCATCCCCCCGCCGGCCAGCATGCAGGTGCCCCCCGGGCGGGCGTTACCATGAGCGGGCGCGCAGCGGGCGAGCGTGCGGGGAGCGAGCGGGCGGCTGGCGAGCGGCTGCCCCGGGGCTGCGGGCGGCCGAGTGGCAGCGCTCCTGCCGCCGCCTTTATATATAGGGCTGGCGCAGGTGATGTACACACACCTGGAAACTCCAGCTCCCGGCTCCCTTCCTCCTCCCCGCGCGGGCCGCACTTCCTTCTCGCCCCGGCGCGCCCCAGCCCTGCTCCCGGCGCCCGGAAACCGCCGGGATGGGGGCAGCGCCGCGGCCCCTCGCGGGGGACACGGGGGCACAGGGGGTCCCCGTGTCCCGCTCTGCGCCCCCCGCGCCGGGCGCTTCCAGGGAATGCGCTCCGGGCGAGCGGAGGCTCCCGGCGTGGGGATGCCCTGGGCGCCGTTGCGCAAGGCCGGCGGTGATATCACCGTCACATTCCCGGGGCAGCCGCGCTCGGAGCTTGCAGCAAGGCCAAGAAATCCCTGGTTGGGCAAGCCCGGAAAGGGCCAAGGGACAACGGCCGCCCTGCATTGCCCACTGGCACAGGGCATGGGATGGGGACAAAGGATGTGGCAGCAGCCATGGCACAGCCGGATGGGCAACGTGGGCGGAGGAAGGAGCATCTTCCCTGTTCCAGCATCCGGCCTTTCCTCGCTGGGCGCTGCAGGCGCTCAGCTCCAGGCAGCCACGTCCCCTTCCCTGCACCCCATTCCCTGCAGAACAAGGATGCACCGCTCGGCAGCACAGGCTGCATCGCGGCACAAGGAAAAGGAGCAGGCGCCGGCGCTCGGTCCCTATTCCCACCCCAGCGCTTGCACAGGAAGGATGCAGCCCCACCACGCTCCAGCTTGGGAGCTCCAGAACAGACATGGGATCATCCACGGGTGACTTTTCCTGGTGCTGCAATCCCAGAGGCTCCAAAGCCTCCGCTGCAAATGCCAGGAGAGCCGGAGCGGCCGCTGCAGCCCCAACCGCACGCGTTGCTGCACCGGGGCGGTCACTGAGCCCGCGGCGCAGCCGGGATGGAGCAGGGCCCAGCACGGAACAGAGCACAGGGGAAGAACTGGTTATCAAAATACTTTATTTCAGGGAGATCCCTCAAAAAAGGAGAGGAGCGAGAAAAAAAAAAAAAAAAGGAAAACAAACAAACGAAAAAAAAACAAACAAAAGGACCCTCCTTGTTAGACAGACATCCCGACAAAACCTTCAGGGTTCCTCTTAAATCAACTAAAACAATCTGATGCTTAAAATAAAAGACAGGTCATTTTCCCAATGAGACTCGAGTCAAGAATATATATATATTTGTTTTGTTCCTGGGGGAGGGGGGAGAGAAGGTGATGTTGCCAGTAGTTCACAGCAGTTTTCGGTTCTCTCGTTACACAGTATATTGAACTGCATTGCTGAAGACACTCAACACACAGCAGGGCTAACTAGAAGAATACAACTCAAGGCTAGCAAAGAGGAGAGGGCAGGGACAGAGGGAGGAAGAGAAGGGGGAGCATCCGACAGGGCGGGATCCTCTGTGCATAATTTACATGGAAAAGGCGGTGGCGGCCCCGTGCCGGGAGCCGACCCGCTCGCCCTGGGCCGGGGCGGCCCCGGGGAGCCGGTGCGGTCGTGTGTTCTCTGCTGACAAACTTCCATTTTTTTTTTGTAATTTTTTTTTTTAAAAAGAATCGCAGCCAAAATAAGACAGAACTGCAAAATCCCAAAGTGGCCGCTTTTTTTTTTTTGTTGTTTTGTTTGTTTTTCCACTATTTATAAAAACATGAACAGTCACTAACGGGGGCAGAGCGGCGCTCCACGCACTATACTTTCCCGGGAATTTTGGCCCGTTTGCGAGCAATGGCATCTTCCACGGCCTTGAGCTGCTTGAGGAGCTCCTCGCGCCGCGACAGCGTGCTGGCCTTGCCCGCCTTGGCGCCCGCGGCGCCCGCCTCGGCCGCCTTGCCGGGGACGCTGGTCACTTTGCTGGAGCTCTTGGACTGCGGGGACAGCTGGCGTTTCCTGTTGGGGACAGAAAGGGACAGGCTGGTGAGGGGGACGGTCACCGGCACCACGCAGCTGGCACAGCTGCAGCAGGGGAAGGGCTGTTGGGGTGGAGAGCATCGTTCCAGGTGCGATTGGAGAGAGCAGGGTTGAGATGCGAGGCTGCAGGGTGGGAAGGAGGACTGGGGAAGGAGCGGCCGAGTTCTTTCCGCCGGCTCCAAGCTCCCGGAGGCGGCGGGAGCAAGTGCAGCCCCGGCGGGGTCACAGCAGGACGCAGAGCCCCGGAGTGCCCGGCTGCTTCCTCAACCACCCAAGGGTGTGAGCGAGGCGGCCGGCGACGCTGCCAACCCAAACAGGAGGCAGGAGAGGGGCAAGAGCAGCAGGGATGCAGGTGGAAACGCCGCGCTGGGAAGGCTGAGGTTCCTCCCAAGCATCTCAGGGCTAGGGGAAGGCTGGGGCTGTGGCCAGGCCTTGATTTGGGGCTGACACACGGAGCGGGAGGGCTCGCTCGTGCCCCAGGCTGCACAAGGAACACGGGGTGCAGGACGCAGCTCTGCGTGTTGGCACGTGCAGATCCTGGGGGAGATGGAACTGGAGAAATGCAGTGGCCATGGGCAAGCAGGACCAAGGACACGTCCAGGGTCCTCCACGGGCTTCTAGCCAACCAGGCCAAGGACCCTGGAGCCACATGTGCAGTTCTGCCATGAGGCATTCCCAGTGCTGGCAATAGGCACAAGCTGCCAAGAAACTGGACGTGAGGTTGTCAGCTGTCATGGGAGGGACAGACAGGCTCAAAGCCAGGGATAGTCACCACTTAATCTTATCCAGGGGCCACGTTTTAACAATTCTCAGCAGCAAAGTGAGTGGCTCAATGTATGCCAGAGCATATAAAGTAGGATTAGGCACCAAAACAGAGGCCAAGAACAGCTTGGCAGGAGGGATGAAGGGCTTGTAGCTTCTTCCTCCATCAGCACTACAAGGTGCCAGCAGGAGGCAGAGGCACTGGCATGACCGAGCCTGCGCCTAACCCAGGTGGCACCTCTCGCTAGGACTGACCTCGAGAAAACTCCTAGGTGCTGCTCTGAGCTGCAGGAATCTACCTGGTGGCTTCCCCTTGGGCTGAGCTGGACACCTGGGCACCTGCGGCTCCTGTCTAAGAAGCTTCATGTCCTTCCCCTCTGTGTCTCCATGAAGACTGGAAACTCTAAGGGCAGAGGCTCAAAACCTCCCCAGGAGGAGAAACTGAACTATGGGACAAGTGGGGAAGTGAGAGCAGACAAGTGCTTTACCACTGGTGTGCCAGAGACACACCAGAAATCCTCACTTTCTCTGTGTGAGTTCCACCTAGAAGAGGCTGAGGAGACCACAGGCAGAGTTCTTGTTTCTCCATAGGGCTGTTAGTTTAGGGAGATGAGGTCCCACCAGAACAAGCCATAGCTTTGGCCCATGAGCCAGGAGAACTGGCAGCAACTGACCTGTCTGTCTGAGCGGGAGATGGTTTCAGGTTCTGGCCTCTCTGTCGTTCTTGCTTGGGTGAAGAGAGTCTCCCAGTTGCTTTCCTGTCGCGAGAGCCTATTGGAAAACCAAAGGTGAGATATCCTTTCCCATCACGAAGGCGCAGGGTGCTACCCTGCCTACCATGCTGCTTCTGCACATTAGGGCTGGTATCTTGAGAACAACCAGAGCAGGCCTCAGAATGGCCAAGTCCAGAAGCAGCCAGAGAAGGAACCCTCAGGGATGAAGGGGTAAAAGTTGTGTCACACTGCTACACTAATGTCACCCGCAGGAGCCCTCTCCTCACCCTCCAATTTCTGGAACAAGGCTCATCCACTCTACTTTTAGGCTGATTTTTGCCTGCAGACCTGTGGGGAGGGCCTTTCCTTGCAGACCAAGCGAGTGCTCCATCATCCCAAGCTCTCCCACCAGAGCTGCGTGGACCGAGAGCTGGTGGGAAGGCAGCTGGGGTCCTGTAGCACCATTACCCAGATTTTGCCAGCGGGCTCCTATCCCAGAGCACGGAGAAGCAACTGGAGCTGGAAGGCAAGCTGCACCACTACAAGGTTAGGCTGAGTAACCTTCAGGGCTTATGTCCCATTTGCCGCTGTTTAAATACACATTTTCTAGCATACTATTTGTCCTTTGCACATATCTATAGCAATAAGCCAGGACAGTTTGTGACTTAGGCCGGTTCACTTGTGCGCAGCTCAGTAGTAGCTGTGAACTAGATCCTAGTGAACTTCAACCTCACCCAGTCTCTTCCAAGCTGTCCTTGCAGTAGTAAAATGCAACCAGGCTATTAGCACAGAATTTTCCTCTGGCTGGCACCCAGAGTCAACAAGAAACACCTACAGCCGAGACATCAGGGAAAACATCACGTGTCAATGCTGGCTTGTGCGACATAAACAGAAGCACCTCTGCTGGTGACTCCCCCCTTTGCTTTTCAGCAGCGCTGAAAGGCTGGAGTACCAGCCAGGTCCTCCTTGACGCATCACAGTAGGTTTTCTGGGGCACTAATATCACTGCTCTGACGCTTCAGAGAACACTTGGAAAGCCCGTGTCTTTCTAAAGACATGGGGCAGATCAGATTGTGTCACACAAGTGAGGAAATCAGCTCATTTCACAGGATGGGTGATCCAGCCAATTACTGCATCCCTCAATGATGGCACACAATAATTGGCAGCCTGTGCTCCCTTTCTAAGCACTGCCACAGGCCTTTCTACCAAGAGACAAAGATCCCTCACTATGCACAGGACTACACGCTAGAAGAGACCTTGAAACAGGGAGGAAAAACCCTACAGAATTCCACAGCCATATCCAGTGACAGTGTCAGAGAACTGCAGGTCTTCATGGGATGGATGGATGTGCAGAGCTACAGCAGCAATGAGCACTTTGCAACTCCAAAGGGCTTTCCTTCGGGATTAGGTGGATACGGTGGTGCCAAGGCCCTTGATGCACCAAGAGTGATGGCCAAGGAGAGGGTTGGTTTGCCCAGGGCTGATGTGGCCTCACTTACTCCACAGTCAGACCCCAGTTTCTCAGCTCCGCCGCGTTGCTGCAGCAGGACAGCTCCTGGGCCTGCATTACCCTGTGGCAATCGCTCACCCTGCAGCTTACCAAAGGCAGCAGGTTTTGGAAGGCTGCACGCCTGCAATTAACCTCTCCAGCAAGTGGGCTCTTGCAGCAGAGGTATTCCCAGGACATTTGTCACTCAAAACGGGGTGCTCGAGGGCTGCCTCTAGTGGCAGGAGCAGCTACGAGGCCAGGCCAGAGAGCCCAGAGCTGAATCCCTCCCAAGCCCAATGTCTCACCTCGGTCAGGTGACAGGTTGCCCCGCTTGGCTGGAGGAGAGCTTGGCCTGTCCTTGTCTGCTGGCTCATATCTCTTCCTGCTTCCTTTGTCAGCTGCCTGAAATGGAATTAAACAGATACCAGAGCTGAAGAGCCACATCCCAGGAGGGAGGAAGAGCAGAAGCTCTGGACACGCTTCCCGTGACGGGGCTGGGGACGTGCTTGCTCACTAATGCCAGCAGGGTCCCTATGAAACGCATGCCAGCCCCAGCCATCACTGGGACCGTTGAATTCCCTGCCACCGTAAAGCAAGCGACGGCATCCCCTGGCAGCTGGGATACCCTCTGGAGCTAATGCTGGCACCTCCTCATGGGGTATTTTCATAACAGCCAGAAGAGGGAAAATAGAAGCATTTTTGCAGTCTTCTCCAACAGCACCACGGAGAGCAAATGTCAGTGAGGCCTGTGGAGTCACACATCCTTCCAGGATCCTACGGAGTCTGATAGCAGCTGTGTGTAATTGCCTGCTCCTCCCCACAGAGGCACCCAGCATGCTTCAGCAACACGATAAAGGCACCTCACGTCACAGGAGAGGGAAGCAGGGAAAAACACGGCCTCAAACTGCACAGGGGAATGCAGGCTGACAAAAAAAAAATCAACAGCCCAAATGCAGGAACCTGAGCAGGTGACTGGAGCCAACACCCCGCTCCAGCACAAAAGCCCACGAGGCCAAACTCTCTCACATGATCCGGATTGCATCTCCGCTGAGGGCATCCAACTGGGGCATCAGCCTCGACCGTAATGCCAGGGAAGGAGCCAGCCTTTCTGCGGAGCGCGTGGCCGGGTGAGGCAACCGCCACTTTTACCTCCTGACTCACTTAATGGCTTGTCAGCAGCTCGTTCCGGAGTGGGCTAGTGGGAGGCCAGCTCACTTGGAAGCGTGCGAGGAGTGTGCTTTTCCCGTGGGCACGGCCCGGGCACACGCGGGAGCCGCCGTGCCGCGCATGCCTGGCCTCGGAGCGCCGGCTGCAGCCCTCGAGAGAGCAGCCAGCCCTGGAAGCTGCAGCAGGAATGCGCCCCAGGGGAGCCGCCAACACAGTCCCAACTGCAGTCACCACAGGGTGTGTGCTGCCAGACAGGTTCTGTCTGCTGCCTTTCCAAGCCCAGCTGCAGACCTACCCGACTGAGCTCATCCCAAGCCCGGAGCTCCCCTTCTGCAAGGCCCGGGTAGAGGCCCCATCGGCGACTCTGACCCCCGTGCAGAGGGAACGACACCCTCCGCCTCTCACCTTGTTCAAGAGTGTCAGTTTGATCTCCTTATGAGCGCTGAAGCCCCCTTGCTGAGCCTGGGGGGCCGCGGGCTGCTGGGTCTGCAGGAGCTGCTGCGATTTGCTCCCCGGGGTGGGCTTGGTTGACTTCAGGAGCTGGGCAGACGCATCCCGTTTCCGCTTTTCCTCCTTGGCGCTGTCTTCCTTTTTCGACTTTCCTATTGAAACCAGAATGGAGACATTAGCGACTTGTAATCAGTCCCTTTCACCTGCCTTCCCCGTGGGGGCGAGAGGATGCTCCAGGGACTGAAAGAGCCCACACTAACTGGCACAGCATGTGGTCCCGAGGTTAAAAGGCCCAGCAAACCAGAATTTCCACAGAGAGGATGCTCAGCACAAAAGAGGAGGAACAAAAGGCTCTTGCCTCCAACACTACTATGGGCTATGAAGAACAGAGGAAGAGCCACATGATCCTAGAGTTGTCTACATGATTTGGCATCATCTCACAAGAGTGAAAGAAAACAAGGTTAGGAGAAGGAGCATCAAGACAGACCCCTGTACAGGAAAAGGCATCTTTCAAGCCACAGATAAACGGATAAAAGGATGCAATGGCATGTTTGCTCCACAGCCTTCCCTGCTCCATGCTTTCACCCTCCTTGGGTAAAGCCTCTGGAATTCCTAGTTTACAGGAGACATACAGCAGCTGAAACTTGTCAGCCCCTGCCCTACAGCTTTCCTAGAAGCTGCAGAAAGAATAAAACTACAGATTTCAGCTCCCCTTTACTTTCCCCAGGACCCCTTGGAGAAAGCAAAAATACCGAGCCGTCTACCTCTACCTTTCTTCTGCTGCGCTGGGGTTGGGGATCGGGAACTGGCTGAGGAAACAGGACTGGCCAAATCTGCGTACATGTCTTCGGAGTCAGCGCTGCGCACGGAGCTGCTGCTGGAGGAGGCACTAGAGACAGAAGAAACGCTGCTCACGCTCAGGGACCTGGAAAGAGCCAACAACCCATCACAGTTAACGCAACCAGAACCTAGCAGAAGTGAGACAAACACCTTTAATGCCCCTACTGTGCCCCAAACGAGTGGCTGAGATGTCAGAAAGCTGCCGAGGTGAGCAGTGCCCAGGACAAGACAAAGGATTTCCTGAGGTGCAGATGATATTAACACCTCAGATGTGTCAGATGCAAGTTTAGAAAATACCATTTATTTATAAACAGTGTTAAAGCAATACCTAAACAGGTCACTGTCCCCCCAGGTACACAAAGTGAAAGCAGGGTGTGCACTGTCACCCATGTCAGCAGTAATGGCTCAGATCCCTGCAGTGTTGCGTGGTACATGTTTATTCTTGCAGACTTGAAAAGACCTGGAGGTCAACAGCCCCCAGCTCCTGCACGGCACCCCAGGGCCAGGAGAGCCCTGCTGCCTATTCTGAGGATGCATAAACTATATCAGGAGTGATAACAACAGGGAAGTAGGGTGCCTATAACTTAGCTATCTTAGGAGATTCACAAAATGAAGTGTTGGACAATCATCATATTCATTTAAGAAGCATTTTCTACTTGGCAACATTTCAGACAAGAATTCAAGGATATTAATGAGGCACTTGCAATTTGCAGGGATGTGGCTGCAATTTTGCTGCACCGAGGTGGCTGCAAAACTCCCAGCTAGCTGGGAACTGGCTTACACAGCCACGCAGGACCAGGTGTATGCTAAATACATGGATATTTCCAGAGCTTCTCCAGCAGGTTCTGCAGGCCATACCGAGTTCTGTGCTTTAGTGACTGCTCTGCTGCCACTAAAGCTTGGCTACATCCAAGCTCGCTAATTGAAAGCCAGCTTGGCTACGTCTGAACAGGCTGCAGCAAGGCAGACATGCCCTGGGACAGGTTACAAAGTCACTACCTGCGGGTATCCTGACAAAACCAGAGTCTGAGAGGAGGTCTAAATGAAGGCTATGATGGTGACTCCATGGGCCAGGAATTCCTTCCCTGGGAAAGGTCCTGGCTATAGGATTGGAATGGTAAATCTGGTCTGGCTTGGGCACAGATCACATTGCCCTTGCTGCAGAAATGATCTGGTCCCAGAATCCAAGCTGGAGGTGTGAACACACAGAGTTAGCTTCAACCAGCAGCACGCGGCTTGACAACAAGCTCCAAAGCTGCCAGCCCTTTCTTTCACATTTTAGCAAGAATATTACCCCCTATCTCTGTCCTTAAACCTCATCTGCATGTGCTCTGTACAGACAGCAAGCTTCAGGGAGCAGGAGCCTTCTTTTCCAACACATGTGTGAAAGCAGCAAGCACACCCCTGGTACCTGCATTAGGTTTTCACATTTTCTTCCTCTCAACTGCCTTTTAGAACAGGGTAGTGCAGAGCAAGCATGCCCAAGTGCTCTCTGAACCGCTTGCATCACCCTTGCCTCATCTGATGAATGAGACAAGTATGTAGTAAACACGTTTGCATTACCGCAAAATACTGCGGATGTTCAACTGCGGAGTTTCACGGCGCTCGGATACGTGAATTAGCACCAGCCAGAGCCAAGTGCTATTTTATCCACTGTTTTTAGCCTACGGTAAATCTACTTTTAACCCCAAACTTCAGCACAGTGAAGCTCTGTGTTTAAAAGCTACCTGTGATGTTTCAGAGGTTCTTGTGCATTGACAGATGCAGAAAAAAATATGAATGAAAAACTTCAAAAGGGGATTTTTTTGACTCTTTACTGGAGTTAGCTGTTTACGAATTCCACAGACTAACAACTATTCACTTGGGGCTAAACACAGAGGGAACTGGTCACACAACTTTAGCAGCAAAGGGAAAAAGCTGGGCCTTTTAGGTATTTTCTGACCTACTTCTAACTGACAGGCCAAGCATCTTCCCTAAGGACATTCAATAACTGGAGGTAGTTGAGGTTTATAACAGCAAAGCTCTGTAGCCTGAAACTGTTGTTACCTTGTAAATAAATTACGTTTTTCTTTTTTCCTCCCACCGCAAGATAAAACATTAAAGATTGTTAATCTGGACATGATGTTTTGGTCATATTTTAAGTAAAAATATACAGTTTAGCACACTTGAATTATTTCCTTGAATAGCCCCAAAGACACTATCAATACTGTTCTGCTCTCATGATTCAGGACTCAGGATTGATAACAATATATGAATGAACTATCTTATTTCAAATCCTACTTACCTAGAGCTTCGGTATTTCACCCTGGACAGCTTTTGTTGCAGGAAACCTCAACAGTTACAAACAGTGAGAATTTCCTGCTATGTTGACAAAGGTTATTACGGGTCAAGGCTGTACCTGGATTTCCTGGACCCAGACGGGGAGTGGGAGACAGAGGCAGACGTTGATCTGGAATGAGATCTGGAGAGAGAGCGAGACAAGGACCTAGATCGGGAACTGGAACCACTGTAGCTGCTGGCACTGCCGCTGATGCTGCCACTGATAGTCCGTCTGCAACACAGCGAAAAACAATCTCACCTGCCTGCACTCTGCTCTAAAGCAAGCTCAGAAAAGAACCCCCAAACATTCAGGGACCGCTTGATGCTGGAACACGACTGTCCCGCAGCATGTGGAAGAGCAGGGCTTGGCAGACGTAGCTGTTTCAGGTGATCTCAACAGTTTTTTCCTGATCCTGGGCTGGCACCTCAGTTCTCAGATGTTTTATGCAAGACAGTGATGCTAGAGCCAGACAAGGAACAGCCTGAAGCCCTTAATCCAGCAGTGATACCAGAGCAAATACTTCCTACAATGAAAAATTGCTAACTGTATAAAACAGTGGGCTCATCTTTTGTTTCAGGCTATATAATCACAGCCATTCTTGTGGCTAACACACCAGTACTAACACAAATAGTGCTGCTCTCCTCACTTGCACAACAGGCAGCTCAGAGGGCCATGGGGCTTCTCTGAGCATATGTAAGAGAAAAAAAAAAAGGGACAGAAATAAAGAAATAAAGACTAATGGAAAGTGTCTAAAATCATCCAAGATTAAAGTGAAATAAAGTCAAGAATTAATGCAGTTTCTAGAGAAAGGAAATTCTAGGGGTCAGTTTTCATGCATGGAGACACTCCAGGACTTTTTCTTAGGTACTGGGAAGAAACCAGAGATGTAATCCCATGCAAAATTAAGATCCAAAAATCTGAATGGAAAACAGACTCAAGGCCATCTTCAAGAACCTCTGATAAAAAAAATATCATGCAGTTAACCAAGAAAACTGATGTATGCCTTACTAAAGGCATGCATGCATTTATTCTGCAACATTTTTAAATATGCACAATGGATTAAGCATGATAAACATATTTAAATATGGACAAGTGCTGCTTGTTTGAAAATCAACAGAAGTCTCTCTCATTTCAAATGTAAAGGGAGAGCAAAACATCAACAAGAATGATCAGAGAACAGAGAAAACAAGTGGCTCAAACATTCAGACAAGTCACACAGGACTGAGCCAGGAGGGAAAGCAGACCAAGATATCATCAGCAAACTGTATCCAAGGGACTCAGAAAGTAGCGGCGTTTTTCCTCATCTGTTTTGACTGCTGGATGGCTGACAAGCCAACTCCTGGGACCACAGTGTAGAAATACTTTCTACAGACCCACCAATGTTTATAGCAAACAGGGTCCAAAGGCATCACCACAAATCTTGACCCTCTAACCCATCAGTGGGGCTGCAGATTAAAGGTGCCTCTGCTTCCTTGCCGATAGCCTCCCCAACCTGCTGCTCCAAAGGGTGCTTTTCTTCTCCCACTCTTACTCCTCCCTGCAGACACTGCCTTCTGGCACATTTCAGGTATTCCACCTACTACATTCACCCAACAGATCCTTTAGAGAGGAGCCATTTGCTATGGAGACTCACTAGAGTTCATCCCCCAGCTCCTTCCATCTCCTTCCTGCCCCAGGAAACAGATTTCTCCTATAACATGGAAGAGCCCTTGCAATTGGTGTTGGAGAAGCCCAGAACTCGCTCTATCTTCCAGGAGATCAAGCCTCACTCCACCCCAGCTTTCTTACCTCCTGGGTGGAGTCCTGGTCTGACGTTCCTTCCTTCTTGCCTCTCTATTATCCCCTGGTTTGGCTGGCTCCGGCGCAGCTGCTGTAATTTTAGCGAGCGGCTGAGGGACTGGAAGGGCAGCTAGTTTCTTCACAGACTTTTCACTACAAAATTAAAATATTTATGTGCATGAGCAACCTCGGGAGGTGCAGAACAGACACTTTCAAAAGCTGTAATGCACCCCTGTTTGTGGTTGACCAAACCGTTGTAACGGCTGCACCTAGACACACTTGGAAAGATAAACCCAGCTTCACCACAACACTCAAGCAATAAGGATTCTCTTAAAGGGATCTGTTTATTAGTATAAATCAAGCCACCTTTGCAGAAATGAGGGTCAGTTTTGGAGACAGCCTACTTCGTTAGTTAATTTACTAGGGGGGGTTAGTTAATTTACTAGGGGTGGGATCACTGCTGTTGCTCTTATCCGTTCAGCCCTACAGATTCTTATCCCAAAGAGACAAGCCCACCTACAAACTGCCAGTCTGGCTCCAAGATCAAATGCACGCAGCTTATGCAAAGCTGCTCTTTTCACTCCTTCACACTGAGCAGCAGGGTACAAAGGAGAACAATCCTGCAAATGTCAACACCTGCCCCTTGCCTTGTTTTACACTGTAGGAGATGTAAGAGGTAGCACCATCACCGACCACTGCTACACAGCATTTCTGTGATTTTAGAGCTTCAGACTGGAATCAATTCAGCTCTTCCTGTGCTGCTCATGTCTGGGCTCAGAGCTCTCCTCTAGTCTAATAGCTGGTTACTGCTCAACAGCACCGGCGGTGATGCCAGACCTACTATTAACTGGGGAGGAGGCTGCTGCCTTCATACAAAAAACAGGGACTGTTAATTCCTCCTTTGTGCTCAAGAATATCTGCATTCATCCCCTGCAGAACACAGGATTATTGCATGCAGGGCTACGGAGGGGAAAATGATCCCTATGCCAGCCCAGGCTGCTGGCTCGGGTTGTTTGTTACCAAACCAGCACTGCGATGCTCACCAGAAGGGTGGAAAGACATCGCTGCAGGCACAGAGTGAGTCCTTATGAGGCTGACCCCTTGGAGTTGAGGGGACAGAAAGGGAGGTCAATAAGGCACAAGTGTGGCAAAGAATACTCTACTGTATTCTGGAGAATCCAGGGGATTCCCATGGTAATTTACTTTCAGGTCATCTTAAAGGTGACATAGCTCTAGTGTTGTAACACCTTCCAATGTATCCATAATTGACTAGTTATGACGAGTTTGTGAAATAGCAAATTCAAATATTCAAAAAAGCATAATCTGCTGAAGAGTTTCGTTGCTATGGGGCTTGTTTTAATTTGTCTCCCACATTATAAGTGCATGAAGTTGAACCATTTCTTTATTCTAAGGTTATGTATTGATTAAATCTACAGAAGATCAGTGAATTGAACTTTTTTTATAGCTCCTGCATAAACTTACCTGTACACACAGGATGATTAAATAGTAAATCCTGCCTGTGTTTATACACTCACATATTCATCTAACAGTCAGGGATACTTGTACAGTGACTTGAATTTAGTAAGTGGAAGTGCAATCATTTATTAAACACCTCAAGCTAAATACTCATCTACGCAGGACATATTTGCATTTTCAAATTCTTCCCGAAAATGTTGACCAGGTCAGAAGGGTCTGAATAAGGTAACAAGATCTGGGAAGTCAAGTGATTGTTTAGAGTCTTTTCTGCACTGTGTTATCAAAATAGATAAGCCTTACCCTTTTCCAGCAGGTGGTAATAACTCCCCTTTAGCTTTCACAAGTGGCTTGTGTGGAGATGGTGTTGGGGAAGGAGAAGGTGAAGACGAGAAGGACCGTGATCTAGAGAAAAGAAAGGACACAGTCAGTTCAGTATCTGGAAGGGCGGAAGGTGTCCTGAGCTTTTGCATCTTAGCCACAACTCCTTCCTTACATTAGTGACTATGTTCCAGGAATCAGGTATCAGTGGGTCTAAATTTGTCCTATTTTTATATCTGGACTCTGCCTGAAATGAATTGGCTGCAAGACAGAATCACCTTAGGCATTTCACACCAAAACCTGGAGACTTCATACCGTGGGGAGACAAGGCCTACAGGAGAGCAAGTAGGATTTGGCCTTGCAAGTTTGACATAATTTGACTAACCTGATTTGTCTCCTGCAACTCCTAGTGCAGTCTCCAGTATTTTAGACAGCAGCAAAAGCCTCATGGGGAAAAAGACACAAAGTAAAACTAACTGAATACCCCTAACTTCTGCAATGCAAGAAGAAAAAAATCAAGTAGAATATAACAAAGCCAACAGAACAAAGGGGAAGAGCCGTTTCCTACAGCAAGACTGACCAATGAGGCTAGTCACTTTAATTAAGCACTGCTTTCTGGTGTGCTAAATGTTTCACCCTGCTGCAAAGCCTAGAGGTACCTCCTGGCAGCCTAGCACTGAAGAGAGCCAGGCATCTTGCTGACTTGTTTTCTGAATTAAAAAAAAAAGTGGCAGTTCTGCATTTGGAGAGCTCCTCTAGCCCTTGTCCTCAGAGAGAAGAATGTAAACACCAGCGTGTCCAGCTGAGCAGTCACATACACTTGGCACTGTCCTGCAAGGAACGAGGCAGTTGGGGCTGCCGCTGGGTGGATGGGGACAAGTCAGCCTCTCCTCCAGAGGAACACGCTTCCAGAACCCACCCGAGGCTTTCCAAGGAGAAACCACCTATCCAAATGTTACTATGCACTCCCATCCACCACACAATCTGCTCTGAGCCTCTGTGTGATTTTAGCTCTGAAGTCTATCTAGAGAGCCTGTTCTCCTACTATGCATATTCCCCATTTGGAAAAACTATCTGCAGGGGCAAGGAAGTGGTAGAGAAATAAGCACGTCTGCATTTCATCAGCATGGGACACCAGACTGTTGCTTTGAAGAGTCAGGACTATCAAAAGACAAAACTGGGCTGCTTTGTTAGAGAAATGTGCTTTGCCTCTATAAACAGGAATTCCCGTGCAATAGAAAAGAGATGTCACTAACTTCTTCCAGTCATAAAATGCAAATGATGGAAACCCTCAGGGTAAGCCGGGCTTCCACAACTGCCCCGTTACCACAGGAATGGGAAAGAGTCCAGCCACAGCAGTGTGGTACACAGGCGTAGGGGATGGTGGATGACATTTCCTTCATTCAACTACTGAGATAGCAGGCTGCCTTGAAAGTGGTTTGAATATTTTATTTCCATGGTTGGTTGTTTGTTTTTAAATAGCACCAAAATATTTGCTGTTAAGTGTTTGGAAAACAGTACACCACCCCTTTGAAACCCAAAGAGGTATTACCTGGATCTGCTGCCTGAGAAGGAACTGTGTCTTGAAGAGCGACTAGAATAAGAGCTGTAAGAAGAAGATCTGGAACGAGATCGTGAGGAACCTGATCCAGAGTAAGTGGACGAACGAGAAGAGGACCTGAAATAAAAATATTTAAATTCAGTGCATCTCAAGAAGTCTTCAGAAACCAAGTTATTGCTTCCAATGGGGTGTTCCAAAAGTTCTCAATCACTCCTCCAGAAATCGCCTGCTTTCTTGGGAGCTGCAAGGACTACAGCCCCTCCTCAATCCTCACCTCTTTTTGTCTCACCCTTTCTTTTAGGGCAAGAAACTGTTGCTGCTACCCACTTTGTCTCCTAAAATAGGCTTCCCTTCCTTTTACTAATGAGTCTACATCTCTTTTGGGGAACTCGCTTCTTCCACATAATTTCCCACCTTGTCACCAGACAATCCCATGACAGGTCAATTCCGACTTAATGATCACAACGTTTAGGAGAAAACAGAAAAATCAAAAGATTCAATGACTCTAGAAAGCTATTCTAGAAAGCTATATGTACTTCAAGAGAGCTTTGGTTTTTAGAACCACAATCTTCAGTGTGCCGCGATGCTTTGTTCCTCCTTTCAGGAACCTCAAGTTAAGTCTTTAAAGAAAACAGCTATGTCTCAGGTCTCCCAGATTCAGGGCATTTCTTTCTGAAAAGTGTTCTTTATCTCCGTGCCTGGTTTCAGTGCCCTGCTGCAGCCCTGGAGGGCTCCTGTTGGTCCTTATGACCCATTTTTCCCTTGGCAGTAGCACCAATAGCATGCTTATTCTGCAGTGGGCTAACCTCATCCCTATGCTTGTCCTTGGAGTGGGCTCACCTCATCCCTCCAACACTTCTGCAGTGAGGAGGCTCCAATTTTTCCAGCTTCCAGCTTTTGCTCCTACAAAGACCAACTTTCACCTACGTAAGCTACTAATAAAACAGAATGCAAGCCTAATTTAACTAAAGAACTTCATACACATTTCCAAAATTCTGTCTTTTCTTAGTCCTCAATAAATTACACCTCTTCACAACACCCTCAATGGCATGTCTTCTTTGGCTTCCATCTCACTACCTACACATCTGGGTCTGTAACTCTTAGAAAGCAGCAAGACTTGCACTGCTTCCTTCTCCTGACAAGGAGTCAGGTTCACATGCCCTGACATATAACAACATGTAATATGTGTGTGTAACACATTTTCCCCCTTCACCTACCTTGAAGAGCCAGAAGCAGATGCTGAAGAAGCAGAGGTTTTTCGGCGCCTCCGCGCGCGGCTGGGAGAGACGGACAGACCAAGTTTCTTCTTGGGTGACTTGGATCGGCGCCAGGGGTCCTTCCACTCATCTGCTCGCTTGGACTGAGCGGTGCTAATCGTACTTGCCTCCTTCTCCTTCTTTGGTGGCTCAGGCTGACGGCTGGAAAATAAAGATGCTTTAAATAACAGGGATCTATGCATATAAAGGCCAACAGAAACACAAAGTCAGGAAGAGAAATCAAAGATTCATCCTTCGCACTAACAAACATCTGCACCCAGATCATTCCTGAGATAGGAAATTTCTCTTTGCTCTTAACCTCTACCTAGGGATATTCAACATTTTTGGGCAAAGGGGTATTACAAGAGCTATCTTTCTGTAAATCAGCATTTACCACAACACTGATCTCCAGTCTCACTTCCAGAGCACACGAAGACAACTGCTGTCAAATGTTCCCCTACAAAATTCTTACACATAGAAAACTTTCATTCCTCGCATATCTTGTGGGCTCAGATCACTTTTTGCAGAGATTGCATTTCCTAACACAGGTTTTTTATTTCTTGTTCAAAAACTTGGAGTCTCCAGAGAAGACCAGCACTAGGAGACTTCACTCTATGCCTTTCTGCCAACACATTGCCTGCAAGTCCCAGAATGCTGTTGGAAACTACAAAAAACAAATGATAGCAAGATAGTAATCGTGGTTCCAATATGATACTGTTCATAGCTTGTTCCTACAGAGCAAAGAGCCAAGCTAGATTACACCTTCTCAAATGTGCTCCTCCAAGTAAAGCTTCCCCAGCACACAGCAGGGTAGAAATGTCTTATTTCTCAACTGTGCTGCATCAGATACTCCACTACACATCACAGGATGCTTATCTTGCCACTTTTTTGATTTTTAAGTATGATCTGAAACCAATTAGTAGAATTTCACACTCGCTTTGTCATCCAAGGTGACTGCAGCAGTCATAGCTGCAAGTTTTGTGAAATACTTCCTGGCATAGACCAATGCTTGAGGACCTTTCCTCAAAGGAGGAGACAGAAGTATGCAAGAGCAAAGGGAAACTGGAATCCTGCCTCTTCCTACACCCATGCCAGGTAGGTAGAGCTGGAAGAAACCCCAAACTGGTAGGCAGGCCCAGTGCAATGAAATACAACCAGAAGTAAGTGAGGACACACTCGGAGCGCGCGCCTGGAACACCTTCCCATTCTGACACGGCATGGAAACCACCAGCAGGCACTAAGAGAAGAGATTTAATCTGGACTACTTTCCCATAGTTTCCTTATCAGGAGATCACGTGGGATTGTGCCACAAACCTTACCATAGTCAAGACACACCGATCTGTTTTTGCCCTTACTGACAGGCCAGTTACCTCATCGAGTGAGTGTAAAGCAGTTCACAGTGGCTGTTTTATCGCTGTAATATTCTCTAGGTGCTCGTAAACTGATCGGCAAACACGTGCTCTAGTGCTGTTCATAACCACAAAGTTTGGACAAGCAGCCTAGGGACTCCTGCTCTCTTCCCTTTTAAATGCTCTAATGGTATTCGGTGCTCTGAGCTTCCGTTCTTCTCCATGGCTCTTTAAAAACATCATTCAGTGCTAATTTTTCAGTCTCCGCACTGTCTAGTTCCTTAAGTTCTTCATGGTGAGTTTCTTCAGGCCTAGACCTTGCTGCATCTCTTATCTCTGGAGGATGTAACTTGGGTTTTTCCTCACCCTTATTCTAACCTGCACGTGACAGGTCCATCACTTGGTCACAGCCTCTCCATCAGGTTTTAGGCAAAGTTTATCCCTGTTTAGAGGTTTATGAAGTCTATTATGCTAATCAAATTGCAAGTGTAATTATGGGTTTATTCCTTTTCTCAAAATAATGAACTCGCTCGGAGAATTTGGGGAGGGTGGGGGAGCAAATGCACCTTCCAGCTCTATGTTCAACCAGTACCACCCTATTAGTCACACATGACTAAAAAGCAACCACTCCCCAAGCAACTTCCTCTACCTTTTGAGATAAAAAAGCAACCTCCAAGTTTTCTAATAATTCCACGGAGTGCAATTCTTGCCACAACACTTTTTCAACAGACACCTGGATAATTAACCCTCCCCATTAGCTGCCTCTTCTGCCCTTTGAAGGCTTCGCTAGGCACTGACAAGTTTCATCCCCTCCTTGCCTGGCAGTATCGAACAAAGCCTCATCAACACCAAGTTGCCAAAAATCCTACGGAGAGCAGCAACCCGCGCTTCCCACCTCTTCCCTGACTCCAGAACCTGCATATATTGACTTTAAAGTACAGCCCGGCATCCCACTCTTTTCCCATCTTTCTTGATCTAACTACTTCAGTTCTATAGTTTGTCTCAGAGCTGTTTCAACACACAGCACTGGGTGGCAGGAGAAACTCCTCTTTCAGGTTCACCTGTCCCACAAATCTTATTCTGGGCTTAGAAGAGGACCCTTTGCTTATTAGTTCACAAACTTGCTGACTGTCTAGGAAGAGAGTCCCAAGCAGGATTTTGGCCGAGCATCATTCCCCAGCACCCTTATTTAGCTGCTCTACCATGTGCTGACTCAACACAATACATGTTATTTGCAGTGGCTTCATCTAGCTCTTCACATTACATCCACAACTATATGGGAATATCTGCTCAGGGATGAAGACCATGGCTCTGAATACAGAGGTGAGATGGACTTGACCTCTTATACACTGACAATGCTACGTAGTCATAGCCAGGATCACGCTCTCACACCAGCACATGCATTACAAACTCACCACGAAGCCAGCTGGACCTCCAGAGCATCCTTAAAGCAAGGAAGGAAAGGTGGTAGGCTGCAGCCTACACGTTTTACATCAAGCAACAAGCTATAGGGCAGCAGGAGGAAGGAAGCACCATGCGAAGATGCTAGGGTAACCTTGGCCATTGCTTGACTATTAACACTCATTAATACTTGAGAGCTTAACACTTAAGTCTTTCCCAGGAGATGAGTTCTCATGCTTTGGGAGATGCCAGGGAAATATCCTCCCAGCTCAGGGGGAGAGAGAGGCAGTTTCCTCCTCAGGAGCTGGATGTAACCAGCTGAAAACTGTTTCCCAGCCATGTGAAATGTTAGAGACGTGAAAGATTCAGCATTAACGAATGTCCTGCACTTCTTCCAGGCTCAATTCTCTGCAGCAAGAGCTTTCAGAAAGGTCGCAGAGTTATTTCCATGTCTTTGTCTCTCAAGAAAAGACAAACCCACAGTCAGGTCCAAAAGCAGCACCTGGGAACCTGGACCTCAGCTCAAACCCTCCAGGACGGCACCTTTCCCATAACTACAACCTGGGCACGAGCTTGGAACAAAGGCAACTACAAAAGCAAATCTCATTACTTGCACTTGCTGCCTGGTTTGATGCAACTCCTTCTTGATGAGGTCACTTTCTGGAGAGTTTTTTTCCCCCAGGAAAACCACAACAGAGAGCCTCCTTTCTGGATATGCTTTGGTTATTGACTCAGCAGTAAATATGTCATCACACTACAGCCAAGAAAGAAACATGATGCTCATGTCAGGGCATTTTCAAAGTCCTTCCTCAGGAGTTACCTGCATGTGCAACATGTAGCATCACCAAATGAACCTGTTCAACTAAACCCTGGTATCTGCCACCATTTGTCTTTTTTCCCTTTGATTTCTGACTCTTGAATTTCACCAAAGTAAACCCAAGTAACCACCAAAGATCTTTACCATCTGCTTTAGAGCAACATCTCAATTGCAGCCTGTAGGAGCTTCATCAAGGCGACCTACTAAGGCTGGTAGCCCATGAAAGTCTGCGTTTCAACCAAATTTTCTCCTCCCCACTGATACTGTGCAGGTCTTGGGATGAAGCAGAAGAAGCCTCAAGGCAGAGCTCAGTGAGAAAGCGGAGTCACTTACCCCACTATGGTCATCACTGGAGCTGTCCACGAGCAACAAAACTACCAAAAGTTGGTTTTGTAGTGGATTTTTGCCTCTTGGTTGACTCCGTACAACATCCTTCTGCACCTTTTGATAACTTTTTGATAAGCAGGATAAGTTTGCATGCATCTCCCCCATGTGCCACTTTGAGGACAATGAGATGACATTTCAGCACAGGAAGCAACTCTCAAAAAAGTCTGAAATTACCAAAGTGCTCATGGAAATCTAGGCTTTCTTCTTCATCAACTTACAATTTTTAGGAAATACGCAGGAATGTCTTTGAGAATTAATTCCCTAATTAGGAACCACTGTGACAAGAGGTTAAAAAATAGAGGAAATAAAAGAGGCTGACAGGATAGACTGATCAAAATAAGCTTAATTTCCTTGCAGAACCTAAAGCAGCAGCATCCTGCGTCATCCAGGACACGTCAGCCAGGGCAGAGTGGAGCTATTTCCGAAGCTCATTTTAAACTCAAAATAACTAAATGCTTTATTTTGCAGAAAGAAGACATTAATGCATATTTGGCTGCAATTTAATTACAGCAATCAAGTGGAGAGCTGAAGCCGATCGTGGCTTTGGCAACGAAAGGAGGAACAAAGGTAACTAGAGCTGGCAACGCAACCGCAGCGTAGGTCGGCCCGTTCCCAGCTCCGTACGCGCCGGCTCGCAACCGGAGCGGATCCCAAGCACGTCACTGCACTCCACAACGTTTCCGAGGGGAAAATCTAGCCTCATGGCCCAAGTTTTCCTCCTCATGTATTATGCAAATGACCCTGAAGCATTTCTAATCTTAGACGGAAAATACGCTTCCCAGGGAAAGTGCCTCCTTCCTTCCCCCTCTCCGTGTGACACGGCTACCACAGGTAACGTAAATCTTATCGGGGCAGTAACCAGTGACGTCAGCCTGGCTCCAGGGCTACTGTTTTGGCCGGCAGCTCCAGCTCCATCTTCTGAAAGAGGAAAGTCCATCTATTATTCAAGACATCTCGCTTCTTGCAGGAAAATAAAACTTTGCGTCACCGGCACAAGTTTTCCTCCAATGCCAGTGGAATTTTCCAGGGGAAGTGAACTCGAGGAATGTTTGGAAGCCTGTGCCAAATGGTTGTTAAGGGCCTGCATTTTTTTTTTTTTTTTTTTTTAAACAAACTTGAGCAGTGTGCCTGCCCACTGCCAGGCTTTGGTCTCGGAGCACTCGAGTTCCCTGGAGCTTGTGCGTCCGGAGACAGGGAGCAGCTCCGGGAGCCACCTCTGTGCAGCCACTGTGGGAATCTCACAACCTTCAAGTTAGTGCTAATATTGACCACGCTGCCATTGAGCATGGTGAAATAGTAGCAAAGGAGCTGCTTTTCTCAAGATGTTTCCATCCCAAGCAGCTATCAGACACTTTAAAAAGATTTCTTCAAAGCCTGATGGGGAGAGGCTTCAAAATTAAATAGTGGAGATAGAATCTGCATCTCCAGCATGAAATCATCACAGCGGCCAGATAAACATATCTGGGATGTGATCTCCCCTAAGGGCTGAGCCTTTAACGCCATGAGAGGCCTCTCTAATGCCAAGCAGCAGCGTGCAATGGTTCTGCCTTACCATCTTTTAATCAAATCCAGCGTATGGATTCTTTCTAGTAACTCTAACTCTGAAACGCTAAAGAAAAACACGTTCCTTGACATTCACATCTGAGTCATCCAACATCCTCCTTGGTTGTTATTTATGTTTATAAAACCCTTTCCTTCTTACTGTGTAAGTGGAGCCTCAGAAATGCTGAAGATGAACAAAACCCCCAGTCTACGGAAATGCGTTATGGAGAACGTAGCAAAACCTCTTGTAAAAGATTTTCTTTGCAGAGATATCTTATTAAACATCACAGCTAACTTCCCAAATGAACTAGGAGAATAAATAAAAGTGAAGTTGTCTAACCAGGTTCCACTGCTTAGGCTGGAAGCTGCACTGCAAAAAGATGGGGATGTAAACAAGTTATAATAACACCTTAACCACAACGTTCCCATAAAGGGCGCTTGCGTACGACACGGAAAAGAGCTGGATGGCAGCGACGGGCAGGGGACAAGGGGGACAAGGAAAATGTCCTCCAAGAGAGCGGCCCTGCTCTGAGCAGGGAGGGAGAAGGCTCAGGAGTCCTCCTGCACCCAGGAGGAACACAGGTCCAGCTGCAAACTGGAGCTCATCTACCTCCTGCGTGGGAAACCCAACGGCCCGGGGCTGCTTCCTCCCTTCTCTGAACTCGCGGCGCTTTGAAGAGCCGTCCTCGCTGGACGCAGACACCTGGAAAGCAAAGCTTAGCCCACAAGACTAGTTTTTCCCCCTCAGGAACATTTCACAGCTTGTTCAAGGCTGGTTCGGAGAGCTGCTGTGTTCCGTTAAGAGGATGTCTGGATGGAAACAGGGAAGGGTCCTCTCTTCCTGCCCTGTCTACTCAAATGGGAGGGAATGGAGGCTTCGATAGGAAACAACCAGGTTTCCACAGGAGAAATTGAAAGGGGACAAAATCCACACCATGCCTGTAAGGATGAAATGCTATTTTAAACCCACAGAATATCTCCCTCTCTTTGCACAGCTGCTGCTTTCATACAGCTTTCTCACTGCAAAGAGATCTCAAAAAGAGCTGGAAACAGACATGGCCAGTGGCACGGGGCCACCAGAAGCCATCAGGAAAGACGATGGTGACCAGGAACATTCAGAATACAAATTCTGAATAAAAACAAGTTCAGTCGGTTTGTGATCTCGCACACACAAAATCATGAATCACTCCATTTGCATTGCCTTATTTTTTGCCACTCCTTTCCCAGACCAACTCCATTCTAACACTTTCTAACTTACAAACCCCAGCTAACCTGCAGCCATCGATGTGAAACACCAAGATATCCTGCTCGTTAACACGCCTTATTTAAAGGCAGCTTCAACTGGCTTGAAAAATTAATGCACAGATGAGCTCTGCAGAGGGACTGCTTGATCTTTCGCCACAGGGTCTGCAACCACACACAGCATCTCATCATCAAGGACTACATCAACCTCAGCACGGGCTTGGAAGAAGCACTCCTTTCCTGGAGGATTTTATGAGAGATTCTGTTACAAAATGGACACCTTTTCTGACATTATGTTGAATTTTAAGGCAAGTTCACACCATCCATGGCCTCCAACCCACAGAATCTTGCTTCTCCCTATCCCTTCTTGCTGGATCAACGATATCCTAGTGCTACCCCAGCCAGCGGGGCAGGGACATCAAGGCTCCCACCACAGCTGATGAGTTTTGTTCCATACTAGTGTTCCCAAGTGCTTTGGAAACACAAATATTAACAGGTCACACACGACCAAGTTGCTCAACGCACTATTGAAACAGTCAGATTCACTTGGATGATGACAGGATAAGACCCTAGGCAACAATAGGGGGATTAACACAAATTACTATTTTTGCATGTGGGGCCTTCACTCACCGCTGAGGGCCAGCAGCTTTATGGCTCTGTCAAGTGCTCACGTTAGGACATCTTGCACTGCTATAATTCTCCTGAAATCAAGTGCTTCACGCAGTGTCTTTATCCCTGAATTGCTTTGCACAACAGCAGACTATGCTGATAAGATATGGATATAAAGCAGAAGTTCTGCACTCAGCAAAAACAGGCACAGCCTGGGGCATCAGAACTCGTTCTGGAGACAGGGAATATGGGGCCAGCCAGCCAAGTTATCCCTCTACCTGACGATAAAGTGTCCTGGCTTGTTCAAGTGTTCGATGCCCGAGGAAGGAGGAGGAACAGGCATTGCAATCTCAGATTACACACTTCTTTAACTGCTCATTTTAAGCTTGAGAAAAAACAACAAGGTCTAAGGAAAGAATTGCAAATTCCTTCAAAAAAAATCCAATCCTCATGTAACAGTCAGATACCTAGAAAAGACCCCAAACAGCAGCAGCTGCTTCTTTGGAAGGGTTCAAGGAGAAACACTTAGTAAAGGTTAACACTGTTTGTTGCTGATTTATAATTCCCACATGCAACCAGCACTGATGCAAAGTCACCTTCTCCTACAGCCCTAACTACTCAGATTAAAGTCTCCTGCTTCCATGTAAGTGAGGGGAATTGCCTTCTGCATTCCCAGCTATCTGCTTTTCAAGTTCTCATTCACCCCTTGCAATTTGCCACTCGGTTTGTCGCAGTGTGCTCCGTTCAGCCACCTTTGCTTGAGGAAAAAGCAAAAGGCCAGACGGGCACCTGTGTGGAGCAGCAGTTGTCCTCGACCTGCCTTTGGCAACGTTCCTTAATACCTCAACAGTTGCATAATCTCCGGGGAGCAGCGTTCAAATCCCTTCGTGCTCATGAGGAAGAAGAGCAGGGCTCAACGGGAAGCGTCACGGGAGGCGCTGGCGCGCTCCGAGGAATGCTAACGGGCAGCCACCGGCGCCCGGAAAGGCCGCGCTTGCCAAAAGCCGGGATGGAGCGATTAGGGAAAGCACGGAGCTATAAATAGCCTCCCAGGTGAGCGTTGCTCTGCTTCCGCGCGCGCTATCAGGGAAGCGCGCGGCGATTGCGACCCGCTTTGCTCACTGAGCAAACTCGGGAAACGGCCGAACGCCCGGGATATCAAGATGCCAAAAGAGTATCCAGGGCTCAGCCGGGACACGCAGGGATGTGGAGCAAAGGGGAGGTGGCTCCACCACAAGCTGCTCGTGAGACCATGCCTCTTCCAGGGGAAGAGGCAGCATTTCCCCTCCTAAACTGCGCTTTCACTTTTTAAAAGTTTTTTTCTAATTTTGTAATTTTATTTCCTCTGAACACACATGCATGTATGTGCATTGCTGTTGTAGCAGATGTGTTCATTTTGACATGGATGCCAACAGTTAGAATTTAAGTCTAACGAGGAACACCTGGAGTGCTATCAAAGCAGGACTTTGGAGCTTATCGATTGGAATTCCCATTAATTCCCCTGTTCTCAGAGATACCGCATGCAGGTGCTGACCTAAGATTTTTGAGAATTTAAAGCTTCCCACTGCCATCATCTTTCTTCCAGGCCAATGAAGCCAGAAGGAGGCCCCGCTTGCTCTCCTTTTGCTTCACCCGTCATCAGGTCACCCGGGACAACAGGCTCAGGACATGGCCAGCAGCAAATTCCGCTATTCAATTCTACAAAGAACAGCAGAAATAAAGAGGCAAAGAAATACTCAACGAGGATTCCTACTTTTCCAGGACTTTGGAAGCTTGTAAAAGAGGTAGCCCGCAGGTCACCTAAGTGTTGCTAACGTGAGGGAGGAAGCACGAGAGGGAAGTGGGGAACCGATATTCCCAGAGCATGAGGTCACCAATGACCACACTGAGGAAAGCTCCTGGAAACCCCATCTCCCTGCTCAGGCGGTACCGCTGCCTGACACAAACGGATATAAGAGGTGAGATGGATTTCAGATTGGCAAATAAAGCAACTGCTCCCACCCAGCAACAGCTTCGCCACAAGGCCCTGCCACAACCCAGCCCAAGGGCTGAAGGAAGGAGCAACCAGCAACCTCCATCCTGCACACGGTGAGTGTGGCCATGGTGACTCTAATGACGAGCTCCCAGAAGTGCCATCAGCTGATGACACTTTCCTCATCCTCACATGATTCTGGAGAGCAAGTTCTCCTCCATTATTAACCTAACAGGCACAATCAACAGCTATGGTGCTAATTAAGCTGCCCAAATTACGTTTGCAAGTGAAGATCATAATTAAATGTAGTGCTCTGTATTACTATGGCTGTGTTGATACTTCTGCTGCACTGAAACAGTTGTAATTCTGAAACTTAAACTTCCTTTTGGAAAAAAAGTCATCACCAAAAATAAGATGGAAAAGTCAGATGAAAAGCCAGTAAAACAAACATAAATTCTGCCTCGTATTCAAGGCTAATCCCTGCTTCCACTTGGAACCAAGCAATTCTATGTGGCATCTACTTCTCTGCCTTCTTAGCCCTCTTCTTCACTAAAACACTCTCTTCCCTACAC
Source organism: Tinamus guttatus (assembly GCF_059628265.1). NCBI lineage: Eukaryota > Metazoa > Chordata > Aves > Tinamiformes > Tinamidae > Tinamus > Tinamus guttatus. Next base: position 1,612,614 of record NW_028288778.1, read on the forward strand.
TAATGATGTTTCACAGTCTCCTCCAGAGCTTGAGGAGCAAAACAGATATTTGGCCAGGAGAATCTCCAATACGTCTCGGGAAATGCAGCTTCTCCACACACACGCTCGCATGCCCACGCTTTCCTCAGTGCTCCTTTGGGAGGCTGCATCTGTTATTAGTTTCCAAGATACTGGCACTGCTGATCAGTTTTCCTGGAGATGTCTTTCAGCAGGAAATTTGGACACTTTTCTCCTGATTCTGAACCAAAAGATGTTGCAATGTTAGAACCTCCCTTAAAAAAAAGTTCCCTGTTCAGCTCTGATATTTATATAATGCATTATATAAGCACTGAGAATATAATACACTGATGAGTTCCTGTACTTAAGTAATTGACAAAGAGACTCCATGATCCACTTTGGAAATTCCCAGACTTTAGTCTGTCTCATTCCATTTTCTCTTTCATACGGGTCAGAAACAGAATTTCCAGAACAACTGAAGAAAGTCTGGCACTCAGGGACAAAAACCTGCCTCCACACTAAAATCCAACCCTAACGCTTAGCAGACCCACCTCAAGGTGTAAAACCTGATTATTTTTTTCTAACCTCTATATTTTTCTCCCTATTTAACAAAGCTCCAGGTAGTTTTGATCTGCAAGCTCCCATGCCAGCCTTGATTCTGGCTAAGTGACATTTCTCAAGGCCACACAGGGAGTCCCCAACACTTGCAGTGCTACGTCAGTGCTGGGGATCCAGTCAGCCTTCCAAGACACACTCTGAATTCAAGGGGACAGGGACAAGCTGAACCTCTCAGTATCTACTGAGCTCCAAGCTCAGCCAAGCTACGAGTTTGCTTGGTTCTAAGCTGGCGTTTTAGCTCCGCTTAGTGGCCAGCAGGGCTCAGCTGAAGCTACTCTTGAAACCACTGCACTAACCAAGGGTTACAGGCAACAGGGATCTCCACTAGAGCAAACTTGGCTCATTACCTACAGCAAAAACAACATCGAGTCACATTTCAAGTCTGAATTCAAGCAAACACTTACCTTGGTAGCAAGGGAGAGCGGGGCTTTGGTTTTTCTTTCTCCTTTTCGCGTTCCCTTTCTCGGTCCCGGTCTCGGTCCCGGTCCCTGTGCAGCCTGTCCTTTTCATCTCTCTTCACTCGTTCTCTCTCGCGTTCCCACTCTTCCTTCCTCCGCTGCCGCTCCTTGTCCCGCTCCCGCTCCCGTTCCCGCTCCCGCTCTCTCTGGCGCCGCTCCCGCTCTCGTTCTCTCTCCCTTTCGCGTTCCCTCTCTCGTTGGCGGTTCTCTCTTTCCCTTTCCCGTTCACGCTCTCTTTCCTTTAAAGATAAGCAAGAATTCAACATGTCAACAAAAAAAAGATAGCATGGTTTGGAATATCAGACTAAAAGCAATTACAGAAGCTTTCCCTCACTGCAGCAAAGTATTGAGGAGAGCTCGGAGTGTGGTGGCCATGGGTGTTTTCCGATGAGGCCGAGAGTGGAGAGGAACAAAACTTCATATTTATCGCAGTTACAGTTATCAAAGCCAACAGTCAGGGACTGAAGTGGCTTATTATTCCCACTCAAGAAATACGCAGTTATGCTTACAAGTATTTACTCACATTGCTAATCATATTTATAACAAGCTAATTAGCTTTGCAAATAAGTAGCATGAGAAAAATGATGGTGCTTCTTACATACTAAGAATGAGGGCAGGCTCCTGTTTATGCACTGCTTTTTTTTAAGCAGCAAAAGGACTTTTTATTCAGGATATGCCAAACACTACTGATGAGCACCCCCGAGCAGGAATCTTCCTGCCATTATTGCCAAGGCACAATGGTTTGCACTAGGACTGAAGGAAGGGGAGGGAAAGGGTTGGTAGGCTTATTTTCCCTGAGCACTAAACCTTACAGCAGTGCAACACAAGCTGCCTGCATCCAGGATGGCAGCAAACAGTCTGATATTTCCCTTACCTGACTCAAAGCAGCTAATGTGTCATCCCAGAGCCCACTTCTGTGCACAAAACATGCCTGACCAAATCTAAGCCTTTCCATCTGTCCCAATAACCAACAAGTAAACTGTCCTTTGGATGGATCAGCTCATGGAAACTGCCTCCCTCTCTGGCGTTCCCAAGAATGGCTGTGGCTGCAATGGCTAATGGAAGCGCTGCCCAACTCCATCTGCCCTGGGCCAAAAAAAGAGGAGCAACCCAAGCACACGAAGAGGGACCGTGGCTGCCTAGGAGGGGAGGAAGGGCTACATGTGGCAGTGCCATCGCCTCCCGTCTCCAACATGGGCTTTTCCCCTCATCATGCTGAAACAGGTTCCCATACATGCACCTAGAGCACGTTCTGCACAGAAATTGAATAACTCAGGATTTAACTGTTTCAAAGATAAAGAATCTCGAACATAAAAGAAACAAATCCTATTTCAACAGCTATAATGGAAACATGACAAGCCCTGGCAGTACCTGGAAGAAACGTTGCAGGAGAAGAGCGGAAGGAGTGTTACCTTACTTACTCTGTAGTTACGGTATGGATCGGGGTCTGTATACTGAACCCTGAAATTCTCATACTGCCCACCTCGCCAGAACCGTTCTATTTCATAGTCATAATAGGGATCTGCATAAGGATCAAGCCTACAAGGAAAAACAGCAAAGGTTAGAGAGGGAAATAATCTCACTGCACAGAAATACTACACATTCTAGGTCAGGTTTTAGTCACTGGGTACCGACAAGAAAAAGCATGTTAAATGGAGTAGGACCATACAAACTGTTACTTGCTACATATCCCAGAGAGAAACAGTCATTTTAGTGATGCTTATCAGAGAAAAGCACAAAGCTTTCCTGATAAACACCAAAAAGGACACTACCAACCAGTTCAGCCCTCAGATCAACGTGGTAAAAGTGCAGACCCACCAATTGCTTTTTGCAGCTACTTCCAAAGTAGCAAAGGGAGCAGGGAACATGTTTTGCCCCCATTGAGAACGGCATTTTCTGCCCGGGCACACGCTGCTAGCCTCAAGAATCCTCTCATGGAGGAGCATCACGAGGGGAGCAGATGGTCACCTCTCCTACTGCTCTGCCAGACATGGAGGTGTCCATTGGTTAGGACTTGCCTGGAAACAAGCTTTTGCTGAGCTTTCCACTGAGAAAAGCTGAGTTTTGGAGCAGGCTTGGACTACTGTGCTCTACATGTGAAATTACTCCATGCAAGTAAAGCAAAAACATTTGCAGCTGATGCTCTCCAGGGGAAAACAAATGCTGGTCCACCAATGTATGAAGGCCCTCGCGAGGACTGTGTGTGCAATACACCCTACTAGGCTGCAAAATTGCAATTGCTTTTGTGAGGAAAAGGATCCCAAAACCACCCTCCTTCAATCTACAGCACCTCCTCCATTTAATGATTTCTATTATTTTATGTTTTTAATTCACATACCCGACAATACCCAGTCCCTACCTGGGAGACTGAAAATATCAGATCCATTGTAAAGGTGGGGAGGTGGGTACAGAAAACAAGAAACTTCCAGGACCACAGAGGAGTCAGTGGCAGAACTAAGAGTAAAAGCAAGTGCTTTCAAATTCTGGATTACCCTTAATCAGATTGGAACTTGTTTTACCTTTAAAGTGCCAAATAAGCTCACACAAGCAAAGATGCAAGTGCTGCCCTACAAGTCAAGTTGCTACCTATATTTTTTCAGTGCTTTTAAATGGTTTAAAATTTCCCTTTTTTCTGTTTCAAATGAAAAGTCAAGGGGAAGAATACCAGGGAATCTTGAATACTGATGTTTAATTCACCAGCAAATTTCCTGATGTCGACTAGATAACAGTTGAGGTAACGGTGACATCAGGTGTTCAAAAAGCAAGAAAAAAAAAATCTCAAGCTACACCAAAAAGGAAGCTCTTAACTTTTTGACCCAGCCTCAAATTCAAAGCTGCCCAAGCCCTTCCTATAACATTTGTACATGTTTTATTCATTTAAACAAGCACCACTGCTATGCTTTTAGAAATCCATGGATCATTCAGTTCTTAAATCCTTAGGTTAAGAATCGCCATCATTCAAAAATTAAATACATCTATTTCATTAATTAACTGCCAACCACACCTGAGGGAACAATTTTCTGTGGCCTAGGAAGTTTTAAGAAGTGCAATGGGATAAAAGGAAAGGGAATATTTTCTTACAGTTGCAACAGTACTGGAATCAAAGACCTGCTTACCCATAGTTAATGTTTTCTTTGATGTCCACCTCCCTATAGTTTTTCAAAAAAGAAAAAGGGATTCATGAACTATTTAGGCATCTTCACATGTCACAAGACAGTCCTGAAAGCAATTCATTGACATTCCACCTGAACCATGAGTGCTGTGCAACCAGTGAGTATGAGAAAACCCACCATTTCCTAGAGTTTAAAAAAGTAGCAGCTTTGTAACTTTTCTCTTCGCACAGAATTAATGCATTTTATGCCACAGTCTGGTTACACACAAAGGTTCTTGATTTTTTAAAAAAAATCCACAATTACTTCTCTTTGACACTAGCTACACACACATAACATTTTTTCACTTGAATACATAAAAAACCCAACAAAGTCCTATATTTAACAAAAAAAGTCCTAATGTCAATCAGGTAGTGGCATAAAACAACTAGAAAAACAATTGAAGATGCAAGTTTTCCATATAAAGTTAAAAATTAAGGATACTTTAACAGTCAACCTACAGAGCACATGCACCTCAATGCAAATGAAAGATTTCTCAGAGAAATGCAAGACCAAGATACAGACTGATTTCCACATAGAAAAAAAAAATTTTGGAACCATTTTGTATGAGTCTGCAAAACTGAGCACACAGGGGAAGGAATCGCACTTCAGAGCAAATCAAAGCCTATAGAACCAAAGCTTAACCTGCTCTTTTATTTTGCAATTCACTCAAAATAGAGCCAAGCCTTGCCAACACTTTCTCTGTGTATAAATGAGAATATTTCCATAATGGGAAAAAGGAGAAAAAAAGCGAATTTCCCTATATTCCCATAGGGCACAAATGTCCCTTTTAAAAATTGTTCTTCCATTGCATTTTTGGTTTTTTTTTTTTTTTTTTTTTTTTTTTTTTTGATTTTAGAGCTTCTAAATAAACCTGCCAGAGTTCACCACTGCATCCTTGCACCTGCTTCTAGCTCTCTGCCTGCTCTCATTCACAACTGAAGGGTGTCTGAGGCCTCCAACAAGCAACTAAACTCTCCAGTTGCAGAAGTCTGAGTTTGCCTAAGCTGTGTCCTGGCAAGCAATGGATTTGCTTCCTGAAGAGTGTCTTACTGAACGGTTTACCAGGGATTAATAGAGTTGTTTGTTAAACCAACTATTCCAAACGTTACGTAGTAGTAGTTCAACAGTATTACTGCTGCTCTGAAACTTTTGGATGTTGAGCCTGCTCCAAAGCTTTGTTTAGTATTTTAAAACTCTTATGGCTTGAAAATAAGAAACAAGAGAAAAAAAAATAACAAGCTGCTATGAGGAAGGGAATGTACAGTTAGTTTGTGTCCCTGAGACCCATATGCTAAGGACATTGATGGTTAAGAAGTTGGTGCCACATTCTGAGATGGCTGATCCTCAGATTTGGTGTTAGCTGAAGGCTGCCTTGCTGCATTTATTTCCCACCCATCTATTCCACATAGCAAGAACAAAGCTGCGTCTTACGCTGGATCTCTGACATCTCTGGTGATGCGGTAATTCCAGTCACGGAAAAACTCGTTTTCTTTGTCAAATTCACGCTCATCTTCTCCAATAGTCACAGTGAACCTCTTCTCCTCAAAGTCAGGCTCTTGTTCTTTTCTCATAGTTGCCTTTTTTAATACCTGCCACAACATGCAATAAAAGCATTGTAAAGAAGGAACATTTCTGAGACACAGAGAATAAACACTAGAATATTTAAAACCTTTCATTTGCGACAAACCAACTCTTCAACTATAGTATCTTCCTCTGCAGGATGCTGGAATTTTCTTGACATAGAAAGCATAATTCACTTGTCCATCAGATCAGAAGAACAGCAGACAAGCAGACAGGTAATAAAACCTTCGCTCAGAAAGAAGAAACAAGAAACCCAGTCCCCCCCTCACTGGAGATCAGCTCCTCTTCACTGTAGAAGAACTGTGATATACAATAAGCAGTAGTTAATAAGTTATTAGGAAAAAAGCAAAAAATAAAATAAAAGCAGCTCCTTATAAAGAGCAAGACATTAAATGCTCCAATATAAACTTTACTAGCCTTGAGCCACCAGTGAAACGGTGGATTTTGGAGGAAAGTCAGCTTATTTACCTCTTTAGCATGTCGGAGACCTCTCTCCCAGGCACTTTCTGTTGGAGGGTCTGGAGGGGGTGGAGGTAAGATTTCATCAACTACTGGCCCTCCCTGTTAGGAGGTTAAAGAAAAAAGGAGAAAGACACTTGACTTTAGTTCTTAAGTAGCAAACATGAACTTTGTAAACCAGTTGTTCTGGAATACCTCCAGATACTTCCCTAAGGTATCAAGAGGATATAAACTGAGGGACATAGAATCATAGAATGCTTAAGGTTGGAAGGGACCTCTAGAGGTCATCTACATGGGGAAAATTATTCCTTTCTACCACCAAGCTCAATCAGATCTTTAAAAAATAAAAAAATATATACACATATCTCGATGTACTGAATCTTGCTAATATTCCAGCTCAAATAAAAGCTTCCCTTCTGCAGGAGACAAAAGCTACACCCAGCAGGCACAGAATGCCCCACAGCACGTGCGTACCCAGGGGTTGGCTGGCATCAGTGGATGGGGGCCCATGGGCGGCGCGCCGTTAGGGGAGAAGGGCTCCGGCTTGGAGATCAAGGAGTAGTTTCCTTTGTCGTTCACACCAGGGTGGATAAACCGGCAGTTCATTCCCCAAGTACAGTGACCTGTGGAAAAACACAGCTCCGTTAGATCAGCGTATGTCTAAACACTGCTGCAAGAGTCTACCCCACGACCACCTAAAACCAGTCAAGAAGGCTGTTTTCAGGCACCCAAACTTTCTTCTCTCCAACTTCTTCCAGAATTGCGTATTTCCGTATACATGGAAAGACATTTGCCACCTCCCACCCTTCCAGATAGGCCAAGTTCAACAGATCCAGTCACAGATGAATGAGCATATGATAATGTTACTATTGTTGGGAGAAGGGAGGAGGGAATATGCACGCAGCATAAAATAATATGAAAAATCTAATAATAAGCCACTGACTTCCTCAAGTCTTATTAATACAAATCTCAGTTGATTTGATTTGCTCAAGTTAGCACACTTGAAAACCTGGGATGACACCAGGGTCTGTGTTTAGCTCCCAACTTCATTCAGCTTAAAACCCAAACCCACTTTTTCTTCTGGCAATTCACTCAACATCAAGGAACAGAGGTTTTGCATTGCAAAGTCACTGCTAATTCTGTGTGAGCTCTGGCATTAACACACTGACTTTAGGGGCAGCAGTGCAGTTGACATTCCTGTCACCCAAGGAGGGATCCCCAGAGGGCAATTTGTCAAAAATTTACACTGCACCTGGGCAAAAAGCACTCAGGCTCTAGAAATGCTCCTCAACAGTCCCAGGTGAACCTTAAGCTAGTATTCCCAACCTGGGGTAACACTAGGTACTTTTGTACTGTCAAATATAATGAAAGCAAATCCCTTTGCAGGGATGACTGGCATCGTTTCTCGGTGACTAGCTGAACACTTGCCAGGGGAGATGTGAAAGGGGAGCACAGACACCTACACAAACACTCACTCCTCTCATTGAGGTGTCAGGGAGAACGACTGCCCTGACAAGTAAGAGGCCCTGGCATACGCCAAGGAATTTCACTGGAAGGCTTCTCAAACTAGTCATTCGCGAGGGACACATTCCTCACGCCGAGCAAGGACTAAAAGCTGAGCATCTTCACGGACACGAGCAGCGTCTGAGCTCCTTGGAATCAGCAAAGCCTTCAAGGAGCAAGCAAGAATCGATGCTGTTGTCACCTGAACAACCCAAAACCCACAAACAACTATGGGAAAGCCTGAACTCTGACTCACGCACACATTTCTTGCAGCATGGAGGGGTAAGTCATGCTAAGAGTTACGGAACAAACAAGTCTACCTGCAGAGGCACTTCCCTGTTCCATCACCACGACACCAAGCTCGTATCAGGCATAAAATTTGATAGCAGGAGAGGTTCAGGAAGGCAGGTGAGCTGTGTGTGACAGCCAGGTCTCTGGAAACCCCCAACCACTTCCCTACCGTGCACAGTCGCTGACGCAAGGAGCAAGGAATAGGAGACTCCACCCTGCTCTCCACCCATCTTTTAAATTCAGATGTTAACAAATTTGTTTCAAGTGCAATTGTAAACAAAACGAAGCAAACTTTAAATAAAGCAAAGCTGAACACAGAGCAACAAATGATAGTTTAAATATGAAAAGCTTTATAAAATCCGCTCTCCAGATTAAAAAGAATACAGTTATTTGAAGACAGCTGTGTTACAGTTGCAGAAATTTTGGAGAATATCTCATGAGGAAGAACTTAAAAAAATAGATTTAAAAAAATCTAGTTTTAGATTTAAAAACTTAAAGCCTTAATTGCAGTAAGAACTGTTTTCTGATTTCCTGCCCCCACTTCCTCTATTCAAGACTGAAAATACCAATCCTATTTCAAAAAGGCAGAATCTGATCAGTACACAGCAATCTTTCAGGTTGAAGAAAGTTTTTCTTTAAATGAGGAAATTTTCTTCTATCTGACCACTTCCCCTGTCCAGTGGAAGCCTGGCTACTACCACTCCTAACCCATCAGCTCCAGTAGCACCAAACATCACACTGGGGCTTCTGGATTGCTCAGGAAAACAGCCTGCACCAGGAGTTGCCAACACCTGACCCCACAAAGCAGCCAAAGCAGAAATCAGCTCAACAGAAGCATTTAAAACCTGTCTGCGGGGGCTGCAGCAACTCAGGAGGAGTCAACATAATGTCACAGAAATAGTTCTTATAGGAAAATAGTATTTCTAGCATCATTTTCAATTAAAAAAAATCAGTCAGTATTTCTCTATACTTGTTTGGGGAAGTAAGCCAAATATGGGATTGCAAGTATCAATTATGTTTTGGCCAGATACAAACTTGGTAAGAAATGTTGTGTATTTGCCATTTTTTTCTGTGAGATAACACTTAAGAACTTCTTCAAGCAACAACTGGCTGTTAAATCAGACCAGGCGGTGTTGTTTCAAAACACACCATCGAGTTGCCCTTTGTTTCCTTCTGCTGGGAGCACCACACCTAAAGCATTTTTATCCAAACTGGAATACCAGCTCTATGTAAATTCAGCACGTGGCCACCAAGGAACAGGAAGGTGAGTGAGGATGCCTGGGGCAACGTTTATCGTGTAGACAGCAGCTCTACAGGTGCACGACCGAGTAAGAAAATTTACAGCATATTTAGTGTGCTGCCACCATTGCAGCAGGTCTTTACCTTTCATAAAGAACCGGCAGGTGGGACGTGGCCTCACTTTTCTATCGCTGGGATCTTTAACTTCTCCTTCTTCCAAGTCATCATCCTGGAACAGACAGAGAAGCTGACATTTCAAGGGGTGCATTTTTTGCAGCAACTTGACATTTCACAATACGGTCAAATATCAGTCACTGAATACACACCCTGGAGCAAAACACAAGAAAAACGAGATATAAGGCTGTGATAAACACCCCAGAGCATTTTTTTTTTTTTTGCAATGCACAGCTACCAACAACAAGAAACATCCATTTCAGTGCTTCAAAAATGACCACAAAACCTCTGAGACATCATGGACATCTTGGAGCTGCAATATAGGCCACAGCTTCAAGCTGCAACATTTTACTGAATATGTGTTTAAAGGCTCAGCTGAGCCAGGGTTAACTCCACCATGAATCAGGGCCTCTAAATTGGGCCTGTCCCCAGCTCAGCACTCATACCCTAACACCCAAGCCAGTTCCTTCTATTAGCTGCTTTAAAACACACAGCAGTGTTCCAGGGTACAGGTATTTAACCCAATGATCCAATACAGACACCATGCACCTGTAGAATAAAATCCAAAGGACAATTTCTACTGCAGTAACTAACTACATGATGCTTCCCCAAGGCATTAAGTGATAATCTCACAGCAAGCTTTCCAGGAAGAAAGTCGTATGCATTCTTCCAGTCCCCTGTAGCAACAACTTGACACCTTCTTTTTCATTCCTGAGCTCCACATGTAAGATAAGAATCCATATTCTTATATGAGAATATAAGATGTGAGCTAAGAATCCATAGCAAAACCCTACACTGCCATTAAGTGTCATAAAACACAGCATTCACAGAGAGAAATTCTGGAAGACAGAGGTTGCTTCCAAGATGAAGAATCCCAGGAGATGAACATTGAATTACGTTTATGAAACTATCTCCAGAAGAAAGTAACTGAACCTTTAGAGCAAAAAAGCGTTTGCTTTTGATCTTGAGGAAAAAACTTCCACCAGCCTCATTAATCCCTATCTAAAAAGTCAAAAGCAATTAGAAAGAGGTGACAATGTTGAAGGGAAATGCACATGTGAATGGAGAGGTGTCAAAGGTATCTTACACTCCCAGGGAAATCTGTTATTTTTCCTAAAAGACACCCAAGCTCTCCCTTGGTCTGTCTCCATTTCACCACCACAGAAGTTCAAACGTTTTCAGCATATGAAACACGTCTGAATAGAGAGCATCTGGTGAAGATCTTCCCCCTGCTCAGCAATCCTAACATCCCTGGGGCGATGACAGCAGTTGTCTACATAGAAGAGATTAAATTTTATGTACTTTGATCAATTCAGCAGCTGGAAACGAGGAAAAGCCATCGCTTGGCTTTGGATAAACAAAGAAAATAGACATGGGTTAACAACCTCCTCTCCTACACTCCTTTGAGGGCAAAACAAGGAGGCCTCTCCTGGACAAGAACTCATTTTAGAGACTGCACATATAGTCAAATTAAGTTTTGCACTAATGCTTTCCCCCTGCAATAAAGATAGAAGTCTGAAAGCAGAATAAAATGGAAAGAATTAATAATTTCCCCAAAAGTTGGATCTGGCATTCAATGAAATGTGAATGGTAGAACCAGCTCAACTCAGTTCCCTTCAAAAGAACCGTGTGAAGTCTTTGCAAATGTTGTGCTTGAACAAAAGGGAAAGTATTTGTTTCTGTGAGATCCCCTTGGAATCAGACAGCTGGGAGCCCTGTTATGAGTTAATGTATGAAAATCAAGGTACAGATTCATCTCATGCTTTGTGAGAAGTGCTCCTAAGAATGCCTTAGACTCCAAAAGAAAGCATTCATATTTTAATCAAGAAGTAGGCATAGAGTCAGAACCCCAGAAAGTTTCTTCCAACTTCCTGGCATCTCCTACAACCTCCAAAAATTCCTTTTTCTGCACAAATCACAAATACACAAAAAATTTCAAAGATAGTGTTTAACCAGACTGCTTGCCAGAATCAGCATGAAGATGAAAAATTAGCTCTCCACACTCCCAGATGCTGCTAGATCATGTGTTTCCCCTCATAGTCTTCTTGACACCTCAAATACTGTAGCCACTCTGCAGTACCAGCAGCCCAAGCTAAACTGGAAAGAAACTTTACCAATGTTTGGTCCATGGTAAGTAATTTGCTGTCAGCATCATCCAAAAGCTTTGAGAGTCAAAGCAGATTTTAAGAACCACAGCCCTTTCGTACTCGGTGGGAACGCAGTTTAATTGTGACTGTTCTGACAATGTTTGGCACAAAAGTTTTCTACAGCATATGGCAACAGCTACCTTAACCACTACATTCGGTATACAACATGGTCTTACCTCCAAAAGGTGCCTTACACAGTGGGAACAGATATGTTACAGGAGAGAAAATAAAGGCATGGGACTCTAAGTGCCAAATTGTTCTGGAATAAAAGTGCAGGACAGAAGATCTCTCCCTGCAGAACTCTGCCCACCTTGGCTGATGTCCTACTCACATCAATTTCACCATCATCGATTTCTCCATCATCGTCTTCTTTCTTCTTCTCCTTGAGGGGATCCTGGCCATCCTTCTCGTCGTCACTTTTACCACCAGATTTTTTCTCATCTTCAGGGGCTTCATCTCCTTTCTCCTCTTCCTCATCGTCCTCACCTCCAGCTTTCTCAGCATCCTCCTCTGCAGCAGCAGCGCTAGGCTCCTCGGGAACCTCCTCATCATAGTCCAACTCATGCTCGTCCAGCTCCCGAGTGACAGAGGACGCTTCATCCCCAAGGTCATTTCCCCGCTCTCCCTCGTCCCCCTTGCGCGGCGGAGGGCTCTTGAGCTCCCCGCTCCGCTCGTTGTTGTCGGAGTCCTGCGACTTGGTTTCGCTGAGGCGGTCCTCTTCATCCGAGCGGGCCTCCTCTTCACCCTGACTCAGTCCCCTGGCTGCCTCCTCCTCCTCCTCTCCCAGGACGCTGCCTTGCCCGCCTCCATCCATGTCCCGATCCGAACCGCTCTCCTTGAGGATTTCGTCATCGGAAAGCTGCTGGTCCTCATCGGGAGAGCAGGGGTTTAAGCGCTCAGGGCTGTCGGAAACATCCATCAGTACCCGATAGTCTGCAGGGGGTGGAAAACAACAACTGTTACAGGGAACAAGCAAGTAAAAAAAAGACTCGCTTCATTTGTTACGAACCTGTACACTTGCTTTTTATCTCTGGAAGAAGAAAAAGTTGCCTGAAATCATGAAAATGGTTTATCGCCATAAGCCTCAGTATCATAGTATTATCAAGAAGAAAAAAACAAACAGAAAATATAGAGCTCAAACTGCTTAAATACATCCCAATATTACACCAGAATAGATAGAAGCGTGCTACCCTATCCTTCACATAAAAAAACCCACAAAATACAGAGTCACACATTAATTATTTTACTTCAGAGAAGAAAAAGAAGAGATTTATAGCAGGGCTGTCTGATCCAAGAGATGTCTCCTGATAGCACGACTACTGCTTCACATCTAGACAAGGGCTGCTGGCAAGTAAAAGCCCTTGCCCTGTGGCTGTGGTCTAGTGCTGCATCACGTCCCTAGCCCTGCAGATAAGATGCTCCTGCAGCGGCTTCCTCGCTCTGCTCTGCTGTAGCCAGGGGCATTTGGCTGCCTCCGAAGAGCCCGGGGCTTGCAGGGTGTTTCAGGCAGGTCTCCCAGGGCGCACACAGCTAAATCAGGGCAGAAAAGCACAACCTGCAGCTCTCTGGATTGCACTGGGGGGACAGCTAAGCAGAGGCAGCAGCTTCTCTCAAGACGGTACCTTCACCAAGGATTAAATCTGCTATTTTAATATGTATAGGCCCTCCTCCCCAAAGAAAAAAAAAAAAAAAAGGGTGGGGGGAAGAAAGGTTTTGAGTAATAACAAGCTTGGGCAGGCATCAGATACAGGTGGAAAGCTAAGAGAAGACCAAGCCAAGACTTAAAGAGTATTTATAGCTAAAAAGTCACAGGATCACAAATGAACAGCATTTCTTCACCTGAAGCTGTATCATGTTGTACTTCTGCCACTCCTGGTAAGTCCCCCACAAGTTCCTTTACTACTGATGCAACAAAAACAACAAAAACACAAATTGCCAGATTTTCGCCCCCTACTTTTAAGGCCTTTGAAGAAAAAATGCTACAAGACTTTGATTCTTTAAACATATCCTGAAGTCTTTTGTGAAATAACAGATATTAGCACTAGCCAACTCTGTACTATTTAAGCCTTTCCTGACCAAGCTCCCTCAATTCTTCTCTGCTGTGCTTCTCTGACTGGTTCTACATAAAAAAAAAAAAAAAGAAAAGTAAGGGTTGGCATTTAGCATAAAATTAGCAATAACAACCAGGCAGAAGGCACATGGGGTCCCCAGCATTCAAACAGATTGATGTACAATGTAAATACTACCAAAGTAAATGCAAGTCTTCTCAGACTCTGAAACCCAAAATATTTTGGTAATCAGAGAATTGGGGATCTCAGCACTGAAATCTGATAGGAGAGTGAGTCTAGGGAACACGCAGCACCTTTTATATGCACTAAAAGCAATGACTGGGTATCAGGAGGGCATTACAACTCTATATGACAGATGAGTAGCATGGACACTAAACTTTCCAGCACTGGGACTGTTGTATTTGTGTCTTATACTTTGCCAGCTGTGCTGTCACTGCTGCAATAACATCTCTTGCCTTGGCTACAGCAAAGGGCAGGTGGTATTTGCAGCAGGCTCTCAAGATATAAGTCACTAAAGGAGATGCTTCTCATTATCCTGCAGCCAGTTTGCAGAAAAAGAGATAAGGATATTTCTCAAAAAAAAAAAAGCATCCCCAGAAGCAGTATAAATATACATAAATATTGGAACCCAGCAATTCTGCTCTGCTTCCAAACTGCACAAATATTAGCTCATTATTAGGTGTGAGGAGGATCTAAGCATGTCACAGGGCCTGCAGCATGAAAAGGGCCACGTTTTGCACTTATTGCTGGCTGCTTTTGCTTTCTTAGCACATTTGAGCAAGCTGCTCTGCAACCAGGGTTGCAAATACTATAGAGAAATTAAAGATTGTAATTGCCTCTTGGTGATAGCCGCTCTAGGCAGCTAAAAAGGATGTAATCTGAAACAAAGTATTTTCTTACAAAGCACATAAAAGTTGATGCTGAGTCCAGAAATGCCTACACAAATTGCCACTGACTGCGAGAGCAATTTGATGACAGCAGTTTTAATTGTTTAAGTGCCTGAGAAGCTGCACTTTGAGTGCATGTTCAACAACTTAGCATATTACAGCTGAAAGGTCAGCCTTAAGAGGCCAGCCGAAATATAAAAACTGTCAAATACAGACATGTTCAGGAAATTTGTCTTCCGATTTCTTATAAAAAAGCAGCACAAAAGCAAAAGCTTTTAAGCAAACTAGATCCTTTTCAGCATCTGACAGAATGCCCCTGAAAAGCATGGGGGAAAACGAATATGAATGCATTTTCATCACCAACTGATAAGTATAAAACATTCAACTCCATCGACAGCAATTAAAGATATTAAAGTACATCACATGCAAAAGTAGAATTAGAAGAAAAAGGGAAATGAAAATTAAATGAAAACTATCATACTAATCATGTGAGGGCAAGATACTTTTCCAGTAGTGATCCAAAGTTTGCCTGGACTCTCATTAATTCCCTATCCCAGCAACTCCTCCTATAATGGAGGAGATAAAGATGGTAACGTTCTCCAGCCGTTCCTAGTTCTGTGCAGCTCCATGCAGGCCAGGAATCCATGGGGAAAAGTGACTGGAGAAGGTCTGACACCACAGGGACAAGCTTATATCCAACAGGAACATCCATCGGAGATGGGAGAATGCCTTGTCACTGACATAAAACTATATTACTTATGAAAAAAATCACTGTTTTCTAACATACCAACAACTTTATGAAGTGCCAGACTACTTGCGATAGTCACAAAAGCTTCCTTGTGGATTTTGTTCTTTCCAAGGCAGCAAATTTAGCTTCTAACTTGAAGTATAACACCCAAGCTCTTCCGCAGAATCATCTCAAAAACACCCTTGATCCTATATATCTGAAATTCCACAAGAATTTTTGCTTTCCACCCTACTTTACATACAGATGAATACTAAAAGAAGCTAAGAAAAAATTCTACATGGAAGTATTTTGAATCGAGTAAAAGGAAGTTAAATAGTAGAGCAGGTTTCGTCCTTCGGCATAAAAGCCCAGTGCAAGCCTGAAACTTGTGTACTATAAAAGCAAGCCAGTTTCTTACTAATTTGTTTTCAAGATCAGTTATAAAAACAAACTAACTACTAATTTCTGAATAAAGAGTGACTAGTCCATTTGGGGGACAGTTAACCATTTATATAATAATACTTCCCACTAGCAGTAGTTTCTCTTCAAAAATATCTTCAAAGTTGCACATAAATCAAGTAAAATCGACTTGATCAAAGTGGCCTGACACCTACTGTTCTAAAACTCACTGCAATTGTTCAAAATGCAACAAATGGTAAATTTTCACGTGTCTGCAACAGGCTGGGTTACAGTAGGACAGCAAAGCGTTTCGGGTAAAACATTTTGCTAAACAAGTTGCCACAGCCTCTTCCTCAAGAGGCTCTGGAGCAAACGCACTAGTGGGGTTTGCTTGCAGCTCAGACTGTGCCTCAGTGTCCAAACTCGTGTGTCTCATCAAGCTTAAAAGCAGTTTGTGTTTTCTCAGCAGAAAATAGAGGATTGGGCAGCTCAGCTTGCCAGGTGCACGCAGCAAGCACGTGCCACCCTCCCGGATACCAAGTGTGATCCAGGCTGCACTTGCTCCCCCACATTGAGCAGGACTTTCCCTTCAGTTGCTCCTTCTACCCCCTTGCAGGCTCTGCTGTCTTGCCATGTCCCTGCCAGCTCTTGCTACATTAGGCAGTTAAATGAAAGCACAAATGAAAAAATAGTCAAAGACACCTTTTTTTCTGGTGGTCCCTTGCTTCGTTCTTTATGCACACACAAACTTCTGCCAAAGAGCCCCTTATAGACTGTTAAAATGATGCTTTATGCTGACCATATCTTAGGTGAACTTAAATTAATCAGCTTCAGCCACACTACAATATGCTTCTGCCAGAGTTAAACAAAATCCAAAATTTATTTAAAATATAGTAGTAAGCCCAAAAAGCCTTGTCACAAAACTAAGTGCAGTAAGAAAACAAACGAACATGCTAGGTAAGCTGCTTATTAAAATTCATCTCAAATACTGTTAGGTAATCCAAGATACATTTTATACACTATCCTTGGTATTTCTAATCTTATGTGGATGCCTCAATAGCGCTGGAATTCTTAGTTTCAGGTCTATTTTCAAGATCAAGCCCTGCTTCTACTTGCTGTTAAAGGAACAGCATTGAAGGATACAGCACTGAAGGATACAGCTCTGGAAGAAGTTTTACCTCAGTTTTAGACCCTGAGCATGCAGACACCCCACGTGCTGCTCCAGGTCAGTGTGGGGTTTCACCAACTTGCACTCTGCATCTGGGGCTCTTGCCAGTGTCTATGACTGCCTGGATGCTCAAGGTCTGTTTCCTCTTCCTCTGTGTCAATTAGAACTCATTAAAGGTTTAAGCAATTTTTTTTTAATTAAGCCAAAGTTAAGTTCTGTCTACATCTAATTGACTTGCTGCTGAAGAGAGGCTTTTGGCAGCAGATTAAGTGGAACTACTACTGAAAGGAGGAGTTTGCTGCCACCTAACCCTGGGAGGGTGGCTTTGCTCTAACCTGTCACACCAGCTATAGGATGAGGCTGTCAGTTAAGGTGGCACTTGAAATACAGAGTCACCATGAAAAAAATAATCTTAGCAGGCAACATTTCCATTCACTAGATTCCTCCCTCCAAGACTGAGCTTCTGTAGTGCCCCAAAAAAGCTTTTTTCACACCAAAAAGGATGTTCCTTGGAGCAGCAGTGTGGATACCAAGGTCTCCCACAGCTCCAGTTCCAGCTGGAGAGCACCAAGTTCTGCACAGAAAGCTGGATCTTGACAGAGCTGTTGGCTTAAACCATGAAATCCTACAGATTCAGGGGGATGGCAAGAGCCAAGTGCCATAACCCTGAGCAGAGAGCTGAGAGCTCCCACAGGGACTGCGGGACAGACAGCAGGAACGGAGCAGGGAAACAGCAGCACTTTCCAAAGGGGCTGGCAGGATAGGAAGGAGCTCTGTTTCAGGCACAAGTCTTGGGGTAGCAAAAAGGGTTTTCTTCTCCTTTCTAGCAGCCCAGCATGGTTCGATGGAAGATCAAAGCACTTACAGTTAGCAAGATGCAAAAAGGGAAATGCAGAAGTGAAAGGAGTTTGAGAGCATGGCCCTAAGTCAATCAAAACATGGAAGAGCAGCAACAACAGGAAGAGAAGGAACTAAAACACATCAGGATCTAGAAAAGGAGTAAAAACGAAAAGAGGAGTAGGACAAAAGCAGAGCACCCAGTTCTTTGTTCTGAATGAAACTAGGGTTGTTAACGGGGTTAATTAAAATAAAATACATACCCAGCTGACACCCCTGGAGAAGCACTGCCTTTGAAGCTGCACAGCAAACTTCAACTACCCAGCAGCTGTCAGAAAAGCTTTTAATGCAGAAAACTAAGCTGCCTTTCAGTACTAACTCAACAGAATGACTTGGTGACAGCCATTTTCAGCAAGCGCATTTATTTATTTTAAAGTAGAGCCTACAGAGTTCTGATCCAGAATGTTACCACCAAACTCCACAGTAGTGCTGGTCACTACTTTGTGTCAGGCAGATTTTAAAAGTGAAATCCAAGCAGCTGTAAGGAGGTGACATTTGCTTTCACAGTGCAATGAATTTTGCAGTTACTAGGACATGCATCACTCTTCCTTCACCTCTACACTAATAAAAGCTAGTTTTGAATTACTGGAGCTTCAGTCCCATGACAAAAATTTAAGTACAATTCTTCCTGTACTCTGTAGGATTCATGAGTTTAGCTCAAAACAGTGGAGAAGGCAGCTTGCACATAGTTCACTTGATCAGGAAGAGACCTTGACCTCTTTCCTTAATCTAAGCAAACCTTAAGAAGATCAGGAGCAAGAATTCCCCCTTTGCAGATGCTCTGTGGCCGAAACATTAACCGTTGTGTCAGGAAAGCCGAATTGCAGCAAGGGGAAAAGGTGCAAGGCCAAAAGGGCAGCCCAGAGGAAGAGGCAGCGCAGTTCAGGATGATTTAAACCACCTGCAGAGCCATGTTCTGTAGCACCTGCAAGAGCGACCAGGGCCTTACAGCCACTGCAGACCCAACAAGAGGTTGGGTTTGGCCACACGGGTCCTGCCGACCCCCTCAGCCCGCTGCAATGATGCCCCCAGTATAGCAGCCCGCGGCAGGAGGCACCTGAAGGTGCCACGAGGGCTCCCTTACCTCAGGGGGCTCCTCCAGGCTCCTTGTGCTGCGGCCCTGGGACGAGGCTCCTGGAGCTCTCCCTAATCCCAGCTGCGTGGGGAGGGGGACAGTCAGGTCTCTTGGCCCCCCACCCCGGGCCAGGAGGCCCCCTCCCACAACCCACCCCAAGAGGGGGCTGCCCCCATTCAACACCCCCCTAATTATCCTACAACCTGGAGGCTCCCCCTTTTCCCCAACAAAGGCTGCAACCCCCCAACTCCCTCCCCGCTTAAACCGCCCCCCGCTCCCAGCCCCACCGCAGACTCCCCCCAGCCCCATCCCCAATAGCCCCCTCGCCCCCCAAACCCCATTCCCACTTCGGCTGCCCCCTTTTTCCCACCGCCACCCATTGACTCCCCCAAATGTCACCCCCACGGGGCACCCCCTCCCCACGCGCGCCCCTTCCCAGCCCCCCCGCTTGGATCTGCCCCTCTTCTCCGTTCCGCCGAGGCCGCCCCTCCCCCGCTCCCCCGCCGCCCAGGCCCGCCCCCCCCCCCGCCCCGGTCGCTAGGCCGCGGCGGGGCCCGCGGCGCGCGGGCGCGCGGACAGCGGCGTCACCTGCGCGGTTCGGGGGCCGGACCGGGGCCCGGGGCCGGCGCGGGCGGCGCGGGGGGCGGGCGGCGGCGCGGACGCGGCTCCGGCGCGGGGCGGGCCGGGGCCTCTACTCGCGGCGGCGCAGGGCGGCCATGGCGTGACGTCATCCGGGCGCGACGGCTTTCGCGCCGGGAGAGGCGGGGAGGAACGGGCGCGTTGCTCCCGCGCGCGCCGCGGCCCCGCCCGCGCCTTAAAGGGGCCGCTGGCGCATGCGCGCTGAAGGGGGTGGGGGGGGGATGCGCGTGCCCGGGCGCGGGGGCGCGCGTGAGTGCTGGCGCGCGTGTGCGCATGCGCGCAGGTGCACGCGGGTGTGCATGCGCAATAGGGGTCGTGCCCGGGGATCCCGCTGCGCTGCCCGTTCTCCTGCCATCCCCATCCTGCCATCCCCATCCTGCTCCGCACACTGGGGCAGTGCCCGGGGATCCTGCTGTGCTGCCCGTTCTCCTGCCATCCCCATCCCGCCATCCCCATCCTGCTCCGCACACTGGGGCAGTGCCCAGGGATCCCGCTGTGCTGCCCGTTCTCCTGCCATCCCCATCCTGCCATCCCCATCCTGCTCCGCACACTGGGGCAGTGCCCGGGGATCCCGCTGTGCTGCCCGTTCTCCTGCCATCCCCATCCCGCCATCCCCATCCCGCTCCACACACTGGGGAAGTGCCCGGGGATCCCGCTGCGCTGCCGCTCTCCTGCCATCCCCATCCCGCCATCCCCATCCCGCTCCACACACTGGGGCAGTGCCCGGGGATCCCGCTGTGCTGCCCGTTCCCCTGCCATCCCCATCCTGCCATCCCCATCCCGCTCTGCACACTGGGGCCGTGCCCAGGGATCCCACTGTGCTGCCCGTTCTTCCACCATCCCATTCCCACCATCCCTGTCCCGCTCCGCACACTGAGGCAGTGCCCGGGAATCCTGCTGCGCTGCCTGTTCTCCCGCCATCCCATTCCCACCATCCCTGTCCCGCTCCACACACTGGGGCAATGCCCAGGGATCCTGCTGCGCTGCCCGTTCTCCCGCCATCCCTGTCCCGCTGCGCTGGCGCCATCCTGTCATCCCTTCCCATGGGAGCCGCTTGGCACCAGAGCCGGAGCCATTCCGGCATGGGGGGAATGCTCCCGGAGGCGCTCGCTTTGCGGAACCAGGGCCCAACCACACTACCAACTGGGGGGGAATCCAGCAGGGAAGCCCCTCCGGAGCTCCCTGCTGCTCCCAACTGCAACCCGTGACAGCACCTTGCTCCTGCAGTCCCTGGGTGTCCCTGGCCCTCGTTGCGGGTGTCCTGGGGGCAGGGAGCTGCCGGGGCAGCCCAAGGCTCGCTTGCCACCAAGGAGAGCATGTCCTGGGCACGCTGCGCCGAGCCCTGCTCCCTCGTCACAGGCTGGCAGCAGCCGGGGCGGCCTGGAGGATGCTCTCCCTCCCTGGGCACCTCGAGGGCATTTGCTCCGTGCAGGGTTGTTGCTTGGGGTGCTGTGAGGGAGCTCGCTGGAGGCAGCCTGCAGGGCATGCGCTTGGCACATCCTGCGGCTTGCTGGCTCCGGATGGGATGGACGATGCTCGCATGGGGCACCTGGAGGGTGCTGGCGTGGGCAGCCTGCAGGGTGCTCGCTTGGGGCGCATGCAGGGTGCCGAATAGGGCAGCTTGCAGGGTGTACCTAGAGGTTGCTTGTATAGGGCACCCAGAGGGTGCTTGCACAGGGCACCTGGAGGTTGCTTGTACCGGGCAGCCCAGGAGAATGTTTATAGGGGACACCCAGAGGATGCTTGCGTGGGGCACTCCAGGAGGATGCTTCAACCAGGCAGCCCAGGAGGATGCTCAAATGGGGCATTCAGAAGATGCTCACACGGGGCACCTGGAGGATTCTTGAACTGGGCAACCCGGGAGCATGATTGCACAGGGCACCTAGAGGATGCTCGCTTGGGGCAGCCTGGAGGATGCTCACGTGGGGCCCCAGGAGGATGCTTGCATGGGGCAGCCCAGGAAGATGCTCACTTGGGACAGCTTGCATGGAACACCTAGAGGATGCTCCCTTGGGGTCCCAGGAGGGTGTTCGCATGGGGCAGCGTGCAGGGTGCTCGCATGGGGCCCCAGGAGGATGCTCACTCAGGATGGCCCATAGGGAGACCTGCTCGTGGCACGGGAGCTGCTTGCTGGGGCACCCAGGGACATGGCTCATTGTCCCTGCAGAAGCGCAGGAGCATGGGCTGGCACCGCCCCCTCGCAGAGGCTCCACCCCTTGTGCTAGCTGTCCAGGAGGGGATTGGCTGAGGCAGTGAGGGGGGGCGGAGCCAGTGGGTGGCAGGTATATAAGGCAGGCGGGGTGGGTGACACCAAGTGCAGAGGATCTGGTGGAGGTGAGAGGGGATGGGGATGGGGATGGGGATGGGGATGGGGATGGGGATGGGGATGGGGATGGGGATGGGGATGGGGATGGGGATGGGGATGGGGATGGGGATGGGGATGGGGATGGGGATGGGGATGGGGATGGGGATGGGGATGGGGATGGGGATGGGGATGGGGATGGGGATGGGGATGGGGATGGGGATGGGGATGGGGATGGGGATGGGGATGGGTCTCCAGGTGCTCTATGACCCACAAGGATGGGGATGGGGATGGGGATGGGTCTCCAGGTGCTCTATGACCCACAAGGATGGGAAGAGGATTGGAGCCTCCCCAGGTACCTCTCACCCCATTGCTTCCCTGATGACGCCTGGGCAAAGGTGCTGCCCCGTGGCCGCCTCTCACCTTTGCTCTGCGCTGACTCAGGGCCCCACGTGCCGCTTTGCGCAAGAACCCGTCTGGCAGAGTCACCCTGTGGCCGCCTCCAGCCCGGTCCGGCCAAAGGGCAGCCCCGGCCCCTGCGTAAAGGCGGCCGTGCCGGGCGCTGCCTCGACACGGCACCGGAGCCGAGCACGGGAAGGAGCTGCGGGAACAGAACTGCTGGAAGGGGTCTCCTTGGGGTGGTGGGGACTGGAGGACGCTGCTGCCGGGGCTGAATCCTTCCCTCTCAGCAGGCTTGAGCGCAGCCCTTGCCGAGATGGATTACGCCAAGTCCCTGAGCCTGCGCCTTGCTGACCCCATCTCCAAGTAAGTGCTATGGGGTGGTCCCGGGGGGATGATGGAGCCTTCTTTGCTTTCTCCCATGGAGACTGCTCCTGGCCCTTGCACTGGATGTGCTGGTCCCCCGTGATGGCTGCTGGTGGCCCTGGCAGCCCCCTGACCCCCCTGTCCCTCCCCAGGTGCGTCTCGGCGAGCGCTTCCATGACACAGCAGCTGCTGTCGAGCTCGGCGCCGCGGCCCCGGCCCTACCGCGTCTGCAACTGGGACCGCAGCCTGCGCAAGGGCCTCACGGCCCGCAGCCTGGCCGAGCTGCTGAACCAGGTGGGCTGGGGGGTTTGTCTGTCCGGCGGGGCCGTCTGTCCAGCCTGCTCCCCGCTGCTTCCCGCCACCATGGCCCCTTGCAGGTCCAGAGCACCGCGCTGGTGCCGGACGCCGTCTCGCTGGTGCTGGAGGAGGACGGCACGGCGGTGGAGACCGAGGCTTTCTTCCAGACCCTCGAGGAGAGCACGGTGCTCATGGCCCTGAGCAAGGGGCAGGTGTGGTGCCCCTCCAAGGTGGGTGCTGGCCTCGGGATGGGATGCTGTCGTGGGCAGGAGCTGTATCCCGCACTGGGAACAGCAGGGAATTGGGGAGGTAGCAGGGGGTCCTCTAGGCAATGCCACCCTGTGACGTGGGCACTGCTGTCCCCTAGTCACAAGGCTACCAGCTGAGCCTGTCCAACAAGCCGCACCGCCGCATCGACGTGGCCTGTGTCACCTTCGACCTCTACAAAACCAGCCCCAAGGACCTGGGCTGCCTCAACGTCAAGGCCACCCTCTACGGCAACTACAGCATGTCCTACGACCTGTGCTGCTACGGGGCCAGGCGGCTCATGAAGTGAGTGCTGGGTACGGGGACAGGATGGGGGGCTGCTGTGATGGGTGGCTGTGTGGAGGGCCACTCACCTGCATTGTCCCCATGCAGGGAAGCTCTGCGCTGGACGCTCTTCACCATGCAGGCCACGGGCCACGTGCTGCTGGGCACCTCCTGCTACATGCAGCAGCTGCTGGACGCCACCGAGGAGCCCAAGGAGGAGGCTGGGGAGAGCGCGCCGGCCCTGCAGAGCCTCCTGGCCCACAGCCTCCTGCCCCTGCCGCGCAGGAAGCCACTGCAGTGAGGGCCCGGGCATGCATGTCCCGTCCCTCCTAGGTCAACGCATGCAGGGAGGCTGCTGGCCTTCCCCGGGCACCTGCACCTCTTCCCCTCACCCTTCTCTCCTAGCTTGGAGCAACCAGGGCAGCTGGGATCTGCCTGGATGCTTCTGCCTTGCGTGGCACTGGCCCAATGCGGCTAGGTCCTCTCTGTTGGCTGCTACTCTGTAAATATATTTATTTAAGTAAAGCTGTATGCACTGCAGCATGTGCTGTCCTTGTGGTTTGTGTCCCTTCCCTCCCCATGAGGCTCTGATGCCAGAGGAGGCCCTGTCCCGCTGTCAGCAATGCTCCTGCATTGGCTTCCTCTGTGTCCCATCCTGCCTAGGGTTGGAGCTTGCAGGGGACAAGGGACAGGGCAGAGCACTCCCCACGCAGCCCTACTTGGCACCCGGGCTTCATCGTGTTGCAAGAGCGACTGAGCTGGGGAGCCTGTTGCAAGAGGGACCCAGGGAGCTGCTGCTTCAGCACTTCTGCCTGTGATTGCAGCTGGGCTGCCCCCAGCACCAGGCAGGTCCCCAGCAAAGGCTGAGCTTGGCCAGCCCTGGGGACAGGCACCATTGCTTGGGGAGGGTGCAAAGGGGCTCCTCTGTCCCCAGCCCTGTCCTTGCCACTGCAGTGGGTGCCTGCAGTGCATTGCACCTATGTAGCTGTGGCCAAACCCTCTCCCGCCTTGCCTGGTGGGATCTATCCCCAGGAATGGGTGCAAGAGGGAGGCTGTGGCCCCTGGAGCAGGCAGTGCAGGGAGGAAGGCCTCCCAGTCCCCTTCTTGGTCCTTGTGTGGCCTCTGCAGTGCCAGGGCCCCTTCCATGGGCTGGTGCAGGGGTGGGGAGCCCAGCCTTGCTGGCACAGCCCAGGAACCCGGCACATCTGGGGCTTTGCACAACCTCATTCCTGCAGCTGGTGCCACCCTGCTCGTGGCCCCTGGCAGGTCGCCTGCAATGCAGCGAGACAGGGGAAATGCCTGTCCCGGCGGCTCCAAGGATACCAAACTCCGAGGCAAAACAGCATGGGGTGCTAATGAGGGGGTTGCTGTGCCCTGGTGGGTGGAGGGGGCATGGCCGAGCCTGCCCCAGTTGGCCTGGATGGAGAGCCTGGATTGCACCTCCAAAGCGTGAGCCTGCAGTGTGTGCAGGGGGCACGAGGTGGGCAATGGGCACCATGTGGGGGCTCCCAGGGAAGCAGGATGCAGCTGCCTGCAGCACAAACTGTCCTTGCAACCGGTCCCCAGCACCCACAGGGGCTGCTCACGGGGTGCTGGGGCTCCCAGTGCTCACCGGCTCTCCCAGAGCTTGCTGGCTGCAGGGACTAGTGGTCACAGCCCGAGAACAGCCCTAAAATGTGACCCCCTGCTCAGTAGCACAGGGCTCTGGTGGTCTCTCCACCATCTGCAATGGAGGAGATGGGGCCCCACACCACGCTCACCTCTGCCAGCCCCATGGGCTGTCCCCAGGGTCCTCTGTGGGGCTCACGGTCACCCCAGTGCTCCCAGGTGGGTGTCACAGGCCAGCTGCCCGCACAGGAACCCTCCACATAGCCCAAATGGGTGGCCAAGAGCAGAACCCACAGCTCAGCAATACCACCAGCTGGGGCCCATCTGGGGCTCCTCATTAGGCAGTTAATTAACAAGTCATCAGCAGCGGTCCCACCACCTGCTGCAGGAGGGGGGATGCCGTGTGCGCGCCGGGCCCAAGGCTTTAGCAGACATATTTATTTCTGTACACACTTATACACACCATGCCCGGGTGCCCTGCTCCCGCCCTCAGTGCTCTCTTGTTCCAGGTGCCATCCCGGGCCAGGCGCTTGCGTCCCCGGCCCATCGCCGGGATGGGGGACACAGGGACACGCACGCACCGGGGCCAACCCCAGCCCCTGCCCTGTAGTGTCTCTTGGGCCCTCGCGGTGGAGGGCACGGGGCAGGGGGGTGCCCGCTGCGCCTCGGTTTCCCCGCGCCGCAAGAGGGGACCGTGCGGCCGCCGTGCGCCCGCACCGCGCTCCCGTTATAAATACACAAGCAGCAGCTCCGGGCACGCGGCGCCGCGCTCGGCCGCGTGCCCGCACGGCTGCCCGCGGGTCTATTTGACGTGCTCGGCGGCGTGCGAGGAGCAGTAATACTTCTTGTGCGCGATGAAGGTGGAGAGGCTGCTGAACCTGATGTTGCAGAGGCGGCAGTAGCGCGGGTTGCCGTTGGGCACGGCGCCCGCCGCCCCTTTGCCCGCGCCGCCCTGCGCGCCCTCCTTGTCCGTGCAAGCGAGCGGCGGCGGCGGCGACGCGGCGGGCGGGCGCCCGGCGTCGCGCGGCGCCTCGGGCGAGGCGGGCGGCGAGGCGGGCGGCCGGGGGCTGCCGTCGGCATCGCGCCCGTTGTTGAGGCTGTCCCGGCGCGGGCGGCCCGGCGAGGCGGCGGGCGGCTCGGCGCTGCCGGCGGCCTCGGCCAGCCCGTGGGCGCTGCGCAGGTGCTCGGCCAGCTCGCCCGCGGGCGCCCCGTTCAGAGGGCAGTAGGGGCACGCGGCCAGGCTGGTGGCGCGCGGCGGCGGCGGCGTGTCGCCCGCGGCGTCCTTCATGCGCTGCAGGCGCCGCAGCGTGGCGGGCTGCAGCGGCGTGGCCGGGCACTGGTACTTCTTGTGCGCCAGGTAGCCGTCGAGGCTGTGGAAGCTCACGCGGCACGCCGTGCACTCGTGGTAGTCGGCCAGCGGCGGCAGCGGCGCCGTCTCCCCGCTCTGCGCCCGCGGCTTCTTGCTCAGGTCGATGGGGCCGTCGGCGTCGGGTGGTGGCGGCGGCGGCGGCGCCGGGCGCAGCGGGGCGGCCGCCTCGGCTTGGGGCGGGCGGCGCGCGGGGCCGGGCGCCCCGTGGATCTCGTAGAGCTTGCGGCGCTTGCGGGTGCGCAGCGGCTGCGGCGGCGGCGGTGGCGGCTTGGCGGCGGGGCGCCGCAGCGGCGGGTCGTGGCGCGAGGCGCAGTAGAAGCGCTTGTGCACGGCGTACGTCTCGTGGCGGCTGAAGCGGATGTTGCACGCCTCGCACAGCGTCTTGCTCGGGTCCTCGTCCCCCTCGTCCACCGAGCTGCCGGGGCTGGGGCTGCCCTCGCTGCCGCGCGCCGACGCCGCCTCCGGAGACCCTGCTTTGCAGCGGCCCTCCTCGGCGCGCGGCTCCGGCGGCGTCGCGGCCCGGCAGCCCTCGCCCTCCGCGGGGCCCTCGCCGCCCGATGCCACCGCCGCCTTGGGGACCGCCTTGGGCTTGCGCGGCCCCAGGGCGCCGTCCTCGGCCACGTGGCGGCTGGAGCAGTAGAGGCGCTTGTGCACGTAGTAGTTGTTGACGTTGTTGAAGGTGATCTCGCACTCGAAGCACGTGGCGCCCTTGGGCGCGGGCGCCGCGCCGGCACCGTAGAGCGCCGGCGGCCCCGCGCCCTGGCCCTGCTTCAGCCGGCTGTGCACCAGCTCCGACATCTTGGCCAGGATCTCGGAGGCTTGCGGCACCACGGCCGCCTCGTGCCCGAAGAGGTACTGCGGCAGGAAGACGGTGCCGCCGGCCGTGCCGGCGCCCGGCTCGCTGGGCACCGGGCTGGAGCCCGGCGTGGGGCTCGCCAGCTCCAACTTCACCTTGCCCGAGGGCAGGCTGCGGGGCGATGACGTCCGCGAGTCGGGCTCCGCGCCGGGGCTGCCCGGCGCCTCCGCTCGGGCCGTGCTTTTGGGCGCCTCCGGCTCCTCCTTGATGCGCACGGGCGGCACCGGCTCCGAGGAGGAGGACAAGGAGGAGGAGGAGGAGGAGGAGGAGGAGGATGGCGCGTCAGCGCTGGGCGCCCTGGACTCGCCGTCGGGCGCCTCGGCGGGCGGCGAGACGGTGCCGGCGGGCGGCGAGGCGGGCGCGGGGCCGTGCAGCGCGGCGCGGGGCGGCAGCGCCTCGGCCAGGAAGCCCGGCAGGCTGCACTTCAGCACCGGCGCGTTGTTCGGCTGGCTCAGCCCTGCCAGCGGGGGAGAGAGGCGCTGCTGTCACCGCGGTGGCACCCGGACACTGTGCAAGGCTTGCGGGGGGGTCACCTGGCAGCTTGCAAGGTGGGTCTTGGCGAGGTGGCACCTTGCAAGGGGGGCAAGGTGGCACTTTGCAAGTGGGGGTCTGGGCAAGGTGCTGCTTTGCAAGGTGGATTGTTGTGGAAAGATGGCATCTTGCAAGGGGGGGGTCCTACCAAGGTGGCACTTTGCAATGTGGGCAGTTCATTTGACAACTTGGCACTTTGCAAGGGGTGTCTTGGCAAGAGGCCCCTTGCAGGCAGGGGTCTGGGCATGGTGGTACCTTGCAAGGGTGGTTCCCTTGACACTGTGGAAGTGTGGGACACCTCAAAAGGACAGGTTCTCTTGGCACTCTGACAGTAAGCAAGAGGGGTTCCCCTGGCAGAGGTGCTGGGAAGGGTCCCCAAACCTGTCCCCAGCCCATGCCCGGGGCTGCGGGTCCCCCGTACTCACCCGGGGCGAGGGGCTTGGCGGCGGGCAGGCTGGGTGGCCCTGGCGAGTACACCTCGCCCTTGGAGCCCGGCTGGCAGATCATGTGGTTGGTGACCAGGTGGCTGTAGAGGATGTCCCGCGTGGTGGAGATGAAGCCGCAGCTGTGGCAGACGCCTGCGGGGAGGCCGCGGCGGCGCGGGCCGTGAGCCGGGGTCCTCCGGAGCCCCCCAGGCCGAGGCGGTGCCCGCGGGGCCGGGCGCACTCACCGTTGAGCGTGTCCGTGTGCACCTTGAGGTGCCGCTCGCAGTTGGCCTTGGTGGTGAAGGCGGACAGGCAGATGAGGCAGATGAAGGGCCGCTCTCCTGCAAGGCGCACGGAGGGACGCGTGAGCCGCGCGCCCGCGGCGCTCCCCCCGGCTCCCCGCGCCGGCCCCTACCGCTGTGGCTGCGCATGTGGATCTCCAGGGAGCTGGCGCTGGGGCAGCTCTTCTTGCACTGCGGGAAGGGGCACACGCGCTCGTTGGGGTAGCTCTCCTTGGGCTTGTCGTCGGCGGCCGGCGCGGCGCCGCTGGCCCGGCTGGCGCAGTAGTAGAGCAGGTGGGCTTGCAGGTTGCGCTCGCTGCGGTACCAGATGCCGCAGTCCTTGCAGGGGAAGACGTCCTCTGCGGAGGGCAGCGCACGGGGACAGCGTGGCAGCGAGCACCCCAACCCCGGCCCCCGCGCCGCGCCGTCCCCCGGGACTCACTGTTGACCACGGCCGTGGCCAGGATGGCCGCCATGCCGGCTTGCTGCGGCAGGAGCTGGATGTCGGAGCGCAGCGCGGCCGGGTAGGGCGAGTCGGCGGGTGCCTCCGCTTTGGGCGCGTGGTTGCCGATGGCCGCGGGCTCGGCCAGCACGAAGGCGCGCAGGGCCTCGTCCTGCCGCACGGCGCGCGTCGTCCGGCACCACAGCGCTGCGTCTGCCCACAGGGGACAAGGGTCGGCGGGGACAGTGGCCTCGGGTGCCGCGCGCTAAGCCCGGCCTTGCCTGGAGATGGCGGTGTCAGCCCGCGCGCGAGCCGCGCGCTTGCGGGGATGCCGCGCGGCGCTTTGCGGTGCCACCGAGGTCTGCACTGACACTTGCACTGCATTTTGCACTGGTGCCTGTGCCGAGTTCTGCACTGCTGCTTGCACTGCATTTTGCACCAATACTTGCACCAATTTTTTGTGCAGTTTCTGGCACCAAATTTGTGCGCTGTTGCTTGCACCAAATTTGTGCACCGATGCTTGCGCCCCGTTTTGCACTGGTGCTTGCACCCTGTTTTGCACCAGCGCTGGCAGTAAGGCTTGCACCGGCCGCTGCATGCTGGGACCCTCCTGCCTCGCATCCCTTAGCCCAGTTGTCACCCGGGGAAGGGACAGAGCAGGAAGGGGACACAGGAGCACCTGCGGCTGGGATGTCTGCGCCACAGCGCAGCGGGGCAGGTACCAACCCTTGCTGTAGATGACGGCGTTGGCGTCGGGCTCGGCGGGCACCAGTGGCAGTCGGGACAGCCAGCAGCTCTCGTCACCCAGCACCAGTGTCACGGGCGCACTCTGCCAAGAGCCAAAACAGCGACGGGTGAGAGCCCAGACCCAGCGGGGCCGAGGTGGGGACCGTCCCCCTTCACCGCATGGTGCCAACCCCAGCCCCGCGCCAGCTCCCCGCTCACTAATGAATATTAATGAGTAGAGGAAGGGGGGAAAATTAATCTGCCTGATCCTCCGATGGCTGCCGCGGTAACGATATGAAATCTAATTATTCCTCCCAATATTTCTAAACCCTCCAACTCCGACTGACAGTCTCGGCCGGTTTCGGCCTTATCGCCGCGAGGAGCCGAGCGCTCGCGGCGTGATAAACCCGCGTGGCGCTGCCAGGCCCCGCGGGCGCCGCGCTGCGACGCGGGATCCGTCCCCGCCGGGGCGCGGAGGCGGTTTCGGCTGCACCACGGAGCCGCTCGGGGCGCGGGGCCGCCGTCCGCGCGGGCTGCGGCGCCCGCGGTGGCACCGGCAGCCGTCGCGGTGCTTCCCGCCGCCGGCCCCCGGCCCACGCTGAGCAGCCTTCCTTGTTTTGCCTCGAACAAAGAGGTCAGTGTGTGCGCGCAGCACCGGCCCCGATAACCATCGGAAACCCTATCTGCGCCGCATCCGCCCGGGCCGCCGCTATCTGGGGCACCGCGAGCCCTCCTCGCCGCCCGGCCTCGGCTTTCGCTGCCCCTCGGTGCTCTCGGTGTCCCCAGCTCCATCGGTCCCCAGCCCCATCGTGCTCGGGGACGCACAGAGCGATGCTCCCGGTGGAAATAAGGCCACCAATCCCCGCGCCGTGTGCCCAAACTGATGCCCAACATCTATACGAGGAGATGCAGGACCGTTTTGGGGAGGCCCTCCCAAGCCTCCCCCGCCAGCGCCAGCCGAGGGACCCAAGGGCGACAGCCCCTATCAGGGATGGAGCTGCGATTCCTGCCTCGGTTCCCCAAACAGAGATAGGGTGGGAGGCGAGCAGAGGAGAGCAGGGCTGGGACTCATCAGCCCAGCTCGATAAGGGAGCTGCTGAAATGGGAGCAAAAATATTTAGACAATAAATGAAGTATCAGAAAAAAGCTGCGCATATCTTTAAGAAATCAATCATCCTGTACCGGGTGTCTGGACACACGGCGCCAACCGGGAGATAGGGAGCCAAACTGGGCAGATAAGGGTTAATCAAGGATTTAATTCGGCAAAGATAAACGGGCCTGAGCTAAAAAAAAAGAGAGAGAGAGAGAAGAGGAGGAGGTGGGGACGGAGCCAAGACTTCCTGCGAGATCTCCAGCCTCGGAGACCCGGCTGGAGCTCCCTGCTCTTGGCACGGCTCCGGGAGGGGACTGCGAGCCCACGGATGGACAGGGAGCACGTGGCCGTCCCTGCAGCCTTGCAGTGGGACACGTTGTCACCGCAGCCTGTACAATGCCCGCCAGCGTCCCTTGTGCGGGACGCATGCACACGTGCATGCACAAGCATGCACACATGCATGCGCTGCCTTTGCAGCCATCCCTGTCTCCCAGCCGCTCGAGCTCATCCTCATCCACCAAAAGCGATGGAAATCCCTTGGGGGATAGGCACTAAACCCGATGCAATCCAGCTCTGCAAGAGGGTCCTCTCCTCTCTCCTTATCACATCATTCTGGTCGTCCCCATGGCCCGAAACGTCACCTACAACCAATGGCACCGGGTGCAGCTGCTTGTGCCGCCTGCACCTCTGCTGGGTGCAAACATGGGGTGGAAAACCTGGACCCCGAACAGCTTGGCAAGGAGACGGCAGCGGGTGTTTGTAAAGCTGTTAGGGGGCTGCACGATACAACCCGGCCACGATAGGTATTAACGGAGCAGGTGGCTCCCATGGGTGGCCACCAAGCATTGGCTTCGACAGCACCATTGCAGCTGGGTCCAGGGATGGAGGCCTGAGGCTCCATCCACTGCATGGTGCTCCCGGGGGAAAGTCCTCCAAAACCTGCTTCCTCTCCCCAAACTCGTCTTTGCCGCGGGGGCTTCCCTGTGCCGTCCCCGCGGAGCCCTTACCGTCTCGTTCTGCCCCGGAGACGCCGGCTCGCTGTGCACGTTGCCCGGGAAGGGGCCCCAGGAGAAGCCCTCGGGGAGGCTCCGTCGGGCCCGCACGCCGCTCTCGCCCTCCTGTGCGGCCAGCGCCAGCTCATCTGCGGAGAGACGGGGACAGCGTGAGGACGTGGGGACCGCGGGGACCTCCTCGCTCGGGGACCTTCACCGGCTGCTGCTTTATCCGCAGCATCCCCAGGCGCAGCCGGAGGTGCCTCCTCTAAAGCCGGGAAGGCAATGGCAGGACAAGTCTCGTGCACATTTGGGAGGGTTTCCTGCATATGCGGAGTGAGAAGCAAAGCGCCAACGGACAAATTCTGGGACAGCCCCAGGGCTGTTCCAGCGGCCAGGAGCGAGCCGGGAGCGAGCCGGTCCCGGGGGGTCCGGGCACGGCGCGGCGGAAGGAGCACTTCCCATCCCTGCGCCCAAAGTCGCTGCGGCTGCAGGGCTTAATGGCTTTGATGATCTGATAAGGCTCTGGTTTAATGGGTGAGATAACATGTTAATACACTATGGAGGCAGCTCTAAAATGTTTTAACGGTGCCTTTGTCTTTCGGCACGCAGATAAGGTGGCAGGTAACCAATACTGGGGCGGATGCAGGCCGCCAAGCTCCGCTCGGGAGCCCCAGGAGCATCCCAACGGGAAGCTCGGATGCACGGATGCCCAAGCTTTGGAGGTGCCCGCGGAGGAGCAAGAGCGCTCAGCGCATGCTCAGCTCTGCCCGCTGGCTTTGCACCCATGGGAATGGCTCCGTAATGGAGCAAAACCAGCGGACATCCAGGCCCTTTTTCCAGCTGCTCCCCTCGCGCTGAGCCCAGTGCCGGCGGCTGAGGGCCCCAGGTCCTGCATTGCGGGGGAGACTCCACTGGTTTGAGTGCAAAGTGCTTCCCAAAGCCGAAGCGCAGGGAGGCTGAAAAGATCCCATGGCTGCGGAGATTGAAATCTGATGTGTTTATTAGCCAGGCTGACATCTGGATCCTCTCTGCGCCGGGGTTATTCGAGGTGAGCGCCGGGAAGCGCTGGGTGTTGAGCGAGGGCCGGAGGCGCCCGCGGTTGCCAGATCCGGCTGCTGCCGCAGGCTCCTCTGCAGCGAGAAACGTGTGATCCCAGCGGAGCTGGGGCTGCTGCCGCCCCAGGCAGGGAAGCACCGGAGAAAGGTCCTTTGGGAAAGGGGTCCTCCGCGCAGCGGACACGGAGCAGCTGAGCAAGGATGCCAAGGAGCTGGGAAGGAGCGTGGCCACCACGGCCATGCTCTGCCCAGCAGCTCGGGATGCAACCGGCATCCTGGGCACGATGCAGCGGGCAAGCAGGGCCCGGGGCTGAGCAGGGCT
Organism: Tinamus guttatus; assembly: GCF_059628265.1. NCBI lineage: Eukaryota > Metazoa > Chordata > Aves > Tinamiformes > Tinamidae > Tinamus > Tinamus guttatus. The sequence goes on from NW_028288778.1 coordinate 1,645,692, forward strand.
GCAGGATCCAAAGGGAGTTTTCCCACTCCCACAGCCCAGTGGAACTTTGCAAGATGCTGCAATTCCAGACTGCATGCAGAGTGTGTCAGGCCACAGCGGGGTGGCAGCCCGGACTGCGCCGCGTGGGCTGCAAAGCCAGGAGTGACCCAAAGGCTGGTCCTCACCCTGCCATCCTCCCGCTCGCCAAATCGTTTCCAATGCACAAACTGCACCTGATTCCCAAAGCTCCGGTGCCCGACATCCTGGCGCAACACCCAGGCGAGCAGGGACCGTGGTGCTGCCCTGTGCCCCGTGCACCAGAATCACCGTCTCCGGGCTCCTCCCGAGTCACCCATGGAGCTGCCGGAGCTGAGCCGCTCCTTGGGAAGCCATCCCCACCCGAGCCCAACGGCCACCTCGTCTCCCCCTCCGCCGCTTTCTGCCTCCCTTCCCCACGTCCCGCTGTTAATCAGCGGCGCTCGGGTCAGGAGACCACGTCTCCCAGATAAGAGCGTTCGCCTGACACTTCCCATGTCAGAGCACTTCATCTTCGGCATATCAATCCCCAGCAGAGAAAACACACAGGCGCTGATAAAGAGAAAACCGTTCCCGACAGGGGGACAAAAATAGTGCCGCGGCGGCCGCCCCGCGGGCGCTTGGGCCCCGGCGCGCTGCCAGGGGCAGCTCTGTCCCGGAGCAGGATGCGGAGGCACCGAGGACGGGAGGCGCAGGGCGATTTCCAAAGGAAACAAGCAGCACTGCTGCATTCCCCTTCTCCAGCCAGCACCGTGCCGGGAAAGTTCCTAGGAGGCCTCGGAGCTGCTGCACATTTATTCCCCCGGCTTTGGATGTGAGCGGGAAGGGAGCAGCAGCAACGCACACGGAGCGACCCGCGCGCGCGCTTGGCGCCGGGAGCAAAGTCCGCGCGCGCTCCCGCCGCGGGGGCTGCCCTCGCCGCAGCCTCGAGCTGCGACACCGGCGCTCGGTTTCACCGCCCCGCAGGTTAATACAATTCCCGTTTATCTAATCTCCCCATCGCTTCCCGGCGAGGCGGCACCCCATTGGCTCCGGCCCGCCAGCCGGCCCGGGAGTTATCGCAGGAATTCCTATCTCCGAGATCATTAACCAAATTGGGCAGGGATCGGGGCTGTTTGCTTTCGATTGCAAAGAAAAGCAGCAAAAAAAATAAAAGGGAAAGAAGGCGAGGAGAGCAGAGCGGTTGGTGCACCTGCTGCGCGCGCCGTCCCGCCGTGCCCGCCCTTTGCACCGCTGCGGGATGCAGCAGGGCTCTGCAGAGTGGTGCGGGGTCCCCAGGAGGTTCCTGCGAGCCCCGGCCTCGCCATGGTGCTGTGGCCAGCCAGGATATAATGGGAATATGGAAAAACATCCTGAGCGCGGGACCTGGGCTTGGCGGCATCCCCAAGGAAAGGGTGCTGCAAAGAGGCAGGGGTGCATCGCGGAGAGGGAGGGTCTGCCAGGAACGCTGCAAGCCCCAGGTCTCCCATTCCTGCAGCAGCCTGGCCTGGCCCTGCCGAGATTTCCGGAGGCATCCAGAGGTTGCAGAGGGTAGCGAGGACCCAGCCCCTGGATGCATCCACCTTGGAGCGTGCAGTGGCCGGAGACAGCGAGTTCCGAGCTGCCCGGGTCTCCCTGGAGCCACCCAGTGCCCGGAGCACTTCCCGGCACCCTCGCTCCTTGCCTGTGGGATAACCGCACTCGCTCACCTCCCTTTGCGCTTATCTCCTCATCGAGAGATTTCAAAGAAATAGCCTGAGCTCTGCTGGAGAGCAAAGATTAATCCTGTCATCACACCGCTGCCATTTATCGGCTGATAAATGAAAGAGAAAAAGGCTCGGCTGCCATCCGAGCTCCCTCCTGGAACGCCGGGGTGGGCAGCGGGCACGGATCGCCGCAGTGCCGGCGCCAAGGGGTCTGGGCATGGGCTGCCCGGGGACATGCGCTTCTCACACCAGCTCCAGAGGAGGAATTAAACCCCCAGGGTCACCCCCTGCTCATTGCTCCGTGTCGGTAAGGACTGAGCACGCCGCAAAGCGCCGCTGGCCACGAGGGCAGCGAGCGGGTCTAGAGCAAGGACAGGGCACACGGGGGCTCACGGGCTGGACTTGGCACCACGTCTTCCCCTACAGTGACACCCAAAGTCTCCACAACCCCGTTCGCTGGGGACCAAAGCCATCCTCCAGGCCGTGGAAATAAATAGTGTAGGAAAAGGGGACGGTGAGGACGTGCCACCCGCTGCAGTGGGTGCCCCAGGCAGGCTCCTGGGGTCTCTACGCAGATGCACACACATGTGTGCACCTGCACGCACATACCACACGCGCACACCTGCATGCACATCTGCATGCACCTGCAGCGCATGCGCACACCTGCAGCGCATGCGCGCACGACCACGCACGAGCTCCCTCTCCAGGCACGCAGCGCGGCCTCGAAACATGCAGGCACCAAGCAGGCGGGAAGGCAGCGGCTGCCCAGGCCACCTGCACTGGCCCACGGCCACCGGACCAGTTTGCACCGAGCTCAGTGGCCCTTCGAGCCCAGTCGGGGCTGCATCCCAAGAGGAGCCGAGGACTGGACACCCCCTCTCCCAACAGCCGCTTCCACGGCCTCCCTCCGCTCTCCCCGAACCTATTCCCAAGACGTTAATCAAAGCTGGGCTACCGAATTGGATCTGCCCTTCCGCAGGGATCGCTGATTCGAGGGCTCCGGAGTGTTTGCAGCTGCCTGGATACTATCTGGATAAATACTGCTATCAGGGAGTCATGCGCCCGCTCCCCAGCACGAGCGGCACCGCGCGCTCCTCCGCGCACAGCCAGGGGTGCCATGGGGGGACAAGCGGTACCGGCAGCATCGCGGGCAGCTGATCCCTGGGATAAAACCCCTCGTCCTGCTTTGCGGAGGCCCTGATGTGGGGCTGAGCCGATGCGCGGATCCAAAACATGCCCCAGGATGGGGGGGTCCCAGCATCAGGGCGCCCACGAGCACAGACACCCACCGCAGCTTCTGTTTTTAGCAGCTGCTAACGCGAGGCGGAAGGAATAAATCCTGACAACTCAACTAGCGCAATGATGTGATGGCACCGCTCCGATAAGATGGAGGGAGCCGATTGGGAAGAGTCTTAAGCTGCAAACACGCAGCATCTCCACTCTTCACCTCCGCGCACAAAGGGAAATCTCTCCAAAGGGGCTAAGCAGATTATCCCGGCTTTGCCGTCCCGGGTGCTCGAGTAATCAGGGCAGCCTTGGGAACAACAAAGGAGCAAGCGGGGCTGCCACCGGAGCGGGCGCCGGCGGGCAGGGAGGACACAGGGATGCAGCCTGTGGGATGCAGGATCTGGAGCATCCTCCCGGGAAGAGCAGCAGCACCTGGGCCAGCTCCGTTCCCGCTCGGTGCCAGGGAGACGAGGGCAGGGGGCAAACACGGATGCTGCCGGGGAGGGGAGAGCAAAGCGGTGGTTCCATGTGGCTCAGGGGCTTCCATCCCGGCACCGATGTGCCCGGATCCCACGGCTCCGAGCCCGGCCCCGCTCCCTGCATCCCTCCCTGCTCCGGCAGGGCTGGTGCGCACGGGGCCGCGGGCCGGGAGGCGAGGGGAGCGCGCGGTGGCCCTTATCGCTGCCAACCATCGCTTGCGATTTATTGATTTCTTGACTCAGTACAACAGCAAATCTTTATCGCGCTGAACCCTGACCCCGCTTAATGGAGGAGCTGTTAGCTACGCGGAGCAGCAAGGCGGGCACTTCCCGGTGTCCCCGCGGGTCCCCTCAGGGCGAAGGCGGCACCCTCCCCACCGGGGCACATCGGTGCCACGCGCGCCAGCTGTGCCGAGGTGGCCCAGCTGGCGGGCGAGCGGCCACGTGGCACCGGGTCCCAATAACCGCCCGCTCCCGGGCCGTTTGCATTGAGGGTGTCGCTGCCGGCTGCGGAGCAGCCGTGCTGCGGGAAAGGCCGGCTGCGGGGAGCAGGAAAGGGCGAGGAGGAGGAGGAGGAGGAGGGCAGGGGGCCGGGAGGAAGGCGGGCGCCCACCTGTTTGGCGCAGACAATGCGCGCGGCCCCGCTGCGAGATGCTATCGCGGCTCATTTCTGCGCTCCGCGCGTGCCCTCCCGGCCAGGATATGATCAGACCCCGGCGGCCGGGGGCTCTTTGTTGCACCGAGCAGCTCTATTGGCAGATCGGGGGGAAATAAGCAGCAGGAATGAAATTATAAAGCTCTGAGTGGGCACAAAGCAAGAAAACTTGGAGGCTCCCAAGGGTGCAGGCGCCCGAGCCGGGCCCCGCGGCGATGGGGACACGGGGGCTCCGCTGTGCCCCATCCCGGCCACGCGCCGCGGGCTCCGGCGGGAGCGAGGCCGTGCAGGAAGCCCGGGCGGGAGGAGGAAGCGGAGTTAAGGGGCCCGGAGCCGCTGGCCAGATATGATGAGCCGGGGAGATATCCCGTCCGGAAAAGGGGAGGGGGAAACCGCAGCGGGGGGTCCCGGCCGCGCGCGCGGGCAGCAGCGCCAGGCGAGCGGGGTGATTGGCGGCTGCCCGTCCCCGCGGAGCGGCTTGGAGCGCCCTCGGGAGCAGGGAAGGAGGGACGGGGACGGACAGCGGGGCTCTGCCCCATTGCCGGACATGGGGACAGTGCTGCTGCTCTGCGGGAACGGCCAGCCCGTGCAGCCCTCCATGCTCGCACTGTCCCCAAACTGGTCCCGGCATTCCAGCAGTGTCCCCAAACCATCCCCGTGTCCCTCCATCCCAGCAGTGTCCCCAAACCGGCAATGGCAACACTCCACTCGGCAGTGTCCCCAGACCAGCCCCAGCATCCCTCCACCCTGGCCCTGTCCCCAAATTGGCCCCCATATCCCTCCATCTCAGCCATGTCCCCAAACCAGTCCCAGCGTCCTTCCAGCATAGCAGTGTCCCCAACCGGCCCTGGCATCCCTGCATCACAGTGGTGTCCCCAAATTGGCCCCTGCTTCCCTCCATCCTGGCAGTGTCCCCAAGCCCAGGACTTGCCAAGGTGCTGCAGCTGGGGATCCCTGGGCAGCATCAGCAGGGCCAGGGTCCCCTTTGCAGCCCCCAGGTTGGGACAGGGCTGTCACCGACCCTGATGGTGCCGTCCTGGCCGGGTGCTGCTTTCCACGCATGGAGCTTTTGCATGCGGCGCTCACCCTAACGGGGACCAGGACACGCGGGGACCCTGCGATGTGGGGACTGTTCCCCCAAGCCCTGGTGTCCTCCACGCTCCCTCCGCACCAAGCGTGCCGCTCCATAGCAAACACCTCTCCCCACGGCTCGGCCCCGCTCCGAGCGATAAAGAGGAATAGCTGGAATAATTTCTCCCACCCACACATACCAAAGCCGAGGGAAAAGGGGAAAAAATAAGAGCGCGCGGCGGGGCCGGCGCAATCGGGCAGATCTGGCGCGGGGTGTCCGTCAGGACGAGCCGTCCCTCCTCACCGTGCCCTGCTCGCCCCGATAATAAACCTTGAGGTTTGCACACAAACTCCGGGCGCCGAGAGATTATTGAGACAGGAGTCGCGGCGCCGATAAACACAACGGAACGAGCGCGGCAGGCGAACGGGAAGGAGGAGGCGGGGAGCAAAGGAAGTTTTCCCCGGCCTTGCAGCAGTGCGGGCACGGGGCAGAGCGCGGCGCAGTCGCCCCGTGCAGCCCGTACCGGGGTGCAAACCGCTCTGCAGCGCTGGTTCTGGGGCCCGTGGAGCAGCCGGGCGCCCCGGGCCGGGGCTACCTGGCAGGCGCACGCGTGGCGGCCGCCGGGCGGGATGTGGGCAGGCGATAGGTCTGCTTTGGTGCGGCGGCTGATCGCTATCGGGCGGCGCAGGCCGCGGGGCGCGCGCGCGCGGGGACTCGCTGGGGTGGCGTAACGCGGCCGAGCGGCGCTTCGGGCCGCGACCAGGGTCATGGGGACGCTCCAAATGCCACCTGGGCTGGCCAGAGCCGAGGGGCCTCCGCGTCTCCCCCAAGCGAGGGATGGGGGCATGCGGTGCGGGAAAGCCCGGGCTGAGATCCGTGGCGGTGCTATGAGCCCCTCTATCCCCCCTGGCTCCAATTCCAGCAGGGAATTGGGCTGGATTTGGGGGCGCGTGAGAGCACCCCAGAGCATGGGCAGTACAGGATCCCTGCTGGAAGAGGTTGGCAGTGGGATGGAGCGCACCAAGGACAGGGCAACCTGATCCGCATCCAGCCCCTTCCTGGCTCACCAGGCACCCAAGCAGGAGGTGAGCGGCTGGCCCGGTCCATCTGCAGCGCTCCCAAGTCGAGGATTATAGATTATGGCTATCAGCTATTTGCATATCAGAATTTGAGGCCACCAGCCCCTGCAGCGAGCAAGGTCATTTCTAAGATAAAAACACCCTCCTGCTCCCGCGCTGCCCGCGCACCTCCTGGCTGGCACAGCCCCTTTGCCCGGCTCCCGGCATCACCCCAAAACACAGCGCAAACCACAAGGAGTCGCAAAATCCCTTTGGAAAAACCCCGGAGAGCCCCAGGCGCATTGGGCTGAGCACGAGCGCAACTCGTTGCACCCGCGGCAAGGCGCGAACAAAGGCGGCCGGGAGCCGCGGCCGCGCCGCCCCCCTCTGCTGCCAGTGCTGACATACGGCGGATCCTGCCAGATAAAGAAGAAAATTCCGGCTGCGCAGAGTTTCCCTTTTTGCCAGCTCCATCCCTGATAAGTGCCGAGCCTGCAGAGCGCCTGATAGACGGGCTATCGCGGCGGTTAGCGCGGGAGGAACAGCCTATCGCGGCAGCATCGCCGGACCGCCATCAACTCCCCGCCACACAGAAATTAATACCACTCCAATTACCAGAATAGAGATGGGCTGGGAGAAGGCGATAATAAAAATCTCTTTTACATAAAGAATGCAAATAACTGGGCCGAGGGAAGGGGGAAGGGGAGGCAGGGTTGTTTCGGGGGCTGTTGCCTTGTCCCGGGTGTTGCAGTTGTTGCAATGAGGCCGTTGCAATGGTGAGTATTGCAACGGGGCCGAGCTGGCAGCAAGTGAGCAGGAAGCTCCCTCCTGGAAAGGCCCGGGAATGCCGGTGCGCTGTGGAGCGCCCGGCAATGGGGACGTGGGGGCAAAGGGCTGGGAGCGGATGAGGAGGCGCGAGCGGCAGCTCCTTCCTGCCGCGGCCTCCCGGAAGGGCCGGGATATCAGCGGGGCCGGCATGCGCTTCCCAGCGCTCCGGAGCGGCCTCTCCTCCGAGCGCATCCTGCTCCGGCACGGCGGCCTCGGAAGCCGCCGGCGCGCATGCCCTGGCAGCCGGCCCTTCCCGAGGCTCCTGCATGGAGCCCGCAACGCTGCAGCCTGCCCGTGTCCAGGGCGCCCCTTCCCGTCCTGTCCGCAGGGAGGAAAGGCAGGATAAACCTGCCGGGATAGCGCGGCCGCCCCTGCCGGAACGCCGTGCCGTGCCGCGGTGCTGCCGTCCACGCCGCTCGCGACGCCGCTAGACGCCTCGCTCGCTGCTCGGGGTTTTGATAGGCATCGCAGCGCGCTCCCGCGCTCGCCTTGTGGTTGCCCGCGGCTTATCGGCGCGCCCGGGGAGCCGCAAGCGCCCGGCCTTTCCCGTCTCCCTGCTCCCCATCCCCGTCAGGGATGCGACCGGCCCCGCTCGCGTTGCCTTTCCCGGGAGAACCCTCGCGACGCGCTTGTCCCGCAGCCCTGCTCCGGGCTCGCGCCGGCGTCCGCAGGAGGGCAGGGAATCGGGGCACTCACCTGGCCCGCTCCAGGCGGGCTCCGCAGGGCTTTCTCCTGGATCCTGCTCCTCCGGCTCCTTCGGACTCTCCGGGGCGTCTTTAGGCTCTGCCTCTGCAGCGAGAGCGGGAAGGTCACGCGCGGGAGCACTCAGATGCAGCCCCGGAGCCGGGACATAATTCGGGGCCGAACCTTGAGCCCAAAACTCTCCCTACGACTCGTCCTCGCCTGGGAGGGTCCCGGCGCCCCCGGCCCCGCGCCCGTCACGGCTCTATTTGTGGCGTATTCATAGCAACTTGATAACAATTATTTTCCCCATTAGCTGCTGTTCGAGATGGGGCTGATAATGCCTATCTGCATATGACAGTGTGGAAGATTAGCGCCCAAAGTACATGTTTGCCTTCGCGTCCCGGGCGGATAACCGGAGCGGAGCCCAATCGATAGGCGCCATAGAGAACACCCAGGGGTGACGTCACCGGCATTGGAGATTATTAATACAGGTGATAAGCGGAATGATTAACATCAAATAAATCAATCACCGGGTATAAAAGTCCTATTATTTTTGGCTATAAATCAAAGTGCCTGGCATATTGATTTTTATCCATCGCGCTGAAAGCTTTAGTGGCCGTTATTGCTGCCTGCCGTTATCTCCGCTATCACCTTTTTATCAAAGCGGGTTAGTGCCAGGTGCAGCTCCGCGCCGGGGCTCCCAGCGCCCGCGCCCCCGGCCCCGCACCCCGCGCCGCTTCGCCCCGCGCCGCTGCCTGCGCCCGCGGTGCCGGTTTCGGGGGGCTGCGGCGGAGGAAGGAAACCGGCGCTTCCCCGGAGCCGCCCCCGGAGCCGCCCCAGCCTTGCCCCGCCGCCCGTTATCTCGCAGGGCGCCACAAACATTAACCGGGTTAGGATTTGCCCCCACCTCCACAGGAAGGAACCGGGAGGATATCTAGGAACTGGCTCGGCCCGGCCCTGAAACGCAGCCACCCGCGGGGTGGGGCGGCGGCAGGCAGACGGCAGGCCGGTTGCGTCGCGTTGCAGCGTGCCGTGTCGCAGCGTGCCGTGCTGCAGCGTGCCGCGTGGCACCGGGACATGTCACGTTGCATTGTGTCATGTTCCACTGTGCAGTGCTGCATTGTACTCTGCCAGGTTGCACCATGCTGCGTTGCACCATGCTGCGTGGCACCGTGCCATGCCATGTTGCATTGTGTCATGTTGCACTGTGCAGTGCTGCATTGTACTGTGGCAGGTTGCAGCATGCCGCGTTGCACCATGTTGTGCTGCATTGCATCATGCCATGCCACACTGCATCATGAAATGTTGCACTGTGCTATTCCGTGTTGCATCGTGCCGTATTGCACCATGCTGCACCACACTATGCCACATTGCATCATGCCACGATGTGCCATGCCACGCTGTACTGTGCCATGCCATGTTGAATCATGCCATGTTGCTCAGTGCCATGTCGCACCATGCCATGCCAATTTGCAACATGCGATGTTGCACTGCATTGCATCGCGCTGTGTTGCATTGTGCCATGCCATGCTGCTCCATGCCATGCCACACTGCACCATGCCATGCTGCATTGCAGGGCGTCCAGGCTGCTTTCCCCCTGCACCAGGCTTGCCCGCACGGATCCCGGAGGGATGCCCACCCGCGATGCTCATCCCGTCGGGAGCGTGCGGGGTGCCGGCCTTACCGGGCAGCTCGTGGTGCGGTTCCCCGTCGGGGCTGGGTGCATCGCGCTCCGAGGAGCCCTCGCGGTCCGAGGTGGCCCCTTCCCTCTCCAAGGGGCTGGAGTCACCCGCCGCTGTGTCCTCGCCGTCCTCCATCTCTCCCAAGGAACCTGCCGAAACACAAGGGCCGCGTGGGGTGGTCATGGGGGCTCTCAACACAGTCCTGGGAAGCGTCACCCCCCCTGGCTTGCCATCATGTCCATCCTGGATGGGGACACCCTCCCGAAGCCCTTCTCCCCTTTGGGCAGCTCCCAATCTGGCAGCTTTTACTGCTGCTTTCACCAGCTCGCGGGGGACTTCTTTGTGCATCATCGAGGGAAAGATTTGGGGGGAAAACATGGGTTTTAGGGCTCATTTTCCCAATACGTGGGAACCCAGCAGAGCCTGTCACCAGCCGCCCAGTGCTGCGGTACCCAAAAACACCCTTGTACCACCATCTCCACGGCAACGCAGCATCCCTTGGCGGACCAGCCCCCAAGCCCCATTAAAACCCCATTAGACATAAATATTTCCAGTATATCCGTAAGCGCAGGTGGCTCTGGCGGCGCGCGCGGGCCGGGGCGCGGGGGGCGCGGGCGCCGCAGCCTCGCCGTGACTCCAGGCGGGGATATTTACAGCGGCAGAACAAAGGCGCCGTAATCGAGACAAAGACGACAACAATGAGCGTGGAGAAAGAGGCTGCCGGAGCAGCGGAGGCAATTTATTCTAATTCTGCTAATTTCAGTTCCAGCACAATTAAAAAGGCTCTGATAATATTCAGAAACAATCGGCCGCTAACAAATCGCTTCTCTCGCCGTAAATGAAACATTGTTAGGCTAATTTTTCCCTTCACGCCTTCGCGGCTCTCGGGCTCCTGATAAAGTTAACCCGACTCTTGCCTCCTTCCTGGCTCTCTATGTTCTCCTGGGAGTGGGAAGGCAGGGATACGGGCTTGGGGACACAGGCTGAGTGCCCCATAGGGATAAGGGATGGGCCTGGTGGCCCCCATGCTCATGCCCCATCCCAGCATTCGCATCCCAGCATCCGCATCCCCATGCCTGCATCCTTGTCCCCTTTCATCCCTGGGGATGCGCCCAGGCTGTGGAGCCTCCGCGGCCACCGCGCTCCTGACCGTGTGGGTTAAACCAACTACCAGATAGGCTATAAAAAAGGGGAAAAAAAGAAAAAAAAGGAAAAGAAAAAAAAAAGAGAGAGAGAGGGAGAGAGAGAGCCAGAGCAGGGCGCGGAGCGTCATTTCTCCGGGATTGCTGGAAGCCTCGCACAGTTATCACCTCACACAGCCTCCCTCGGCTTGCCTGATCTGTCTATTCTTCATTAAGCAAATACGCCGAAATGGAAATGAAAACATAATAGCTATTTGATTTTCGGCGAGATATTTTGCATATTGGTTCAGTGCTGATAGCGGAATTTCATCAACTCCCTTTTTTCATGCTTTAAAACTGAATTACTGAGGCTGGCTTTACAGAGAGGGGAAGAGCCAAAAAACGCTCCGCTCCGAGATCCTCCGCTTAGACGATTAACTCTTCTCCCTCCCTCCTGCTCCTGCTTTTCCTGCTTTTTTTTCTTTTTTTTGATAACAAGGGAGGGTTTTTTTAGATTGCAGTGGTTGTAAAAACTTGCTGCGATCTGAGGATGTGCCCGGCCAGCTGGGTGCCGCTGGGGTCCAAGCGTGGCGTTTTCTGGGAGGGAGCAGGGAAAGGCCGGGCCCTCGGCTCTGCTCCGGCATCTCCCGTCCCTTCTCCTGCAGCATCTTCAAGAGCCCAATCCCGCATCCGCACCTGCGCTATCCCAAAATATCAGCCCACCCTGGTGTATGGCTAGTGCCACCCTGTAGCTCGGAGCTACTGTGTTGGGAATGAGGTGACCACAGGCCCATCACCATCCCCTCCAGCCGGATCCTACCAGCATCTCCTCCTGCATCCCGGGAGCGGGTCAGGATCTGCTTCCCAATGATGCCGGAGGCACCAGGGCTGCTGCCGGCTCAGCAGGACCATCAATCCCAAGACCACTGGCCTTGGAGAGAATCCTTGTGCCAGAGACCCCCTTGGGCGAAACCCATCCCTATCTCCAGCCCCGGAGGCTCCGGTGTGGCAACGTTGGGGACCAGAGTGTCACACTCCAACCAGGGACCAACGAACCGCGATTCCTCGCACGTGTTCGGATAATTAAACAAAAGGGGAAAAAAAGACAGAGGGAGGGAGATTTTTCCAGGCCGCCCAGAGGGAGACCCTGGAGCTCCGGAGAGGCGGCACGCAGGCGCGAGCGGCGCGATAAGCAGCCCCGGGAGCAGATAGAAAATAGCAACAGCTTCGGACTTTCCCAGCGGCTCGGGACGGGAGGAGGAGCAGGCGCAGCCGATGCTCCCTGACCGAAAGGGAGAGGCCTTCGTTTGAAAGAATTAAATAAATAATTGCTAATTTGATAATAAATAAATAAAAACATGAGGACCAGGCTCCCCCCAGGTCTGCAGAGTGCGAACTGGTGCTTCCAGCCATGGACCAGCTCTGGAATAGCTCCTACCCTCTCCAGCTCCCTTTCCTTCCCTGTTGGCTCTGCCCTGGTGACTTCTCCAGGGTCTTGTAGCGGGGTTGGGCTTTCCCAGCCCATAGTAATCACCAGCCAGGGCAGTGTGGGAGCGAGCTGGGATCCGGGATGATCCAAACCGCGCGGTATCCGATCGGATCCCGGCTGGCGCTTCGTGCCCAGCTTGCCCTCCTGCCACGGTGGCTCTCCAGGAGTGCCGACGCTCCGGGCTGCCTTGGATGTCCCAAATCCCGCAGCACCTGCGGGCAGCCTTGGACTGCGGCTCCAGCAGCCAGGAATCGGCCTGGTTTCCCCTGGACTGGACCAGTGCTCCAGTGACCCGGTCGATCTCACCCATTGGGACCACATGGAGCTTGTGCCACTGTGGCCACAACAACTATTCAAGGATTTGGGGGGACAGGATAAGTCAAGACCTCAAAACGCAGCAGCACCGGCAAGGCAGGGATGGCTCCACGTGCCCAGCGTGGCACAGGGGAACAGCCCAGAGCTCCTGCTGCAAAAAGGGGCGAGCGTGACCGTGCCAGCCAGGAAAGGGGCTCGGTGCAGAGCACCGGCAGCACCAGCGCGATGCGGGCGCCGCTATCAGCCGGCGCGCAGCTCCGCGGCGGCACCCGGGCACCGGGCTCCCCTGCACGCCGCTATCGGCCCGTCGAGCATCAACCCAGTGCGAGGGGCCGATAGCGCCGGGGCCGAGCCCTATCTGCGCCCGCCGAGGGGGCCCGGCTCCATCGCGCGCAGATAAAGGCAGCGCGCGGCGCTCCTGGCCGCCGGAGCATCCCCGAAACTCCGGGGCCCCGGCCGAAGAAAAGACAAGGAGCGGCCGAGCCTGAGAAAAAGCAGCCGTGCTGATAGCGGAGAGATTGGTTTCAGCCGGAGCTGCTCGCCCTGCCAAGTCCATCTCCTATCTGCGCGGGGTGCGCTTACTTAACATTCATCACCGCCTGAACTCTGTAACTTTATCAGCGGCCGAGCATGGCGCCATCGCCGGGCCCGGCCATTCCCGGCTCGCAGATAGCCCCGATAGCGCTGGAGATTACGGCAGATCGGCGCGCGCCGATCGGGGGGCCGCGCTCATACGCGCGGGAGCGAGCGCGGCCGCCACGGGGCCGATAAAGCACCCGTGGGTTCTAGGAGAGGCTAACGGATGGGGATGGGAGGACGGGGTCGCGGCGGGTCTTAGCGCCATCCTGGTTTCACATCCCAAACCTCAGAGCCTTGGGGCTTCCCAAGCAGAAAATTCCTCAATTCCACCACTTTTTTTTTTCTCCAAAATGCAATAAAGTCATTCCAGTGCTCTAATGGAACGGGTCCCCACCAGGGCACACGGCCAGCCCCATCCCGATGCCACCAGTGCGAGATGGGGATGCCAGGGCCTTCCACAACTCATTACAGGGGGATGAAAGGAAGCAGGGCAGGGGAGGACAGGGAAAAGGCTCAGCCTGGTGTCCCCCAACCCCAATCTTTCCCTCACTGCCAAACTAGTGGCCACGTTTCTGCCCCAGCTCCTCCAAGTTTGGGTCTGTGCAAATGCGTGCGCCCAGGCTTTGCTTTTTTCTTTCTTTCTTTTTTTTTTTTTTTCCTGTTCTTGGCATTTTGGTGGAGCGAGATAAGAGTAAAAAACAACAGAGCTGCTCAGAGAGTGAAAAAGGGAGATAGATAACACAGATACCGACTCCTACACAAAACAGTCCTGGCTTTATCGTTGCTTTTTATCACAGTTCCTTTAAAAAAAATAAAATAAAGAGAACAGCCCAACTGGAATGGGGCAACACATTAAAAAAATGAACTTTATACTGTTTGCTCTTTAGTTTTATATTTAGATGAAACAAACTTGGGGTTTTGTTGTTTTGCGGGTGATACCTTCTTCTGTGCAAGGAACCTAAGGGTCTGCACGTCCTGTTTCCTCCTAGAGGGATCATTTAGCAACTTGAATTAAATTAAAATTAAGGAAAGCAATAAAGTATGCAGGAGAAAAGTGATTTTTAGGAGGTGCCACCTCTGTGCAGCAGGTGACCGGGCTCCTTGGGGTGAATCCGGCTGCTCCCATGGACTCGCTTTGGCCAAGCGGGCATGAAGCCTTGGGCATCCCCAAACCCGGAGCAGATGGAGGCACCCGGAGCAGACGGAGGCACCCGGAGCTTCTTCATTGCCAGTTGCGGAGCATCCTTGGGGATGCGGCAACGGCTTCCAAGAAAACCCTTCGCGCTGCCAGCTGCAGAAGTCCAGGCTTGCCCACAGCGGGACGATGGATCCGCGGTGCTTGTCCCCACGGTCCCCAACACAGCCAGGGAAGGGCATTTCACAGCAAGAGACCCACGGGGCATTGCAAGAAAGAAGGAAAAGGAGCAAAAAGCAGCAGGAAAAAAAAAAAAAAGGGACTGGCGGTTTTTCCCTCCCCTTGCACTCCCTTCCCTACCTTCTTTTTGAAAAACATAATTTATCTGTGTATTATCAAGAAATCCAGACACTTTAATCAGTGAGCTATGAAGTCAGTATTTCCATTCTTATCTAGCGGAGGAGTGGAAATGGAGAGCAGATAGGCAGCTCCGAGCCGATCCGTGGTGGGGAATGTTAATGGGAGGAGCGGCGGAGCCATTGGCTACCGAGCCGCCGCTATCGCTGCCATTATCGGCGCTTTATCGCCGCAACCATCGCGGCGCAGTAATGGGGCCAGTTCAACTTTCCGCATTATCATCGGAGCCACGCCGAGAGCGAGAGGCCTCGGCTGGGAGACGGAGAAGCCGCCGAGCTTCCCCCTTTGGAAAACCACGGGAAGGGAGAAAAGCCACGGGGAGAAGGGAGGCAGCGGCCAGCAGGTCAACCCGGATCCGCGGGGCATCCGCGCGGTGCGGAAGCGCTTTGCCTCCCGCATGGGAGATGTCGAGAAAATATGTTGATGTGAGAAAGGGGAGATAAAGGATTATTTTGGAGGAAAAAAAGGCCGTGGAAGGCGCTTATCGGGAGTGAGTCACAGGCGCACACTCCTTAACCCCAGTGCAGCCCAAGGTCAGCGGTTGCATTCCTCGCGCCGCCGCGGCCCTTCCAAAAAAACACGCGGCCGCAGGAACAATGAGGAGCCTTTGCCGCCCGCCGCCGCCATCGGAAGAGGGAACTTTATTACCCCCGACGCACTTGAACTTTCCTGATAAAAGCGCCGAGCAGGACACGGGCTCTGCCAAGCGCGAGCGGAGGAAACTCCTGAGTCAGGCAGCAAGAAGCGGTCACGGGACGCGGCCCGGGAAAAACGGGGAAAAAGGGAAAAACACAGATGGGGCCGCAGGTTGGGGTCATTTGTCACCTTTTCCTATTTTGTTTGTAGTAACAGGCATTTTGAGGAACTACGAGGTCTTGGGGCCTTTTCCCGCCTGCTCCTGCTGGCTGTTCCCTTCCCTTGCACAGCAGAAAAGTGTCAAACCGGGTTTCCTTGCCCAAAGCGACGCTGCGAGCGGCTCAAGTGCCGCAGCACGAGCACGTGCTCCAAGGGTCCTCCGCCCTCCCTTGAAAAAGGGCGGGTTTAACCCAAAATGCACCAAAAAGGCAAGACCAGCTCCATCCTGGGCTCTGCCAGCCCCAACGCTCCCAGCTCGGGTGGCTCTGGAGAGCTGCGCTCTGCAGCATCCCTTGCTCCGGGATGCCAGCCGCATTCCCACGTCTTCCTGGCGGGATGCAGTTCCACGGCACGGGACGGCGCATCAGCAGCCGGAGCTCCGATCCCGGCCGGATCGGCACCAAAGCGGCTCCGGAGGCGGCCGCCTGCCAAACCCGCCGGCTCCGCGGGCGCCTGCCCGGCCGCTGCCGTCGGCAGAACTGGTTTTGCCGCAGCGCGCGCGGCGCTCCCGCGGCTGCCGGCTCCGGCGCTCCCGGACGGCATCCTGCAGCGTTCCCGGGTCTCCAGGCGCATGCGGTGCTGGTGGAACAAGCCCTTGGATGCGCCTACATCCTGCCTATGGATGCGGCAGCTGGACACGTCAGCACTGCTGTTTTCTCGACGGAAGAAGGATGGGAATGAGAGTATCGCCCATGCTGGGCGCATCCCCGCCTGCCAAATCCCGCATCCGGCCCGGAGCGGCGGCTTTCCCACGGCACTGCCATGCTCCCAGGCTGCATGGCCCCATTCCCAGCCCTCCACTGGGGAAAATGAGGCATGGAGCGGCCTGGGAAGGCAGGAAAAGGGCAGAGGAGCAGGAACCTGTCACCTGTGCGTTCCCGAATGGAAAACGCCGCCGTGGATAGGGAGCAAACAGAAGGAGAGGGCAGGAGGCGGGCCGGGAGGATCAAAGCCACCGGGTTACAGCACTGGTGCTAAAAATAGACACCGCGCTGGCTACCGGCATCGTGGCAAGCCCTTCCCGATGGTTTTCCAGTGGGACATGCGGGCAAAGCCCAGCGAGCGGGGCCAGCTGCGTCCCCCCGGGTGCTACAGCACAGAGCAGCTCCCACCAAGGCAGAATAGGGGAAAAAAACGACCCAAAAAAACACCCAACGTGAAGAAAAACCCCAGTCGCGAAGAGGCGCAGGTTTAACAACGCGATCGCGCCCGCTATCTCACACCATCTAATAGCAATTAAAGAATATCCACACACGAAAAATGCGGCGCCGCTTTCACGCCCCCCGCCCCCCCCGGTGTATTTGCTACACTTAGAATGGCAGATAGCGATCAAAAAAGAAAGTCAGCCTCCTTCGAACTAATGCAACATCTGCAGCTGATAACAGGCACTGAGGAGAGTTTGCCTTCCAAACGAAGCTCCTTTCAGAGCACATGCATGCAAGGGGGGCAAAAAACACCCCACCCTATCTATTAAAATATATATGTAACCCCCACCTCGCCATCAGATAATTAAAGCGCTTGCATTAATCACATTTGCAATAGAACAAATTGTTGGAGCCCTTTTGCCCCTCTTTTCAGTGTTTGTTATTGTAGCGAATCCTGCTCCAGTCTGGTTGGGAGAGATAAGTCGCCCTTATCGCACTTGGCGATCTGTATCAGTATGGAGATCGGGCCGCGGCGCCTATCGGGGTTCACATCTCCTCGAGCTGAAAGCAGAATAGAAAGGGAAAAAAAGAAGAAGAAGAAGAAAAAAAAACACCCACAGGCAGGCCCCTTGCAACCGCTGCGAGAAAACATTCGCTTCGAGTTCATTTAGGAAAAAATATATATATATTAGAAACAAAACAAACAACACACAGAGGCACATCAGCAATGTGAGATCAATCTCCCGCTTATCGCGCCGCTGATCTGGAGAGCCAGCGCTGTAACTGCATGCACGCGCAGCTGCCAGGAGCCGCGCTCGCCGTACGGGTGCCCGCGCTCCCATGTTTGAAGTTAATAAATATAACAGGCTATCTGGGTTGGAGATCAGCTCCTGCTCTCTATCAGCCGCTCGCATCTATCTACCAGCAGAACAAAAGACAGAAGAGAAAAAAAAAATAAAATAAAGACAGAAAAAAAAAAAAAAGCAGCAGCTGCACGGAGGTTGCTGCGCTTTCGCCGCCTCCGATGGGAGCATCCGGCAGCGCGGCGCTCCGGAGCATCCAGCGCGCCGGGCGCCCGCGAGCTGCCGCTTGCCAGCGGGTCCTAATACTCTCGCCCTGCAAACTGTCTCCTGGCATCGCCCGGCAAAATAGAAGTTGCTCTGCCCAGCTCGCTAAATTAGAAAGCACGAAAAAAAATAATAAAAAAAGAAGGTTAAACTAGCTGGTTAAATATAGTCCAGTGTCTGATCTTTGTCTTATCGCTCTTGGCGATCGCACGCTCTCTCCGCGATCTCCCCTTCGAGCCTATCTGCATCTTGCATCAAGACAAGAAAAAAAAAAAAAAGAAAAAAAAAAAGATGAAGAAGGAGAGGGAACATAGCGTCACTGAGCAAAATAAAATAAGCAGATACGGATCTGGAGGAGGTTTTAATGCTTCAGCCGAGATGATAAAAAGGATAGACTTTGTGGAAACAGGTCCGGTCTGTACATTAGAGGAGTCTGGTTACCGGAGCCCTGATTCATGCATACTTTTCTCTCCTCAGGAGAGAGCAGGAGCAGGCGGCAGGAACGCGCTCTCGCGGCGCTATACGTTTCTAATGACTGTTTTCATGTTGACACATACAGGAAGGGTTCCAAGCTTTCAGCTTTTAATCAGTTTTGGCCATCGCCGGCGGCCTGAGATCAGCCTCCCACTTTATCATTTCTTCACATCTCCAAAGCGAAACAGCAGAGGAAGGAGAGCCCAGCGGAGCCGCGTTCAGCACGGGCAGCGGCACTGCCCGGCCTGGAGGCCCCCCGCGCGCTCCCGCAAACGCTGGGGAGCCCGTGCAGTTAAATACCACCAAGCAGGCAACAACCTCCCGTGCAGCCTAACTGCAAGGAGGGGTGGGAAACAACGAGAGAAGTTGGATCAAACTAATCAGGAAAATTATCAAGGTAAAAAAAAAAAAAAAAAAAAAGGCAGGAGGAGGCAGCCGGGACTATTTTTAACTCTACCCGGGTAAAAGTCTAGCTGCGCGTTATCACCAGCGCAATCACCGCAGGCAGGGAAACAGGTAGGTGCAACTCAGCCGTGCAATTATTTCGCGGGGGAGATAACGCCCCGCAAGCGCGCGGCGGCCGGGCGCCTGCCCGCTCATCCCCGCGGCCTCCGGCCTGCTCGGGAAGCGGCGGCGGGGCCGGGGGGGGGGTGGGCACAACCGAAGCCCCTCGCCAAAAACTCCGCGCACTTGGCAGGGTTTTCCCGGCGGCTGCGGCGCGGTGGGTCCCGCGGGGCTTTGGGGGGGGATGCGGCCGCCCCCCTCGGCCCCGTCGCGGTGGCGGGGAGGCGGCCGCGGATAAGATCAGCCTTTCAGCCCCGTCCCGACGGCGCGATCTTATCGCGACGGGACTTGCAGAGCGGAATATTTCAGCGCCCTTATCGGCGCCCCGATCGGCAGCGCCGCTATCGGGAACATCGCGCTGGAAGGAGAGAGGGGAGAGGGAAAGGTGGGAGGGCGGCTGGGAGCGGGGCCGGGGGAGGCGCCGTCGGGGAGCCGGGGCGGGCAGCGGGTAGTAAAAGCGGCGTTGGGGCGGACGGTTGGAAATGGGGAAAAAGGGCTTAAAAAAGAAAAGAAAAAAGGGGGTGCGGGCAGAAGCAGGGGGAGGCGGTGCGGACCGAGCAGGCCCGACGCGGCGGTGAGGGGCGCCGGTGGCGGGAGCGGGGGGGGGGGGGGTCATCACTCACGCTTGATCTGCCGGGGGTTGCTCTGTTTCCTCCTGGACATCGCTCGGCGCGGGGCGAGCCCGGCGCCCCGGCTGGCGGCGCCGAGGGCGGCGGGTGGCGGTGGCGGCGGGGGCGGGGGGTGGCGGCGTGCGGGCCCCCGGCTGCTCGCATGCCCGCGGGGCCGGGGCGGGGGCCGGGGCCGGAGCAGGGGCCGGGGCCGGGGCCGGGGCCGCCGGGCGCCGCCGCCGCCGCCGCCGCCGCGGGTTTTTTCTCAATGGGGCCCCGCAGCGTCTCAAACGCGCGGAACGTTCCACGGGGGCGGAGCCGGCCCCCGCCGCGGGCGCCCATTGGCGGCCGCCACAAGCCCCGCCCTCCCTCCCCGAGGGACACGCCCACCGGATGGCGTGGCCGCCGCGGCGCCGCGCGGGGAGGGGCGGGGCTTTGTCGGCGAGGGGCGGGGCTTTGGCGGCGCGGGGCGGGGCTTGGCGGCGCGGGGCGGGGCGGCCGCTGGGGGGCGCGGCGGAGCCGGGGCCGGGTCGGGGGAGGCAGGGGAGGGGTTTGGGGGTGATGGGGGGGGTCTGAACCCCCATTTTGGGGTCTCCGTCCTCCCCTTTGGGGTCCCCCCGAGCCCGTACTGGGCGGTCCCACCCCTGGCTTTGGGGTGTCCCACCCCACGAGGTCTCCAATCCCCTCCCTGCGAGGTCTCCAGTCCCTCCTCGGGGTCCCCAAGCCTCTTGCAGTTCTTCAGCCCCCTGCTTTGGGCTCTTCCCCACTCCGAGGTCCACGGCCCCACTGGGACCCCCTTTCTCCCCCCTTTGCCCTTCCTGCCCCCCCAGGGTGTCCTTCAGCCTTCTTGTGGGTCCCCAAGACCCCCATTTTGAGCCTTCAATTGGGCTTCCCCCCCTGCCTCGGGTCCTCAGACCCCCTTCAGGACATCTCCTGCAGGCACCGTAGCCTCCATGTCCTCTGTGCCATCCCCAGCTCCCCTGCACAGGGGTAACCGGGGGACCCCCCCCATTCCACTGTCCCTGGAGGCATTTGGGGTGAGTCCCAGCACAGCAGGAGTGGGGAAGCGGAGGCTCCGGAGGAGGCCCCGCATCCCGGGCACTCTCCCAGGTCACCTCAGGGTACCAGAGATGCAGCAACACCGCCCCGAGCTCATCCCTTCCCAGCTTGTCCAGGGGGGCACAGTGGCTGTGCCGGGTGGATGCCGCAGCCGGGATGCTGCCCTGGGCATCCCTTGTGCAGCCACCCCACTGCCCTGTCCCCGTCTCCTGCACCTGCCATCCAGAACCAGCCCATTTTCCCCATTGGAACCGAGCATCCCGCAGGTCCCGCCATGCTCCGAGTGCTCCGCATGGCGTGGCTTGGCATGGCATAGCATGGCACCATATGGCACCGCATGCTGCCACCAACACTCCCTCTTCGCTTTGCTTTTTTTTCATTTTTTTTAAAGAGTTTCTAATTAACTTCCTGTTTCAATAGTGGCATAATGAGTTTTAAGCACCACATGATTCTAGTAAAGAGGTCAAGCCAATGATGAGGATGTCAAAAGAAATTAAGTTAGGAATTAAGAAGAGTTGCAGGGGGAAAAAAAATAAAAGGGAGGTAACCGGGGCCACAAAAACCTCTGCTCTTTCATCGTCTGCCCCTTTGGTCCCAAAATGGTTGTGGCTGAAGCCAGCGAGCAGAAAGCTGCTTTTTTTCCACTGAATTTGGCCCAGTTTGGTTCAAAACAGACTCCATCAAACTGCAGAATTTGCAGGGTGCCCCGTCCAGAGACCCCTGGTGCTCCAATGCATTTCCCAAGCAGAGCATCACCCGGAGCAACTCCAGCTGGGAACAACGAGCCTGGAAAATCCCCGTCGTCGGAAGATGCCAAAAGCAGGGCCAAGTCCTGCCACCAGCCTGTGCAGCAAAGGCTCCTCCTCACTCTCCATCCAAAATTTCCCCACCTAGTGATTCCCACCTTGCATGTGCCACCTGGGTGCTCCTTCCCCCGGGTTTGCGGAGCGCTCTTTGCAGGATACCGGGATAAATAGTGCGTTTTCCCGTGGAGCGCCGGAGGTGCCTGCAGAGCGGAGATAATGCGCGAGCCGCCGCTGCGCCCATTGTGAGCGGGTGACATCTCCGCACGGAGCCGCGCGGCTGCATTAGCGCCAATTAATCCACGGCGATATTAGCCGGCGCGGGGATGCCAGAGGGGGAATGCAAATGGGAACGACCAAGGCAGCGCCGGAGAAACTGCGGGTGCCCACGGGGCATTGGCATCCCTGGGTACCGCGTGCCAGGCTGGTGCAAAGAGAGCAAGTGTTGCCGCTGCGGCTCTGCTGGTGCTATAGAAATGCCAAATTTAGGCTGCGAAAAAAGTGAAATTAGCAGCTTGTTTTATTTTTGCAAATGGGAGGAATTTTTCCAAAGAGGGAATTTTTGCAGGTGCCGCCCAGCTCCCAATGCCCGCTGCTGTGTGGTTATGGGGAGGATTAAAATGCCAAGGAGAGACAAAACCTGGGTGGCTGCTCCAAAGCAGCAGTTCTGGAGGGATTTTAGGAGTAAAGAGCTGCTGCAGCAGCAAAATTGGCCCTTTTGGGACATCCTTGCAGCATCCACCCACCATGGAGCATCCTGGCAGCCTTCCTGGCGGGAATGGCGCCAAACCAGGAATCGGCCCCATGCAGCCTCCTCCGCCACTATCCGTTAATCCTGGGGTGCGAGATGCATCCCGGTTTTGCTCTTCTCCATGGAATTATGCTGCGATCTCTTGAGTGTCAAACGCAAACGAGGTGCCAGCTGATAACACAGCATGCGGCAAATTCGAGGCCTTTGGGGAGCCAAGCGGCACTGAAGGATGGAAGGATGGACCGGGATGGGCAGGCTGGAAGGAGGTAGAAAGCAAGAAAAAAAGAAATAATAATAAAAAAACACAAAAAAAACCTTTCCTAATTTGGAAATTACCCTGCAGATGGTGGCAGAGCAAGGGACCGTGATGGACGGGGCACGGAGCCATGTCCCCTCCCTGCCTGCAGCAAGAGCTCCGCGGTGCTCCCTCACCCTGCAGCCGAAGTGGCATCATTTTCCTTGCCAGGAAATAAATCCGGAGGTGAAAGGAAAATAAACGGAGCCGCAGCAGGCATGAAATACCCCTGGCTCCTGGCGACTCGCAGCCCTCGTGAAATATTGTCGCGACACAACATAAAAGTCCCATTTCCAACCCCATAATATTTCCTGCCAAAGCAAAGTAAAATGTGCTGCTTTAAATTTTCTGCAAAATTCTTTTGAGGTTATTTTTTTCCCTAAATTAAGCCATACTAATTATTTTCAGCCGCTTTATCTCCACTCTGCAACACACCAGGAGGGTGCAGGCGGCAAGCATTTTAAGCCTCCATAAACAAAAGAGTAGTTTGGAAAATAATTCTATCAATTAATCAAATTAATCCTGCAGTTTTAGTTACAAGCCCCAAGTGGCAAGGATTCTAGCCTGCGGTTATGAGCTATCTCTCATTGACAGTGTTTAAATGTTACGAGTGCAACAGTAATTAAAGAATATAATATGCCCAGCTTTGTGCCAGCCTCCTGCCTCCGGACCTCGGCGCGGGGCTGCAGAGGTCACCTCGAGGACGAGCTGGAGATGCCCAAATGGTGCCACGTCGGGGCCTTTCCCCTGGGTGAGGTGCCCCTTCCTGGCTGCCCGTGCTGGAAATGCAGCCTGGCCCCTCTGTAGGAACCGAGCTGAGTGTTGGTGGTGCTGCCTGCCCTGCTCAGAGCCAGGAGTTCGGACCGAGGTGTAGGATAGAACAACAGAAAAAATTAGCTCTCTGGACAGCTCATAGACCCCATGAAACACCTGAGTTGTTCTTGGCTTTGGCAGCCCCTGCAGCATGGCATTGCATTGCGTTGCGTTGTGTTGCACTGCATTGCACGGCAGGGTGTTGCTTTGGGATGTATTGCATTGAGGTCTGTTGCATTGATCTGCGTTGCACTGCATTGCGGCATGTTGCATTGCACAGCACGGCATTGCATTGTGTTGCATTGCATTGCGTTGCGTTGCATTGCGTTGCGTTGCATTACATTGCATTGAGTTGTGTTGCACTGAGCTGTATTGCATTGCATTTCATTGCATTGAGTTGTGTTGCATTGAGTGCTGTTGTGTTACATTGCATTGCACTGAGTTGTGTTGCGTTGCATTGCATTGTGTTGCATTGTGCTGTGTTGTGTTGCATTGCATTGCATTGCGTTGCACTGTGTTGTGTTGCATTGCGTTACATTGCATTGCATTGTGTTCCACTGCACTGTGTTGTGTTGTGTTGCATTGTGTTGCATTGCATTGTGTTCCCCTGCAGTGTTGTGGTCTGTTGCATTGTGTTCCACTGCACTGTGTTGTGTTCTGTTGCATTGTGTTGCATGGCATTGCGTTGCGTTGTGTTGCATGGCATTGCGTTGTGTTGCATTGTGTTGCATTGCATTGTGTTGTGTTGCATTGTGTTGCATTGCATTGTGTTCCACTGCACTGTGTTGTGTTGCATTGCGTTGTGTTGTGTTGCATTGCATTGTGTTGCATTGCATTGCGTTGTGTTGCACTGTGTTGTGTTGCACCGTGGTGCATTGCATCGTGGCTAACGGTGCAGCCGATGCTCCTGGGCACCTGGTAGCCCTTGACTCTCGTGCAGCACTGCTGCCCTTCTCCTTTGCACGCAGCAGCATTCCCAGCTGACCGGCTCCAGCGGCCTCCAGCAGCACAGAGGCCCCACCATGCCAGCCCTGACACTCAGCCCTGTGCTCACGCTGGGAATGCTCCTTCGGATTGGGGATCTTTGGGATCCAGGAGGAGCTGAAACGGTTTGGGCAATAACGGAGCTGACAGGGAGAGCAGAAGTCCCCAAAATGAGCTAAAAAAAAAGCCAGACTTTGGGTAGGAGCACCGGCAGCACGTGCACACGCAGAGCCATGGCCTGGGGCAAGGAAACACCTTAAAACATGAAACGGAGCTGAAGGCCCTGCAATTTGCAATTATTATTGCAATTCGACGGCAGCGTCACCTACGGCCTCCTGGAGCTGCATCGAATTGTTCCCGGGGGGAAAAAATCACAGCAGATTTTTCTCGAGCAAAACACAGAGCTCAGCACGGGGAATGAGAGGGGATGATGCCCCCGGCCGGGACGGACCCGGCCCACAAACACCACGCAGACAGGCAGTTTCTGTGAAAATATTGGAATATATTTGAAAAGATTAATCATGTATGATTTTACAGTACCACCCCATATTTTCATCTCATACTTTATTTAACAATATTAAAGAGGCACTTTAAAAGCACACATACGACATCATAAAAAGGCGTTTCCTGCTCTCTCTCTGCTTCTCTGACAAAATATCAAAATAAAAACTTTTGACATAACACATTGCACCCAAGGTAAATTACCTACAATATTTTTATACAATACAAAGGTTTGTAAAGATACATATTAACAGAATAAAGCCTCTTTTTTTTTCCTTTTAAATCCAAAACAAAAAAAAAATTGCAGGACAGACGCAAAGTACTCTGACTGTTCATATCACATCAGTGCATTACTTCACCTCCTTGACGTGGGAGTATTCAATAGTATTTAGTTATCTTCCATGTCCTCGTTTGCACCTGAGATTTCTTTCCGGTTCAAAAGTTCGGTTGTATAACGTGCTTGTATAACGTGACGTAACCTTTCCAACACTATGGAGTACCAGCATACAGGATTTTTTCCTTAAAGTTTGATTATTTTTTTCCTGCTTTGTTTTCTTTTACAGGTAACTGCTACTTCCTATCGGTTCCCTTTATTTTTTTTCAATCAAGGAAGTCTGTATTCACATTACAAAATAAAAATAGCACCAGTAACTGCATAGTAAAAAGCGGATACCTATATAGCCACTAACTCAATACAGTAAGATAGGTTAGAAGTTATACCGTTGAGGGCACTCGGACAGTACCATTCTGGTGTGGTAAATTGGCACAGTTTTGTCATTGCGCAAAACAAAAACAAACCAAGAACGAAACAAAAAAAAAAAAGACAAAATAACAATTAAAAAAACACTACAAAAAGAGTTTGTCACAAGTGTCAAGGTGCAGTTTGCTCGCGCTCTTGGCTTTCCTCCATTTACATCAGCTACAGTGGTCAAAGAACGGCAGCAACGTCGGGAACGCTCGAATAGCCCACGCAGCGTCAAAGCTGGCTCGTTATTCGCTTGACAATGTAGAAACAAATTCATAGGGATGGCTGTCAAAATATGGGCCACTCGCTTCTTAATTTAATTTTTTTTTTAATTGTATCATCTCTTAGGCCGGCTCCCAATTAAATGAATTGTACAGGATTATTTGTGCAAAATCTTCAAAAAAAAAAATTTGCTTTCTACAGTGTACTGCACCTTATGAATAAGACGTCTACGGAATGAAGTTCATCTCTTCAAGTACTTTGTACAAAGATAACACAGACACAGTCTCAAAAGGGTCTGAGATTTGCAAGTATCCTTATAACCTCAGCACTTCTGCAATAAAGCAATTGCTCTCGACGATTCAGCCTGCCCAAAGCGATTACAATTTCAGTTCATGAAAATCATCAGCAACATCAAAGTTCTAGCATTTGCATGATAAATCAGGTGAATTAAAGTAGATTAGTAGACACAAAGCAAACTATTTCACAGAGGCTGCAGTGCAAGTTCATTTAAGCTAGACAGAAAAATCATGCTACACAAACGAATTTAATGCTTTGATAATTTTTCCCTTGCAAACCCCATGAAAGCAGCTGAGGATCACCATAAGTCACTTTCATAAATTACTCTGAAGTATCTCTTCTTAAAGGAATTTTAAAGCTAGTTAATTTTTGCCCGAAGAGCTGGCTGAGCAGATGGTTCTGGGATTCGGCGGTGCGGAAGCTCGCCGGCTCCGCGGGCTTCGCGCCCCGCGCCGCGCGCGGCCGGTGCAAGGAGCCACGCGGGGAGGACGCCGGCCCCTTGGCCAGCACCTGGTGGAAGCTCTTGCCCAGGATGGCCTTCTTGCGCTTCACATCCCCGTTGGCGTGACGGATCTCCACCTTCTTCTGGTTGTAGGTGTCCAGGACCATCTTCTTCAGCTGGTTGCCCACTCCTGCCATTTTGGGCTTGGGAATCAGTCTGTTGCAGTGCGTTTCCCTCCTCCCCGGGGAGAGGGCAGAAGCTTCAGCGTTGGTCCAGTCGGCGTGTTTGAACTCGCCGGCGCTCTCGCTCCTGCCCGGACCTGGTGTCCGGGCTTTCTTCTTCTTCCCGTCTCCCTCGATGTTCTCCCGGGAGCCGGAGCTGCCTCGGTGGCTCAAGGACTTGTGCTCTTTCCTCTTCTTTGGGTGCAGCTTGCCCGGTGCGCTCAGAGCCGGCTTGTCCGCGTGCCTCGCGGCGTTGCCGGCCGCCTCTCCTTTGAGGTGGTGGCCGCTGGACTTGCCCGCGTTGGCGCCTTGCTCCTTGCTGCTGGCGTTAGCGCTGCTCTCCTTGGCACAGGCGCCCGCCTCGGGCACAGCTTTTTCCTTGGGTGTGCTGGATTTCGGGCTCTCCTCGGCGCTCCTCCCAGGACTGGCAGCGTTGGGAGGAGTGTCGCTGCTGGCCTGGCCACCTGCAGCTTTCTTCTGCATGGCCAACTCTTTGGCAGCCTTGTTCAGCACGGGTGACACCGCCTTGTCCTTCATGGGGTGGTGGACAGCCTCGGAAGAAGTGGCTTTAGATGCTCCTTCCCAAGAAGGGCCATCGTTTGCACTCCACAGTGATTTGTTGGTCTCTTTGGCCTGAGGAGCCTCTGCTCTTGGTGATGGGACCTTCTTGGCGAGTTGAAGAAATGGGACCTCATTCCCAGCGCCGGTGGTGGCATCGGGATTTTCCAGGATGCCCGTTACATACTCATCTTTGCTGCCTAAGTTTGCTTTTTTATGGGCATTGGCATTGCCACGTTTCTCAGTAAGACGTGGAGGAGACAGTTTTTCATCCGCTACCTGGTTACAGGCTAACCCAGCAAGATCAATATTAAACTCGGGTGAGTCCAAGAAAGGAAGCGGTTTCCCATCAAACGCTCCTTTCTCCAGTTCCTCAATGGATAGGGCGGTGACGTGGCCGAGCTCTGGACTGCTTGTGGCAGCTGGTGGCAAAGACGGCGAGAGACAGGGTGGCGGAGGCAGGGCATCAAACTGAGATTTCTCCATCTCTGCAAGGAGCTCAGAGAAATCACCCACCAGGTCTTCTGTTTTCAGAGAGGTTTGGGGTAGAGGTGCTCCTGGCTCACAAGCTGCTAGAGGGAAAGGCTCACTAGGAGCTTGCAGGCTGGGACTTGCAACCTCTGCCATTTGCAGGTCACTCGCGTGGTCCAGGTGAGGCACCGGAGAGCTACGTGGCAGTGAGCTGCTACGATGAACAACTTTCCTTTTCTTGTTTGGTGGCTCCAGGAGGGAGCCTTCCTCTTTAACCTTCTCCCTGCCCTCTCTGGAGGCAACGCCGGGCCTCATGACCCCTCTGAATTTGAAGGTCTTGTTGCTTCCTGCAAGGTGCTTCTCCATGTGCCGGTCATACTGCTCTTTCTTGGAGAACGTGTAGTTGCACATGCTGCATATGAAGGACTTTTTGATAACGTGCATGACGTCTGCACAGAGCTCGCATGCATACAGGGTGGTGTGCTTGATCTCTTGCTCCTCCAGGATCCCATGCTCCTGGCTGAGGTGGTTTCGAAGCTCTTTGGTCTCCTGGTAGAACATCGGACACTTGTGGCACAAGTAGATCTTCTGTAAACTGTGCACTACTAAGTGCCGCTGGAGCTTAAAGGGTTTGGGAAACTGTTTCCCACAGTGATGACAGTCTCTGGAAGGATCCTTGCAGTCTGGATGCATGGGGACGCTTTTGGGGGAGCTTTCGCTTTTTGCCATATGGTCAGGAGATGGACTGGCACATGCTTTGGAAGAGCTGGGTGTAGATGGCTTGACCTTGACGTTGCTTTCCAAGGGGTCTTTCATCGCCGGGGCCTCCTGCTCAAGGGGCAGCTCTTTGGGGCTCTTGTTCTCCCTGCTACCTGGATGCTTGTTGCCGGAGTCAGCGTGCCTGGAGGACTTGCTGGGTCTCCGATACATGATGGTGTTGAGGAAGTGGGTGACGGCGGCGCTGTCCTCACCAAAGCAGGCAGGCAGGCCCATCACGGACTTCTGCGCTTGCCCTTTCCGAGCAAACTGGGTGGCGTGTTCTCGGAGGTGCTCGTTGTACATCCACACGTCGGAAATCTCCTTCAGGCACATCCCGCAAGCCCACAGGCCAGCCTTGTTTTTGGCATGCTTCTCTTTCAGATGGTCCCTCAGCTGCTCCCGAGAGCTGAATTTGCGCTGGACACACATGTAGCAGGTAGGAGGTGGGGAAGGGTTATGGGTGAGCTTGTGGAAGTCCAGTTCCCCTAATGTGAGGAACCACTGGAAACACACTTTGCATTTGTACTGCTTGTCTTTGGTCTTGATGTTTACATCGCTGCGGTTTTTCCCCAGCTTCCCATCTTCTAGCCTGTGTCTGCTGTGTTTGCTGTGCTGATCTGGCTTCTGCTTGAAACTCACGGCATTTTCATCAGTATGGCCAGGAAGATCTTCACAAGGGCCGAAGAAACACACGTCCCTCATTTTTAGCTTTGCATTCAGCATCTCAACGTCAATTGTGTGAAACTCAGGAGAGTCCGAATCGTCCTCGCTCACCTTGCCATCGAAGGGCTCCTCTGCCAGGTCGGGAGGTTCTGAGCTCGTTTCTCCTAGCGAGTGCTCGTTCTCAAGCTCCATTGGAGCCTCAAACATGTCCTCAGCGCAGATGCTTTCTCCCTCCTTCTCCAGACAGCCCCAAAGGTTCAAGCTGGGAACATTCTCCACTTGCCTGTTTTGGCACAAGAAATTTAGCACGTTGTTATCTTCCAGGTCAATGACCTCCTTCTCTTGGTTGATCTTCTCACAGTCTGACCCCAGTGCAGTATTTTTAGATGCACTGGAAACAGCTTCTCCGCTCTTCGCCTTACTGCTGTGACACATGTTCAGCATTAAGGCATCGTCGATGGAGATGGTTTCGTATTCGCACGGATCCTCCCTGGTGACACAGAAAGAGCTGGTTTCACTGAGGTCAGAAGCTAAGCGGATAGTGAAGAGGTCGACGGCACCCGCTGGGCGGATGTTTACCTCGGTGACAGGCTTGGGTTTCTTGGCGCGCTTTCCGTACACGCGTGTGCACTTCCTGCGGATGAACTGCTCGTCCCGTGGAAACAGCTGGGAGAACGTGGAGTCATCATCGAAGAGGCTCTGGAGGTCCGCGACGGCCGCGCTGTCCATGCAGGGCTCTTTGTCCTGCTGCAGGTCTCCCCTCGCCCAGCGCTTGGTCTCTCCGGAGGGGGAGCTGGCACCACAAGTGCCCTGCGTTGTGTCTTGCGCAGGAGCCTTCTGCATGGTTTCCAAATCCCGCTTTTCCAGCGGCAGCTGCTCTTCAGCGGGACCCGTGGGACTTTGCAGGGCACTGCTCTGACTCCCAGCACGGCTGTTTCCTGCACAACTGTCCTTTGTCTCAGTGTTCATTTCATCTGCGCCCTCACCATGGAAGTGCCATTCCTTGCTTACCTTGCCCAATCCCTTCTCCACTTGCTTCACAACCCATTTCTTGCAAGCCTCTGGGTTTTCCACTCCACTTGGCTCTTCCACCTCCGTAGGACAAGCAACTGTGCCCTTCATTGACTCCTTCCCGACCATTTCCTTTGAAGACTCCATCCTATTGCCCGGGTCCTCTACTGCACAAGGGCACTGTCTCACTTTTTGCGAGGATTGGAATGAGTCGGGCTGATTTTGTTCCTCTGTTGAGATGCAGCTGCCTGGCTCGTGCAAACCCTCAATTGTAGTGGACAAACTGGAGCTAACACTGCTGAGGCTGACAGGGGAAGGACCCAAATTCACGTTATTCTCCAGCTCAGAGGGACCATCAGGCTCATTTCTGTTGGGAAACAGCTTTGCTTTCCTTCGTCTCACTTTCCTGTTGAGCTTTTTGTCAGGATTGCTGTTTGCTCCTGCAGGATCTTTGCTTTGGTTCCTTCTGCCCTTTTCTCCCTTCCTGGCTTGCTTTCCAGGATGCAGCTTTTCAGCCTCTGCCTCACCCGCTCCCCTCGTCTCCGAGCGCTGATACTTTGCCTTCATCTCTCTGCTCAGAACACCCGTGCGATGAAGCTCCTGGGACATCTCAAAGGATATAACACTGAGGTCACTGAGCACTCTGCTCACTACTTCTTGCATCTGAGCATTGGGTTCTTTCTCCAGGCCTGGGCCTATTTTCTTGGGGGTGCACTCAACAGCGGTGTCTGGCACTGGAGAGCTGCAGATTTTCTCTTTGACAGAAGTCTTTAGGGTCCTTCTAGGGACCTTTCTGGCCACTTTTGATGCTTTGTCTTCTGGAATTAAATCTGACTCAGGAGTTTTGCTTGCCTGTGATATGCCGCTATTCTTTACCTGATGCTTGACAGCTTTGTGCCTGGTCAGGCCAGGCTTGGACCGGAAAGAGGCTGAACAAATATCACAGGTGACCTGGAGCCCAGTTGGCTTCTTTTCTTTCAGAAGTTCATTTTGGGAAGCGTTTGGAAGACCAGTGAACATGTTGTCCTCTCCTTGACCCATGTTATTTAACATGCAACTCCCAGCTTCTCCGCCACGCTCAGCCCCACGGTTTTTGGGTTTCTCACTTTTTAAGTTCTTTCCTCCATGCTCCATAGTTTCGGAAGGATCACCAGGTCTCACCTCTGCTGCCTGGTGGGAATTTAGTTTAGGAGGACTGATCTCTGCAATCCTTGCAGGACTGTTGCTGACAGGAGGTGGTATCTGCTGAGCAACCGAACCACTGGGCAAAGCCTCTGGTTCATTCTGAGGGTTACTTTCCTCTTGAGAGCAGTTCTCAAGCTCTTTCTCATTTAAGTTTACCTCTCCTTCTCTAACCAGCAGAAGATCTGTCGTGGGCAGCGTTGGGTAACCTTGGGTTTCTGGAGGAGCGGACTGGGAATTAGTAATTGTGTCTGTGTTGGTGTGTGCTTGGGTTTCTTTAAAATGAGGGCCTGATGTGGCACGAGGGCTTTCTGGTACCTCATTCCTAACATCCTTTTGGCTGAAAGGCGGCAAGCAGGGAAGCGAGCAGCCCTTGACAAGCAGTTTCTGGGGACCTTCCATCTCCAAAGCAGGGCCCATCAGATCATCAGCACACAGAGGAGCACTTGCCTGTCCTTCTCTTCCAGGCGGTCCGTAGTTACTCAGGATGCCTTCGGGAAGGTGGTGGTGACTGCTCCCTGCTGCCTCCAGCGGTGCGGGAATGCTGGCTCTGCAGGGATGCAGGGCCAGGGGAAAGGCGGGAGCTCCTCTCCACTTCGCCTGCTCTAATGAGCTCGGGGAGGGCTGGCACATTTGACCGCTGTCGGCATCAGGAGGGCCGTTCTTCGTGATAAAGGCACTCGATGAAGCCTCCACACTGTATTTATTGTCCCCCGCTAACCGTGTGTTGAAGCTGGGGAACTCTCCTCCTTCACCACCGCTTTGCAAGTATTTAGACTGAGACAAGTTTGTTTGCAAGGACAGGCTGGTCTGGGACTCACTCGTGTAGTGACAGCCCCCGAGGGACCTTTTCTGGCCGTTCCCTTCTTCGGGAACCTTAGCATTTGCTCTGCAGGCTTTTGTGCCCTGCAGCAAATGATGATCCTGGTGGAGATCATCTGAGGGATTCAGTGGACTGGCAGGACTCCCAGATGCACCGCAGAGGGGCTGTGTCCCATGCACTGCTTGATGATTCCCAGATCTGATCCGCTTGGTTTTTATGGAGCCTAATGCCTGCGCATCCTGGCTAGATCCCTCGCACCAGGATCTACATTCAGCCTCACTTGTTTCCAGCCTCCCTGCTGCCGCGCTGCCCAACGCTTCTTTCTCAAGTGAACTATGGCTTAAAAGGGATTGCTCATGTTTTTTAAATGCCAAGGTCGCTTTGTTTTTATCTTGCTCCTGCTCTTCCACAAGCTGATCAGCTTTCTTTCCCTGCCCTGGCAATGGGGTCACCACCGTGTTGTGAAGTGGTGAGAGGTCATTACGCTCTTGGGAAACACCATCTGCATGGATATTAATGTCATCCTGCTCTGCATGTTCATTTGCTAAGTGCTGCAGCTCCGTTACATTATTTTGCAGCTCCAGGCTCACAAATGTGGATTGTTTTGCACTGTAGGAGTCCATTTCACTGAATGATTCCAGGTGCTCACACGCACCTGAGAAGACTGCAGCCTCTTTAGACGGGGTAGCTATGCCCTCTGCCTCACCTCCAGCGGGGACATCCCCCTCCCCATGGGCAGCACAGCCTGTCCCGTTTTCACTTTCCGAGTTGTCCCTGCTCTCCTCTCTCCGCTCCGGCTGGACCCTGGCGTTGGGATGCGGGTGGTTGGGAGCAAGAAGCACGGGGAAGCACGGCAGCAGCAGCTCCTCCTCGTTGTTCTTCACAGTCCGGGCGACGAAGAGCTGGAGCTGCTGCAGCGGGTTCTCCTGGGAAGCCACCCTCTCCTTGGAGCCCCCGTTGCTCTCCTTGGGCAGGCTCAGCATGTCGAGCAACAGCACTTTTTGCTTGCTGGCTTTGTCGCTGGTGGCAGGGGCTGGGAAGGCTGTGGTGCTCTTGCTCTCTTCCATCTCTTCCAGCGACACCGGCCCACCGCTCTCCCCTGTGAGGGACACTGCTCTTTTCCCCGCTCGGGGTGACTCGGACTTGCTTAAAGCTCCTTCTTCTGCATCCGGGACCTCTTTGATGCAAGATGAAAAGGCGAGATCCAAGGCTGGGGCTGGCTGCTGCTCAAAGCCAAATTCAGGTTTTAGGGTTGGAAGATGTGTATCAAACTTCTCCAGCTCTGCAGGATCATCAAAGTTTTTATCTGTTTTTCCAGCCACGGGGAAGTTCTCAGCACCATGTTTACATGGCAGGGACGGTAGAATATCTTCTTTGTTTAGTTCAGCTGCCTCTAGAGTCTTAGGGAACAAGGGGTCAGTGACAACCAGAGGGGTTTTTATCATATGGTCTGTATACATTGGAGCCTCTATTTTGTCTGTATGTGAGTCAGGCAGGCTCTGGGAGGACGACTTCTTTTCCTTCTTTCCGGAATCATTTTCCTTGGCAGTTTCAGCTCCCTGGAATTGATCGCTGGCATCTTTGGAGCAGAAATGGTCCACAGAGAGGGAGTCCTCAGAGCCTGGCGTGCACATCCCTGCTTCCAGCGAGGTGAACTCCACGGGGCAGGGCCAGGGCTCCCTGGGGCTCTCGTAGTCGCCGTGGGCATCGGCAACACCGGGTTTCTCGCTCCCCAGCCTTTCGCCAGCACAGGTTTTCGTGGCTAGAAGGCTTGGACTCCCAAGGTCGTCTGCCAAAAACAGCCCTTTCTCATGACCAGGCTCTTGATCAACAGGCAGGGGTGGAAACTGCTCATCTGCCTGTCCTCGCAGCTGTGCAGCCATGTGTTGCTCAGGTTTCTGCAGAGCAGCAGACGTCTCGTTATTCATTTTGCCCGTCTGCAGCTGACTTTCCAGTTCCGTAACCAACCGCTTGATCTCCAGTTCATCGTCTGATATGTTGTTCATAAAAGTTACGTTATAATCTGTTATCCTGTCTGACAGCGGCAGAGACAGTTGGTTGGGAGGGACAGGTCCCTCGTCAGGGAATTTCTTGGCCAGTGGCTTCTCCGTTGAAAGGTTGTGGAATTGAGTCACGTCTTCTGGCAACATTGGAGCCACCTCCTCCATGAGGGTCCAGTCTTTCTCCTGCATAAACGGCGGATACGGCTGCTCAAATGGCAGTGACTTGCTGGGTGCATTGCCAGGGCAGGCAAATGTTGTCACGTAACTCTCCTTGCTTGCAGAAACGCTTTCGTATAACGGCGGATCGAACTCGGTGACAGGGAGTTCTCCAAATATCGAAGAGGAATCAAAGCTGAGAGGGGAGGAGACCTTGGCCTGTGGGTTTTCTGCTGCG
Source organism: Tinamus guttatus (assembly GCF_059628265.1). Classification (NCBI taxonomy): domain Eukaryota; kingdom Metazoa; phylum Chordata; class Aves; order Tinamiformes; family Tinamidae; genus Tinamus; species Tinamus guttatus. The sequence goes on from NW_028288778.1 coordinate 1,679,843, forward strand.
TAGGGGGAGATATTGGCGTGTTTCTGTTCGAAGGTGCCGCTACTAATGTCATCGCGGCATAAGTACATATCACCAGTGTGTGAGGAAGCCAAGGCTGGGGGCTTTGAGAAGAGGTTGGACTCGTAGTGACTGGGCAGGCCCTTGTGATTGAAAAACGTGTTGTCACTGTTCACATACGTATCAGGCACTTTGCCAGCAAGCATCATCCCAACAGCATCCCCCCCATACGGGGCGACAGGAGCCGGATAGTCCTTCCGACTGTCGCAGAGCCCTCGCTCCTTCAAGTATTTGACGTCGGCTTCTGGGTAGGCAGCGCTCACGTTGCCAGGACTGGCTTCACTACTGACATGGGATGGAGCAATTAGCTCTTCTGCAGGATACTTCAGAGCATCATCAGTGTAGGGTGCAAACGGATGCCCGTGGTTGACCATTGCCAACTCAGGGGACTCCTGAGCCTCCAGAATACTTTTCCCTGTGTCACCTGCATGGCTTGCTGCTCCCTTGGGCTCATCTGCATGGTCCTTACAGGAGGGTCTAGTGGGACTCCTGCCAAATGTGTCTGTGCTGGGGAGCTGCTTCTCCTGGGCCTGCGGTAGGTGGTCCTCCTTCACAAAGTCTGTCAGAGGAACATCTGGCTTGGTGCTTGGATGCGTCCTGGAGCCTGCTAGCAAAAATTTGGCTGAGCCAAACCGTTTGGTTCCTCTTGAAAACTCTTCTTGGCTTTTATGGCTCTCCTTGGGGCTGCTGTCCTCGTGAAGGCCGAGCGGGGTCCTTGGTGTGTGCTCCGAACTATCCGAGTGCCTTCTCGCCTGCACGCTGCCCTTCTCGCTGTCCGAATCAGCCCGTTCAGCGCCGCGAGGGCTGGGGCCAGTTTCACTGGACACGCTCACGCTCTGATTGCTGCCAGTAGACGACTGGCTGCTCCGTCTTCGGGCTCTGGTTGCACAATCCTCCTTCTTGGAGGCCTCCTTATCAGGAACCCTCCTGTGCTCCTGGGTCTCTCTTTTCTGACTCTCTCTTTTTTGGCTGTAGCTTTGGGCGGGATCTTTCTCTTTGGCTCTTTCACTCCTTCCGGGCCGTTTCTTGCTAAAGCTGTATTTGGACCTCCCAATAAATCCTGCTCCCCGCCTTTTCCTCCCATGGAGTTTGGTGCACTCTGCCCCGTCGTCATCCGAGTCTGAAATGTAGTCGTACTCCTGAAATTTCTCCTCTTTGGCAGCTGGCATCAGTCTCTCGGTGACCAAGGAGAACTGCATGTGCTTGTTGCTCTTCACGTGCAGCTTGTGGAACTTGTTCTTCTGCTGCACAATTTTGTGAATGAGCTCCTTGCTCCACGTCCCGCTCCGTGCCTTCCGCTTCTTCATGTCCTTCATGGAGAACCGGGGCGGCTTGGAGCTCTTGGTGGCAACGCTTGGCCCAACGTCGCTCTTGGCGTGAGTCTCCTGGCTGGCCTTTCTGGGCTGCTTTTGGTTTGAGGCTGGAACGCAGCCGCTGCTGTTCTTTCTCCCCACCCTCAGCCTGGCTGTTTTGTCGGGTCGCTCTTCCCGGGATGCTGCCTGACCCGGAGATTCGCTCCGAGGTGGCTCCGGCGTGTGGGGCTTCTCCTGCCGCTCGGCCTCGTGGCCCAGCGCCCTGCGGCCCGCTCTGCCCTTGTGAACGTGCTGCTTTCCTGTTCTTCTCCGAGCCTGTTCCGCTCGAGGACGGCTGTCTTCATAATGACAGCTGGCCTTGGGCTGGCTTGCTGCCTTCTCCTCGGGTCCCGGGTGCTTCGATTTGTTCTCGGAGGCTTCTTTTGTCTTGTGAGACAGCCCGTTACCAGCCGCCTTCACGGACGTAAGCTCCTCATCGGCAAACACGTCGATAAAGCTGCTGTCAATCTCTGGATTATCTGACTGGTACTCCAGACCGTTCAGGGCTTCTGTGATCAGACTGTCCAGCTTGGCATCATCGATTTCCAAGTCAGACGCGGTAAGTGGCAAGGAGGTTGTGGTTAGGCCGTTGAAGAGGTTGCCCTTCAGAGCATCTTCTTTGCCGTCGCTCTTGCTTTCCCCCTCTAGCAGGAAATCGTCACTTTTGTTTAGAGCCATCAGATGTGCCTGGGGGTCGGGCGAAAGCGTCAGGTTGGCTCCGGCATGCGAGTGCTTTGCGGCTTCGGGAGGGAGCGTTTTCCTGCACTCCGCGGCCCGCGGAGCGTCCTTGGGCTCGCCCTGGAAAGCGGCGTGCGAGCCGCAGAACTGCCGGTGCTCCAGGAAGGATGAGAGGTTGCTGTAGTTCTGGTCGCACTGCTTGCAGGTCAGCAGCACGTCCAGCTGGTCCAGGCTGGCGCTGCTGAGCGAGGTGGCCAGCAGGTGATGGGAGGAATAAGGCGGCGGAGGCGGCTCCCCTTCGAGACCGTCGAGGCATCCTTTGGCCACCTCCATGCCGGGTTTGTGGAATGGGCTCTCTGGGGTGCATTTGAGGAGATTGTCATCCTTCAGGGCTTCCGGAGGGAAGTGGAAGGACTTGACAGAGTCTGATGGGTGGTAATGAAGCGAGCCCGAACTCAGTACATCGGCGGGGTGGAAGGTTTTGTTGCTCTCCTTGGGATGACAGGGATGATGAAAGAAGGGAGAAGGGGTAAGTGCTCCAGACATCTGGCTGTCTTCAAAGCTGGGGTTGAGCGGGCTGCTCGACATGGGGGACAGAGAGGAGCAGGTGCTGCTGCACGTGGGGTTGGGGACAGGGGAAGGCAGCGGGGACTCACACGGGGACGCAGCCACCAAGGCTGACGGCGGCAAGGCCAAGGCCGAGCTGGATGAGTTCCTGGAGGGAGGAGGAGGCCCTGCTTGGCCCATGCCGTAGAAGAGGGCTTTGCTTCTTGAGTCACAGGCGGGAGACCCTGGGTCCTTCCCACTTTCGAAGGAGAAAGCGCTCGCCGAACCGCAGCTCTGCCGGCCGGGCTCACCCCGCTGCGCCCCGAGGCCCTCTCCGCCCAAGAGCTTTTTGCCGTGGTACCCGGGGGAGCTGCTTAGCGGGGCGCTTTTCTGGGCCTTCACGCTCCCTTGCCACTCGGACGTGCCAAGGGCGAAAGGGAGCTTCTGGCCGCTGAGTTGTCTCGACAGCTCTATCCTGTTCTGAGCGGGCATTGCAGGAGCGAGGTGTATCTGCTGCCAAGGCATCCGGGCGTTTTTCTGCCTGTGCTGCCTCTGCTCGGGGCCGGGCTGGCACTCGAATGAGAACTGGTTTCCAACAGGGTTTGGATAAGGTGCTGAATTCTGGTCCACGGGAGAAAACGCCTTAGTGGCACCGTCCCAGGCTTGCACAAGCCTGGGGTGGGTGGGTGGTGTAGTGGGAATGCTTGTGTCGAAAGGCACGGATCCTGCGCTCACGCTGCCCGCCGGGGAACCGCAATAGACTTTGTTCTGAAAGTGCACTTGGGAGAGAGAGTTCGGTGGCATATTCCTTCTAAGAGGGCTACTCTGGACCAGTAGCCGCGGGCTAGGGACACTGTCTTTTGACGAGGCTTGCCTCTTACCGACTGGCTTTGGCACGCTGGGCGAGTGTAAACTAGACGGAAAAACAGCTTGGTTTTCTGGGAAAGTGCTTGGGTTTGGGTCGATAGCACCAGACGACGCGAGAGCACCATTGAGATCAGCAGGACGCTCGCTCCTGCCCTTGTAGGCTGGCAACGGGCCGTGGTGGCCCACGGGTGGCGGTGGCAGGAAGGCAGCCGCCGTCGAGGACAGCGCGTAGAGCCGGCCCTCGGGGGACACGCTCTCGTAGGAGCCGCCGCTCAGCGCCTCGTCCTGCCACTCGCGCGCGTGGAAGCCGAAGGCGGCGTGGGCCGCCTGGCCGGCCGCCAGCGGGACGTCCCCGTAGTCCTGGCCGGCGGCGTCGCTGCGGAACGGCTCCTTCACCGCCTCGTGCAGCAGCTGGAAGGGGAACTGGAAGGGCAAGGCGCCCAGGCCGCCGGCGCCGCCTTTGCCGCCCTCAACGAAGGCGCTCGGCTTCTGCGCCCCGTAGTTAGCACCTGGAAAGCTCTTCTCCGGCGAAGGCCAAGAGTTCGTCCCGTTTGCCTGAAACTCTAGGTAATGTAGCTGCCCGTGGGTGCCGGGGCTCTTGAGGGGCAGGCCCGCGGGCGGCTGCCCCTTGGCGCCGTGGCCGAGGCGCGCGCCGGCGGCCGCCTCTGAGGTATAGTTGGTGGAGGTAAGGCTGGCAGGGGCCTCCGCGAAGCGCCGGCTCAAGCCGAGCTCCTCCTGCTGCAGCTCGGCCTCCCTCTCGGGCACGCTGGGCACGTGGAAGCGGTAGCTGCCGGAGAGGGGCCCGCGGCCGGCGGCCGGCTCCTTGGGCGGCGTGACCTTCTGCTGCGGGTAGGCGATGCCGATGGTGGGGTTGGGACGCGCGCCGGCGATGCTCAGCCTGTAGAGCTGCGGGTGGCCGCGCTCCCCTTTGCCCGAGCGCCGGCTCTTCTCCCGCGCTCGGCTCTTCCCCGTCGGTGACTGGGGGCTCCCGTCGAGGCTGCTCCAGGCGCCGTCGCCGGCAAACTTGGGCTTGCTCTGGAGGGACTTGAAGTCGATCTTCCCGGCTTGCTGCGGCCTGATCACGGCCTCCCTCTGGCCGTGCGGCTCCTTGTCCTTGGCGCTGGGCAAGGGGCACGCGCCGTCGGCGGTGCTGCCACGCGAGCACGGCGCCGGGCCCTCGGGCTCGGCGCCACCGAAGGCCCTGCCGTCCTTCTCGGCGTAGCGCTCGAAGCCAAAGTCTTTGCCTTGCTCCTTGGCGCCGGCCTCAGTGTCGCTGATGGCATAAACATGCTGGGTCTCTCCAGTCATGATACCGAGGGACGGGGCTTCCTAGAAGGCGCTGGGCTCCCGCGGGGCTGCGAGCTCCGGTCCTGCCGTCACGGGCATGGTCCTCGGTGGCGGGCGCCAGGACGCGGCCGCGTTACAAGGGCCGCCGCATCCCGCTCCCGCTGCCATCCTGGACGCTGGGCAGGGCTGGCCGGACGGCGGCACCGGGGACTCGCCTCATCTTCCCGACGGGATCTGCAGCGGGATGGGAGAAAGAAGAGAGGTTGTGAGCTGGGGCCTGTGGAGCAGGAGCGCTCCGAAGGCCGCATGGAGCATTTTGCCCGCGGCAGAATTTGCTGATGGAAGCGCTTTTTCTCCCCGGGAAGCTATTTCTGGGTACTTCTTAGCAACATAAGCCGAAAAAAAAAGAGATGACAGAAGAGCTCCACCTACGGATTACTGGGAATGACTGTCGGGACAGGCTCCGAGTGTGTCCCAGGAGGGAGGACTCCCGCTGTCCTCATCCCTGCTCTCTCTCCAGCTCCCCAGCTGCTCACAGGTGGCTGGGCAGCAGGTCCAGGTCTGCCTTGGGATTTGGGAAGATTTTGGAGGATGCACAAGGCAGGTGCAGGTTGGGGCCGGCCAGCTGCACTTGGAGCTGGAGAACCGAGCTCCAGCTTGGAAGCGGAGGGCAGGGATGGGAAAGGGGGCTCCTCCTGGCACTCCCGCACTGCCATGGGCAGGAAGGAGCACGCCAGAAGGCCCAGAGCGGCTGCCAGCGATGCTGGGAGCCCCTGGGTGCATTTATTTTTTAAAAAGTACATTTTCCTTTTAAAAGTTTCTCCTCAATACCTAAAAACGCCTCTCTGGTGCCTGCAAGCCCCACACTGCCGCAAGGGGGCAAGAGACATGGGGCAAAGAGCAGGGGAAACCACCAGGCTGCAAATAAATTGTGCAAATCAGCTCATTTGAGTGGTGGTGACTGTCAATCTACAGCTAATCTCTCCTGATTTCCCTTTATGCCAGTGCCCACTCCATGCTGCACCGACCAGCCATTCAGAAAGGTCTGGAGAGAAAATGAGGAATCCTGCAGGAAGATGAGAGAAGCTGCAGATTTAATGGAGCTGGTGTAAGGATTTGGGAGCTCTGCAGCATCCCTGCACTCCTGGCTGCAGTGAGGAAGCTTTGCACATGCCGTGCCATTCCCAGCGCATGGAATATGCACACAGGGCTCGGACCCGCTGCTGCAACATCTATGTATTAATAATATAACACACAGCAATGTGTCTATAGGCAGGTCTATATGTCCAGACAAGCTTCGCTCCGGCCGCTTCTCTCCCTGCCTATCAAGCCTCCGTCGGGAGCGGACGGTCTCCAATTCCTCCGTGGCCTCACACTCCACTCCGCGAAACGAATCCCAGCCCGATAGGGCCCGACCCTATCGCTCTTGCCCCCGGCGCGCTGGCCAAAGCCAACACGCGGCCCTTTGGCATGCCCGGAGCGAGCGGCAAGACAATGCGCCGCTTATGCCGCTCGGAGCCACGACTGCAAAGCCTGTTTACTGCTGTTTAAACTCGCAAAGGCTCCTGGCCAAGATAAAATAACCAAGGCCAGCGCTAGTTACATTATCACAGTCGTGCTCTTTCAGCCACATAAAGGAGCCATTTTTGAAGGAAAGGCTCATTTGTGTATCCTAAAAGCTGCAGCATTTGCATGGCGAGGGCCGGCTGAGCTGTTGCATTATTGCTTGGTGCCAGGAGAAATAAACCCCAGGCTTCCTGCGCTGGCAGCGGCTCTCGGAGGCGCTCGAGTTCAGAGCAGCGGAGCCGGCGGCGCGCGGCCGTGTCCCCGCGCTGGCTGTGAAAGCGGCTTGCGGGGACACGGGGACAGCGTGGGCTCCGGGGCCGTGCTCAGCCAGTGCAGTAGAGCAGGCTGAGCATTTCAATTTATTATATTTATTTTAAATACGCCCTAGGCTGCATCTGTTGCGCTCCCTGATCCAGCCCAAACACAGCTTCCCCCTCAGGGGATGGGAAAAGCAGAATAAAATGGAAATAGGGACAATTTCCCCTTTTTTTTCCCCCCATTTTATTTTTTAAAGCAGAAATGGCTTAAGCCTCTCCACCTGCCCATTTGCTTCTCCCTCCCCTGGTGCCAGGTGAGAAGGGATGGGGCCAACGCAAGGGTATGTTTTTTAAAAAAAAGAACCTTATGTTTATGAAGCGGTGGCGCTGCTGGGATGAACAGCTGTGCAAAATGCAAATAGAAAAGGAATAAAAGCAAAAAGAAATGGGCCACCAGCTGCCGCAGCAGAGCAGGAGGAGAGGGCCGAGCGCCCTGCTCGCACACGGGGAACTCCGTCGCGCTCCGAGCGCGGCTCCCGGCCCCTTCCCGCCCGGCTGCGTTGCACAACACGCTGCAGAAATCCCGTCCATCCGCCGCGAGGAGGCGGCGGGCGGCCTTGCCGCGGGATTTGGGAGCCCTGGGTTCAACTCCTGGCCGCGCGGCTCCCTTGCGTGACCTTGGGTAAGTCACTTAATCGCGGTGACTCAGCTCTCCATCTGCAAAGCGGCCCCGATAAGGCTCCCCGCGCCTATCGGCTGCTTGTGTCGTCTGTTTAGATTATCCAGGCAGGGACTGTTCCTGCGGCGCGGGCAGAAACGGCCTGGGATCCCGCGCCGGCAGCCGGCCCGTACCTTGGCACCCCTCCGCCGCTCAGCTACTGCCGCCGCTCGCTTCCACCTCCCATGAAATATGGATTTCTTGGCTGCAAAGGAAAGGGGGAAGAATGTCAGGAATCTGCGCTTGGCTTGGCCGCCGGCACCGCGGCTTGCAGTGGCTCTCGGTGAAAAAAAAAGGAGGTTCTGGCCCCAAAAAGCATCACCACAGCTCCCTGTGCCTGCAACCACTGGTTCCTGAGAGCCGAAGTCCTCCCGAAGCCACTGGGAATCTCCCATCTGCTCTGGGAGCGGAGCAGGAGCTGAGGGGCTCAGTGAAGACGCTTGGTGCTCCCCAACAGTTAATAACCCGCATGGGCAAAGCCAGGACCATCTCTTAATCATCTCTTAATCCCGGTCCACCAGTAACATGTTGCAAGGCTGGAAATGCTTTCATGGAGCACATGCATGCACACACACATGCACACGCGTGCACACGCATGCACACGTGCTCTCTTTTGGATGGTTCGCCCTGCCTGCAGGGACAGGCAGCATGGGCAGAGGTTGCTTCCAGCAGATTTTTCCAGCCAGCGGAGAGGTTGGAAGGTGACGCAGAAGTTTGCTTCTCGCTCACGATGGCCCAGAACTGATGTTCTGGATCTCAGCAGCTTTGAAGTTCCAAGCTGAGGGGGGATCCAGTGTTTGCTCCGGATCCAGAGTGGTGCAAACAGCCCTAATCCTGGTCGGGCTGCTCATGGAAAATGAGCTCACACCGAAAAACGACCTGAGCCCCCAGTGGTGTCTGGAGTGGGGTTTGCAGGGAGTGCCCGGCGCCGTGTCCCGGGAAACCCTGCGCTTCCCAGCTCGAGAAGATGTGGAAACAGCTCAATCCCACCTGGACCCTTGCAGGGCCACGCTGCAAGCAAGGATGGACCAAGGCGACCTGGCGAAGTGAATCCTGTAATTCCCGGGAGCCGCTGCGCTGGGCGCCTCGGAGCCCACGCGCTTTGCAGTCACCAGGTGTAAACCCACCCGGATGGCTCCGCTCGCACCCCCGGCCTCAGCCAGCACCAGCGGAGCCTTTTCCAAAGGAAATAACATGGCTGGGGATAAATAGCGTGTGGCACGTGCGCATTTTAGGCCTGGAAAGCAACGGGCCGCGCTCCTCCTCCGGCGGGAGGAAGGTCGCGGGTGCACGGCCACAAGCACGCGGCGCTCGCGACTGTCCCCAACTGGGCACCTCCTGCCACAGGGGCCGCGCTGGCCCTTCCAAGTCGCCTGTCACCAGGGTCCAGTTTCCTTAAAAACCAGGGGAGTGACACACGGGCACCTCCCCTGCTCCCGCTGGCCGAGCCGCCGTCTCCAAAGTGCTGTTAATCTCCCCTGGGAATCAGCAGAGGGGCTGGGACCGACAGCACCAGCTTTGTAGGGCTGTAATAAAGCATGACTTATTTTGACATTTATTTAAGAAATATTAATCTTCCATTTTCCTTCTAAATGCTCCTGTTTGCTGAGGAACTATCTGTTACCTAAGTGCTCCGATAAATCTTCTAAGGTAAAATTATATGTTAGATGCTGCCAGAAGGGTACATTTAAGAATGCTTCCCAAATTATCAGCTGCATTAATCTTAATTACTTCGGTAAAAGTAGAGTCTGGCATTAGGGTGAACTAAATTGAACGGGTGTTTGTTTGTCTTTATCATATCACATATTTGAGATCATTTAACAGACCGCAGATAAAAGGCGCGCGGGGCAGCGAGCGTCTGCAAGCGCCGTCCCCCCCGCCACGGCAAAGCCCAGGCAGCACCGGGGCACCGTTTCCCTCGGAGCAGTGAGAAAAATAAATAAAATATACAAAATTAACCCATTTTTCCCCCTTTTTGAGTGCATTCAGACGCGGCCCTGGCTGCACGGCTGGGCCTGGCTTTGCCGTGTGTTTCCCTCGCAGCGATCGAGCCCGTTCCCTGGCCAATATCGCGTTTCCTTCCTCGCGGCCGGGGATGCCTGGGCCCGCTCCAAGCCGTCTTGCCCTGCTCCCGCTCTCCGTGCCGGTCAGACGGGGACAGGAAACGTGAGCGCGGATGGGAACGTCGCCGCTCTTCCCACCCGAGCCCGGTTATCCGCTTGCCTTTTCCGCATCTCCCGGCCACGGTGCCCGTGTTTTACTGCATCCCGCTGCGTCTCCGTCCCTCCAGGACCAAGGTGGGCAGAACCCGCGATTTTGGTCTTGTCCTCAAAGTCCCAGGAACATCGGAGCCAGGGAGCCACACGCTTCCCTCTTCCAATGTGCTCTTGCTCCAGTGCAGCAATGAAATGAAAGGACACACATGGCATGAGCTGTCTCGGGCTCTGCCACCCCTGGGAAGGCCACCAAAACACAGTGGCTCAACGCATGGCCATGTCTGGACCCTCTGATGACACCGTGCACAGGGGACATGCAGTTCCTGCAGTCCCAGAGGAGGATTTTTCCTCTGGGATTTGCATAGGTGATGGATGGCACAAGTCGGGCAGCAGCACCGGTGCTTTGATCTGCTCAATCCAGCAGCTACCGGCAGGTCCCTGAGGGACTTGGCTTGGAGGGAACTGGGGCAAACTTTGGTTTGGGATCCTCCAGCCACCTTGGGATCCTTCCCAAGCCAACCAGAGCGGTGATGGCGATCCACAAGTCCCCTGCAAAGACACCGATCCCACACCGGCTCATCCCGGGAAGCCGAACCAGACCCTGACCACAAACAACAACACGGTGGCAACCACGGCCACCTCCAGCAGAACCGTCCTGGCCCTGAGAACGGAGCCGCTCGGTTCCAGGGTGAACTAGTTACAATGTGGATCTGATAGGAGGAGACTTTCCCTAGATCTGGGGGCTTTTAAGCTGTCAACTTTCCTATAATTATTAGCAATGTTTTAAATAAGCTCTCTTCAGAAATTTCCTTCTAAAAGACAAGATTAATGAGCATTTCCTTTGGGGATTTATTGCACTGTTAATTATTCTCTTCCAGAAATTTGGTTCAGAATATTATCAGCCTTTTTTTTTCATTTTTTTTCAATTAAAAGTGATTATAATTTGTTCTGTATAAAAGAAAAGTGGATTTAAGAAAAAAAAATCTCCCCTTCCTGATTAAATATAATAGTCGGGTGACTAAGATAAGAGTAGCCAGTGGCTCTGGCAGGATACACTGGCCAGGCTCCAACCATGTCAAGAGAAACTTGGTGATCTCCTGGTGGGATCTGGGTTTGGGATAACGAAGCAGAGCACGGAAGGGCTGTGCTGCAATTTATGGAGATTTCCTGCAGAGGGAAGCAAAGGTGTCCGAATGCGGAGCTGCGCAGGGCTGACTTGGGAATCGTCCGGGGCGGCCCGGGATGCGGGATCTGGACGCAGGTTCTCCTCCACAGCTTCCCAAATGTGAATTTCCCCAAAGCCAGGCTGTGCCGGGCACAAGTGTATCCCGGGACACACGGCAGACATTCCTCACGTAATTCCCAAACACAAAACATGTGGAAAATGCACCAGGCACAGGCGCTGGCCGGGCAAGGGATGGATCCTCTGCATCCTGGTGCACGAATCCGCTGTGAAACACCCTGCAAATGGGCTGGGGTTGGGATGCGAAGCCAGGCAAGAGGATCTACTGCATCCTGGAGGATATGCATCCATGGAGGCAACTTCCAGGGCCAGCTGGGATCACACATCCAAGTATCCCCACCCAGGTCCATGGATTAGGGATATGTTATGGAAAACCGGGGCCTTCGGAGCAGCATCCTGCATCCGCAGCAGCGGATGGCAGCGAGCGGCTGCTCTCCCCTCATCCCCCACAGCAGCGACGGCCCCGCACGGACAAAACCCGGAGCAGCTTCTGCTCGGAGCCAAGAGGAAACGGGACCGCCTGGGGCCAAAGAAAACGAAAAAACACTGCAAAAAGGCTGCAGAACAGAAGCACAACCACAGCGAGCTGCAACGTGCGGCGCCGCGAGGATGCAGGAATCTTGCAAGGCACCCGCAGGATCCCATGAGCGCTGACGGCGCAAGCAGCTCCCACCTGCAAACGCAACCTGCTGGGTTGCCTGCAAATGCAGCTGCCCGGTGCAGAGAACCACCAAGTTTCCCTGCATAACCTCCTTCCTCCTGCTTGAGCATTTTCCTTTTGTCAGCTGAGAAATTCAGATTCCAGAAGGCTGGAGAAAAGCACCGTGGAAATATTTTCCTTTTGCTGGTGCCACGTGAGGTTAAAAAGGAACGCTGGAGTAACAGCAGCTATGCTGCTACTCATTGCCACCTACTTGCAAAATGCAAAGCCCGGCCTGGGAATTTCCCTTTGGCCTCGAGGTGCCGCTTTCCAGGGAGTTGGGAGGGATTTGATGGATTCGGCGAGCGCGGGGCGAGGATGCTGCAGCCTGCGGTGCAGGCTCTGAGCCTTCCCCTTCCCTGCTCTCCTCCGCTGGAGGAGGAATGCAAAAAATAAAAAATCCCAACCCTCCAGGAGCTGGAAAGAGGAAAAAATGTGTGTTTTAATATCCTGGCTGGAAAAAAGGGAATTCTTCCAAACAGTGGCAATTCTTCACCCAAATTTCTTGCTTCTGCAAAACGGTTGCAGAAGGGAGCTCGGTGCAGGGCAGGAGCCACCTCTGCTTTTGGGGGCCGAGGACTGCAGGGATGGGGACACCGGCTGCAAAAGCTGCATTCAGCCCGCGTCTCTGCACATATTTTCCTTCCTGGAGAAAGAATCCCAGACGATATCTAATCCGACGGACACTGGAAACTATTTCCATCCCTCAGCTATTTAGCAGCGGCCGAACCAGCACAAACGTCAGCTCGCTAAGCCCGGCACCGTTTTGCAGGGAATTCACAGCCCAAGGAGCTTTTTCTTTTCCCTTGCACGAGCTGCTGGATGCCAGCAGCATGCGCCCGGGTCCCCAGGGCAGGGCTTTATGGTGCAAAGCGTGTTATTAAGGTTGAACTTTGCAAGCCGAGGCACCTGCCCCAGTAATTTAGAGGGAGGGTCAACACAACCCCAAGCAAAATATTTGTGCGTGCAACTTTGCCCCTCCGAATCCTCTCACATGGCTGCAGGCGGCACTCAGGGCTCCTGTTTTCCTCAGTATTCCCAGAAAACCGTGCAATATCCATGCGTCCCCCTGCCTGCAGGGCCGGGCCCGCCGCTTCTCCCCCGCTTCCCAGCAAAATGTTGCAACTAATAATTTTCACACATGGTGCCGGCGCGCACGGGCTGCCGTAAAGTGGCTGTTTATTGCATTAGCAGCCGCCTGCCGCGCTCGGGTTTAGGGCGAGGGGGTTTCGGGAGGCCGCGCGGCGCCCCGTGGGGTATCGCTTTACCCCGGCTTCCTGCCCAGGTGAACCCACACAAACCCGCCTGTGTTACGGAAAACATTCGGGAGCCTGGACACGTTTCCAGCGCAAACACAGGCGCCGATTGAGCTCCCCTGCCTGGCCTTCCAAGGCGTCCTCCTTTTAACACAGAAAGTGGCATTTACCTCGGGATTCCTTAAACCCACAGCCAGGAAAAAATTAAATATCCGTGTGTGTGTGCATGGCGTGTGCATGCTGCACTCTTGCAACGCTCACTGCGCCGGTGCTTGCAGCCTTCCCAGGGCTGGTGCTGCTCACCTGCGCCCGGCCCTGCGGTGACCCGGGAATTTTGGGTGGAAACATGGAAGGAAAACACATTTCCTTCACCCTGTCCCTCCCTGCTGGAAGCAGACGGGCTGCCTCCAGTGCACGATACCTGGTGAACTGCCCAAGCAAGGAGCCCAAGCTTGCAGAGCACACATCTGCAGGGGAGGGTGCACATCTGCAGGGGAGGGTGCACATCTGCAGGGGAAGGTTGCACATCTGCAGGGGAAGGCCTGCACATCTGCAGGCAAAGGCTGCACATCTGCAGATGAGGACGTAGCCTGTTTTGCCCGCAGAGCCTTATGCTGGTCGAAGCCCTGGAAAACTCAGGGTTACTTTCCCTTGTATTGCACACCAAGTCTCCATGCAGGATTTATACAATCCAGTCCCGAATCCCTGGAAGGCCGGGCTTTCTGCACTGGGAACACGACGCTGCCTTTACCCCGCTGCTGTAATTATGCCCCCAAACTTAGAAAGCAGCGGAAGGGCCACGCGTAGCGCTGCAATTAGGAGGATGGGTAATTGCAGAGCAGCGATGTGCTGCCTGCCTTGGCCGGGCTGCAGCCCCAGCTGCTCCGGCCGCTGACCCGTGGGAGTTGGGATGCTGACCCGGCTCCTCCGGGCACAGCAGCCTCACGTCCCAAACCGGATCCACCATGTAGGACCCCTGCAAGTGAAAAGCAGCAGCAGAGCGTCTATATGGGGAAGGAACCACCAGAATATATGTGTATTTGATGCAAGAGGCTTGCTGTTTGCATGAGCATCCTTGCCCTCTCCAAGGAGCTCCCCAGCAGCATCTCGGCCTGCCCGAGGGAACATCCCGCTTCCCTCCTGCTGCTCCCAGCACCTTCCCTGCAATGCATCTGCTCCTGCTCAGTCTTTTACAGTGGGAATTGTGGACAAACCCCATCCTGGAGCCAATTTAAACTCCTCTTTCTACCCTTCTACCAAAGCGATGCCCTGGAAGCCGCCAAAGCTGCCCGGGATGCATCGGTTCCTTGCAGTTTTATGGCTCAGATGTGAGGAAGTGGAGGGGGAGCCTGTGCCCAGGTTTCCTCGGGGATGGGCCAGCGCATCCCGCTTGGAGACCCTCTTGTTTGCGCAGCTGGCGGCAGCTCCACGGGGGCTGCAGCGATGCAAACACGGGGGCTGCAGCGATGCAAACGCAGGGACCGCAGCGATGCAAACATGGGGACTGCAGCGATGCAAACATGGGGACTGCAGCAATGCAAACATGGGGACTGCAGTGATGCAAACGCGGGGACTGCAGCAATGCAAACGTGGGGACTGCAGTGATGCAAATGCGGGGACCGCAGCAATGCAAACGCAGGGACTGCAGCAGCACAGATACGGTGACTGCAGCGATGGAAACGCGGTGGCTGCTCTCTGCACCCGCGGGGCCTCAACCCGGCTGGCACTCAAATTGGAGCCACCCTGGGGTCCCCCCTGTGCCTGGGGCCAGGCGGCCTCTCCCCAGGGCCACCAAGCTACGAGACACCGGGGTCCGCGGCCAACCGGGGTCCTTCTTGCATCCAGCTGCACTCTCCTCCCTGCAGCATCCCGGCTGAAAGCGTCTGGAGTGGAGAGTGTCACCGCACACGGCAGCTGCTGGCTTGTCCTCCCCTGCAAAAACACGGTGCGGAGAAAGAGCATTTTGTTCCTTCCCCCTCTATTGACACAGCTGGGAGAGCCGGGGCAGAGCCGTGGATCCCGAGCCTCCGTCGGGGCAGCTTCCCGGGCTCTGCCAGCCTGCTGGAGCATCCCCATTCCCTGGCGCCCAGCGGGGATGATGCTGTGCTGAGTGTCATGTCACCAAGTATCCAGGTCCCCAAGTGCCCAGGTCCCTAAGCTTGCAGGTCCCCAAGCGTTCATATCCCCAAGCATCCAGGGCCCCAAGGGTCGTGGTCCCCAAGCATCCAGGTTCCCAAGCATCTGAGTCCTCAAGTGTCTGGGTCCTCAAGCGTCTTGGTCCTCAAGTGTCCGCATGCCCAAGCATCCAGGTCTCCAAGCATCCGTGTCTCCAAGTATTCCTGTGCCTAAGCATCCAGGTCTCCAAGCATCTGGGTCCCCAAGCATTTGGGTCCCCAAGCATCTGGGTCCCCAAGCATCCGTGCCCTCAAGTGTCGAGGTCGCCAAGTGTCTGTGTCCCTGCTCTGGAGGGCAGCCCATCACCCCACGTCAGGTCGGCTGCCAGGCTCGGCCCCGGCACCGCTCCAGTGCCAATCTGCTTTTAACTTTATGGTTCAACCGCCTTCGGTCCCTGCAGAAGAGTTTCCAGCTCTGCCTCGCACAGATGGTTAATGCAGCTTTTTATCCCTTTTTTTATCCTTCCCAGGGCGCTGTCTGCTCCATCCCAAGCCATGCAAGGAGCAGCAGGATGCGGCCTTGCTCCCGGGGGCAGAGCATCTGCGAGTGATCCCTCCAAGGAGCCGGGGGGATTGTGCCGGGGGCTTTCCTGGAGCCAGCACGGATGCGGATGCGGATGCGGATGCCCGGCTCTTGCGCGATTGGAGCGTTTGCTGCTCGTTGCCTCCGGCCTCCGAGACGAGAAACAAATGCAGAGAATTCCTTTATCTCCCGGCCTCGAAGGGATGACGGGCAAAGCAATAAAATGCATTTTTTATAGAGCTGTAAATTTAATTTCCTTTTAAACCATTTGCTTCCACTTATAACTCAATGGAAATCCTGGGCTGCTGGCAAAGCTGCTGCTTCCCTGCCCCGTGATAAATGTATAGGAGCAGAAGGCAGCGGTTCCCAGATGAACTTAAAAGTTCATGGAAGGGAAGGCAGGGATGGGGTAGCAAGAAGAAAATCCTTGGAAAATCCTGGGACCATTTTCCCACTTTGGAGGTGAATCTGAACGGAATTCCAGCTGAAGTTGTTCGTGTCCCTGGCACAGAAGTTCAGCATGGGAGAGCTGGGACCCTTTGGGAAGGGGGTGAAGCCATCGCGAGTCATCGGCGGGGCCGTCGCCAAGAGCATCGCAGTGACCACGGGGACATCCTGGGGAGCCACCAAGGCTCGGCCGGGCTGTGGTTTCCTCCTGGAAAGACTTCCAGGTTTCAGCCCAAGGCAGAGAAGGCCGGGAGGGAAGGCAGGGACGCGAGCCCGGCATGCGCCTTAAAACCCTCTTAATGCCAAGCGCAAACGCTTCCCGCTCTGGAGGAAAAGCCCCTCCAAGGGCTGCGATCCCGGGGTGAAGGTTCGGTCTGACCTGCAGCGCAGGAACCTGGGAGCATCCCCCATCCGCAGCCCCGATCCCGAAGCTGGGGGATCTGCACGAAAGATGTCCCTGGCGCTGCACGCTTAAAAACGCCCAGAAGTTGAAAGCGCAACGTGAAGCCCACTTCAAAGGGCTGCAGCTTCCTCCTCGATACCATCAGGAGACGGGATCAAAGGCTGCATCCTAGGAAGTCCAGCAAGGGAAGGGAAAATAAAATCACTTCCTCCAGAGCATTCCTCGCTGCTGAAAATAAGTTGCTGGTTTGGGAAAATTGGAGCATCACATTAAAACTAGAGCTGATGTCCAGGCCATCTCCAGTGGCTTCATGGGCTATGGAAGCGGCTTGCAAGTGGAGAGGGAAGGGATGCAGGGAAGGTCCAGGTATTGGTTGAAACATCCTGCAGGACACGTCCCCCGTCCTGCGCGCGCATCCCATGAGCCGCACACGGACACGGCCGCGCATCTGCAGCCCTCCCCGCTGGCTGCTGCCTCTGGTTTCGGGAGCGGCGCTCCAGCATTCCTGCTTGGAATGTGCCAGTCCTGCACAGGGGTGGCTCCGGGAAGCGGGATCTTGCTGGGAATCACGGCAGGGAATAGCGGGATCTCTTCCTCCAGATGCAGGAGGGAGGCAAGACGGAGTGATTCTCACCTGGGCTACAGACCATGCGCAGGGTCCTGGCAAGGCTCTCTGTGCACAGGATGCCCATGGGCTGGCATGAGGAGCATTGCCCTGTGTCCCGAAACAGCCAACGTGCCCGCAGGAAAGGAGGCACCTGGGGGACAGCAAGGAGCATCCCGCAAGAGCAGCTCCTGGTTGCTCCAACACACCCGGGAATAAAACTCATGCGAGAAACCAGATTGATTCTGCCCAGCTACAAATGGTGCTGGTGCAACATCAGAATGACCTCATTTCACCGGCCAAAGTTGCAAAGTGTCTGCAAGGAGCATCCCACAGGAGCATCCTACAAGGAGCATCCCACGAGGTGCAGCCTGCAAGGAGCAACCTGCAAGGTGCATCCCACAGGAAGCATCCCACAAGGAGCATCCCATAGGAGCATCCTGCGAGAAGCATCCCACAAGGAGTATCCCACAGGGAGTACCCTGCGAGAAGCATTCTCCAAGGAGCATCACACAAGAAGCATTCCCATAAGGAACATCTTGCAGGGAGCATCCCGCAAGGAGCAGCCTGCAAGGAGAAACCTGAAAGGAGCAGCCTGCAAGGAGCAGCCTGTGAGGAGCATCCCACAAGGAGCATCACATGAGGAGCATTCCCAAAAGGAGCATCCCATGAGGAGCATTCCCACAAGGAGAAGCCTGTGAGGAGCATCCCACAACGAGCATCCCATGAGGAGCATTCCCAAAAGGAGCACCCCATGAGGAGCATTCCCACAAGGAGAAGCCCGCGAGGAGCATCCCACAAGGAGCATCCCACGAGGAGCATTCCCATGAGGAGCATTCCCACAAGGAGCATCCCACAAGAAGCTGCCACCTGCACCTCGCGCTGCCCTCGCGGTGCTTCAGGCCTCTCTATTCCTGCTCCCGGCGCAGACGCGTCGCTCCGGGCAGAGCGGAGCAGGCAGCATCCCCTCTATTCCCCCCGTCATATGAAAACCAGATGCCGTGAATCCGGCTACAAATCAAAGCTGACAGGGAGACGAGAGGTTTACTTAGGAGCGGGGAGAGGGCATGAAACCTTTGGAGCGGGGCTACCGTGCAGCTCCCTGGGGCACCAGCCCCGTTTGCACCAGCGAGCATCCGACACGGAGCCCAAAAACCACCCACGAGCAGTCCCTCTGCCACCATTCCCGGCTCCCACCAACTTTTCCTCTTCCTTTTTAAAATGATAACTGGGTAAGAAGTTGTTACCTGGGGAGCCTTTTATTTTTGTTAGTTTTAACTGATCACCGGCTGCATTTGCACAGCTGTTTCGCATTGTGCCGAGCAGAGCCGCGCAGGACAGGCCACTCAGGAACTCGCCGAGGGAAAGCAGAGGAAACAGCTGGATTTCACCCTAATGTCTCCTAATGGTTGGGAACAGCCCTGGCTTGCTCATCCCTGGCTTAGCCCGCTTGGAGCAGGAGGGTTTTCCAGCTTAAGGATGCAGCATCACACGTGCAGAATGCCAGTTTTCCAGCAAAAGGGCTGCAAGTAGCCAGTGGTGGAGCTGGCTGGGGCCAGGGAAGCGCTTTGGGGTGCAAAGTGGGGGATATATTAAATTTTCCTTGCAAAATACGCAGGTTCCCGCTTTCCCCATGTGGTTGTCCCGAGGTGGGAGCAGCCCGGGGTGGCTCCGGCGGCGCGCGGGCAGCTTGGCCCGCGGTGCTGGCACGCGGCGGAGCGGCCGGCGAGGGAATTTGAGGTCTGGATCGCAGCTCACCTGCTCGCCGACTTCAAGGAAATGAGAAGGCGGCGTTTAACCCAAATCCTCGGGAGAGGCACCGGAATCAACGCTTTTCCCAGGACACCGGCCTGGAAAACCGAGGGAAGGAGATTCGCAAGGAAGGTGCTGCCAAGCAGGCAAAATAGCGCTGGGAACTGGTATAAAGAGCACGGGGAGACACTGCTGCACTCCTGGAGCTGGCTGGAATATTTTGGAGGAGCGGTTTGGTTTCATATCCCAAAGGCCAGGTCTGAGTGGCAGGAACTGCTCGGTGATTAGCGTCAGCTGAAAAAATGCAGAAGAAAGCCCAAACTTTCCATTTCCGGAGCAACGCTTCCCTACTAAATATAGGTAATCTAATTCCTCGTAGGAGGCTGGAAAGCGCCGCCCGCACCGGGCCGAGGCGGGAGGCTCCTGCAGCCGCCGCGCGCTCCGGAGACGCCGTGCGGATGCACGGAGCGAGGGGAAGCGCCGGGCACCAGGGCTGTGCACGGAGAGCAAAGTGCACATGGAGAAACATCCCTGTAACCTGGAAGCACAAGCGGGAGCCCAGGAGAAAATATCCGTGGTTTTCAACACAGATTTTGTCCGGATTGCCTGACCCAACACTGTGCAGGATGGAAAATCCGCTCGTCCCAGGCGCGGGATGAGGTTCTAATTACTCCCCACATACCAGCCTGCCTAAATACAGCGTAGTGCTCCAAGAAAAGCACGCTTCCAACCCGGAGAGCTTTTCCCGGAGCTAAATGCAGCCTCCTTCTCCCCGGGCGCCGGGTGGCAGCTTGAGGAGATGGCAATTTGCTTGCACCGGCTTTGCCGACGGAGGATGCAGCGCTCCGGACTCCTCCGGCGGGAAGAGCAGCTCCTGGCACGGCCATGGGGATGGAGGTGCTGCACGATGCAGCCCAGAGCAGCACATCCCAACAGCATCCCAGTCAGCAGCGAGGAAGATGAGAAACCTTCATCAAATCATCCTCCCGTCTCTGTGCCCTGCTTCACCTTGCCAGAAATGCCCAGTTTCGCCCCCATTTAGAGGATATTTAGGAAAATGCACGGCCTTCGGGTGGCTTTGCCGTCCTCAGTGGAGCTTCACCATGGTCCCAAGCATGAAGAAAAGCCCTGCAGGCCCGTGGGCTGCTGGAAGACCCACGTGGGGGACCTGCCCTCTGCAATCCATTTAGCACTTGGCACGGCGCACAGGGCTATTTTTAAAAGGTATGCAACTGTCCCAGGAAGGCAACTTTGAAGTGCAGTTCAAGGCTTTGTTGTTGCAAAAAGAAAGGGCTTTTTTTTTTTTTTTACAAAAAGTTTGCAATTAAATGCAAACGCGATCGAGCGGCTGGAGCGGCGCCGGCCGCAGCAGGTCGGCCTCGCTCTGCCGATGGGTCTGGATCTTGTCTTGCTCCGGTTCCAGTGCGCGCGTGATGGATCGCTGGCTGCCTCTCCTCACTGCGAAACGCTACGTTTTGCTCTCTGTCAATTGGAAAAAATTGCTTCCCGGATCCTGATAAGCACCAGGAGAGCCCCGGGCTCACTCCCAGCCTGGCCGTATGGAAACCATCCCTTGGTCCAGCTGGGGCGGCGCGATGCCACCCGCTCCGGCTGCCCATGGCTGCAGGGACCTGACCGTGCCAATTCCCAGCTCCTCCCCCAGCACCGCGTTCGGAAGCGCTCCGTGTCCCACCGGGAATAATGCTGCAAAGAAACCGCTGCTGCGGATTGCTGGGGAGCCGGTCCCTCATCCTGGGAGCTCCTGCTGAGCCATCACGCTCTGGATAAGGGGGAAAACCACCACATTGCGGGGAATCCCGGGGTCTCCTTGCGTTTCCTTCCCGTGGTGGCATTTGGAAGTGTCCCCAAGGCCAGGGCCAGCCCGGGAGCTTCGTGCCCGCCGGGGCTGCAGCCCGCGTGGGCCGGGCGCTAATTCCGCACGACAGGTTGACAGGAAGGGGCGTTAAACACGGCTCCGCACCAGGGGTCCCGGCCCCAGGGGCAGAGGCAGCCACTAATCAAAAAGCAGCAGATCCCAAACAAAAACGGTGCTTTTTTATGTTTAAAGGGACACCGAGGGTTGCCCGCAGCTGCATTTTTCGCATGCCTTCCCGCCGCGCTCGCTATGAGCAAGGCCGAGCTCACGCGGCGGAAGCCCTGGGCCCTGCAGGGCTCCAGCCAAGCCAAGAGGATCCCTGGCCGGGCTGTCCATGAATCCTGCGCGGGAGCCCTGGATCTTGTGGGCAACTGTGTGAATTTTTGGGGCGTCTCGGCCCCCCGGGACGCGCACAGCCTTGCACAGCCCCAGCAGTGGTGGGTGCAAGGCCCAGCTCTGCAACGCGCTCTGCAAACAGGAGCGAGAGGCTGCGGTTTTGGGAACGGGCTCACACCAATCCGCCACGCAGCATCCCCCGTCCGCGACTCCATCCAGGCGCAGCTGGAGCTGGAGGAGTCTGGAAAGCTGGGAAAGCCAGGAAAGCAAGCCGTGCATTGTCCCATGCCCAGGCTGCAGGGATGCTCCCATTGCATCCCTGGAAACATCCCTGGAGCAGCCGGCATTCCCGCTAGCCCGATGCAGAGCCTGGCACCCTGCAAGCTGCACGAGGCTCCAAGGTATCACCTCGACCTTTGCTTATCTCGCCAGCCTCCTCCTTACCCCTTAGCAATCTCCAAGAAGACATCAGTGCTTTCCAACTCCGGCACAAAGGTGTTTTTAAAAAGCAGGAGCCTCGAGGCTCTCCTGTACATGCCAAGAACGCTTTCGAGCCCGTCAGCGGCACACGGGCACGGGAGACCCAAGCTTGGCAAATCCGCAGGGCAACTCCCAAACTTGAGCAGACAGCAGCTTTGAAGGAGATAATTTGTTTTTTTGGGCTCCACCGACGCGCAGACAGTCACTCCTTTCTATTAAAAGCCTTATGGTAAGGTAGCCTGGCTCACTTGGCAAGCCAAGAAGGAGCTCGCTGTAAGTCACTCCCGGGAAGCCGGACTCTGATTTCACTTCACATGTAAATTAGGCCTAGCTGCACTAGCGCAGGGCTGCTCCTGCACTTCCCCCTGCTCCCGGCTCCGGAGCCCAGCGCTGGATCCCAGCCTGGCGCAAGCGGCTGCAAAATGAATGCCCGGCAGTCAGCATCGACGCGGGGCCGGGTCCTCGCAGCATTAAGGCCCCTTTATGCTCCTCTCGCCACGTAAAGAGGCCTCTAAGTGAGTGCAAATTAAATTTAAGGTACTTGTGCTTCCTTTCTAAGGCCCCTTTACGCTCCCGGCGAGGGGTGAAGGAGCCGCGGTGGCACCGGGGCCGCTTTCCCAACGGCCACTGCAGGGTGTAATGAGGGCAACGAGGATGAGCAGGGACGCAGAAATGGCCCCTGCAAATGCCCTGCCAACCAGGCACTGGGTTTGCAATGCCCAGGAGGGCTTTTTTCCCCATGCATGAAGGCATTTACCCCCACGCACATTAATTTGCTTCCATACGGCTATTTGCTTATATTGCAGGGATCCCTCTGTCCTGCCTGGGGATGCTCAGCGGCTGGCTCAAACCTCCATCCCCAGATGAGACTTTTTAGCTTTTTTTAGCTTATATTTCTCACGCAAGTGAGCACAGAGGCCCCCGGCCCGAGCCCCCTTCGGGGCTGCAACACGGAGTGGCCGCGACGGGGTTAAAAGCGGCAGCCGGCGGCTCCGGTGCCTCCAGCCCGGGCGCCGAGCGCGTCCCGGCCCGGCAGACTTGGCACCGCGAGGCGCTGCCTTCCGCCCGCGGGGACGGGAGCCCCGGCTAAGCGAGGAAACAGAGCCGGCCCCCTCCCCGAGGCCGCACGGTTAATTTGGGGCTTTTCATCGATTCTTTCCCCTTTTTTGCCACCTTGCAAATATTGCAAATAAAGCGCAAGCGAAGCCGGCGGGCTGGTGTTTGCTCCCCGGCACCGGAGCACGTCCTGCATCCCATGTCCCCAGCCCCGTGTGCCACGTCCCCCTTGCCTCCCCATGCAGTGACAAGCACCGAAGCAGAAAGCTGAAGGAAAATCCAAAATGCTGGCAGATGCACTGGGATTTTGGGGTTTTTTTTTGCACAAAAAGAGAAAACTCTCATTTTCCCCCTTGTGCCGGTATCGCGCTGCTGCAGGGGGCTGCCCGAGCGCATGGTAGTTGTATTTTTTTCCCTTTCTCCCAACTCTTTCTGACTACTGCTCCCGTGCTGAGGAAATCTGGGAAAGCAAATTCACAGCTCTCCAAAGCAGCGAATGGAAAGTCACTTAAAGGGACTCAGGCCTTAAAGCGGCAGCGGCGCGTTTCCCCAGCCCCCCCAAAAATGGGTTAAAACCCCCCAAACCTCCCATCCGCAGCTTCCCTCAGCCCCCATATCCCATCCGGAGGAAGCCCTGTGGTTCCGGGAATGCCGTGAGGCCAGGCTGCCTTCCCTAGGGCCAGGGGTGTCCGGAGAGGGGAGAATCCTTGTGGAAAAGCCCCCCGGAGTGGCTGCAAAGCGCAGGGATGGGGAGCTGGGTCCTGCAAGGAGCCCCCGCTGCGGCCGCGGCGCCGGAGCCCCCGGGAGGCAGCGGGCGCTCGGAGAAGGGTTAAAGGGAAAGAGAAGGGGGAAAAGAGCCCGGCAGGAGGAGGAGGAGGAGGCCGGGCTGACTTCAAAGGCAGCTCTCTGCTCGGCAGATGAGCACTGAGTGCCTCTATCTCCACTTCATATTTTTTGCAGATGAACCCGGCGTGGGGCGGGTGGGGGGGAGCTGCATTAACTCTTTGGCTCGCGGAGCCCCAGGAAGGATCCCAATGGGAAAAGGGATCCTGGGATGGTGGAGGGGGGGCAGCTGGTTGACGATAGGAGGGTGCAAGAGGCTGGCGGCCCTGTCCCGAGCAGGGGGCCAGGGGACGCCAGGGATTCACCTTCCCCCTTTAAAGGTCCAAGATGACACAAATGGCTGAAATACTTCCAGGCATGGCAGTGGCGGCTTTAACTCCTGCAAACCTCCTTGCACGAGTCCCAGTGGCGGGGAAAAGTTGGGAATGCGGCGGAGCAAAAGGCAGGAGGCTCCGCACAGCCCCCCGCCCCGGGACAGCGGGAGCCGGGGCTCGGAAGCGGCAGCGCTGACATGTGGCGAGCAGCACCGCCGTCCCCGTCCCCAGGAACGGCATTTGCATTGCAGCGAGCGCGCCGTAAGCGACAAAAGGGAGCTCACCCACCTCGTCATGCCGCGGTCGGGCCGGGGGGCTGCATTCGCCGAGGAAGCGGGGGCCCAAATTAGGAAGCGGGCGGATTAGGAGCTGCCGTCCGGGCCCGCGCCGCTGCGCCGTAATCTGTGCACGAAAAGAGAAGTGTTCATTAGGGAGCGCAGGCACGGAGCCCGGCTGCGCACGCCCCCTCCGCGCCGCACCAGCCAGTAGCGCACAGAAGTCGGGCGACGGAGCGGGCGCCGGGCCGAGCCGCCGCTCGCGTGATTTATCTGCACCTCTGGGGCGGCGGCGGGGGGGAACCGGGCGGGAAAACGGGGAAAGGGAGCTCCGTGCAGCAGGACGCAGGAGGGGAAGGGAGGATGTGCCGAGCCCCGCTGCACGCTGCGGCCAAAGCCGGGAGCGAAAACGCGGCTGCAAAATGCGAGCGGGCGCTGCGTGCTTGGGGTGAGCTTGCTGCCCATTTGGGGTTGCGTTACTGGTGCAAAGTATCGGGGCGCCGTGCATTTGGGCCCCTTCCTTCCTCTCCAGGCTGCGTCCAGCTCTGCTCATGCCCTATATTAAAAAAAAAACCCTCCCAAGTTGCAATGACGCAGGGCGTGTGACCAAACGACACGCTCGCGCTGCATTGAGGTGGCTCCGTGCGTGCAGAGGATGAGCCGGGAAGGATTTGCCACCTGAAGGCAGCGATTGCCGGGAATTGCAATCGCAAGCCACAGCGGCTGCCACCCGGACACCGCTGTCGGGGCAGCCCGCAGGCTGTCGGACCGCGATCCTGGGGCTTGCACAACTCCTGACGTTGCTCGCATAGAAATGAAAACCCTCCTGCGGTTTTGGTTACTCCTGTTTAACATCATTTGCTTTCCAGAAGCAAACAAGTGTTTCTGGCCATCCCTGCAAGATGCCCGCGAGGGCTGGCACCGCCGTGGCGTGGGCAGCCTCGCAGCGCTGCCCCTGCCCCACGCTGCCCTCTCGTCACATCCCGCATCCCGTGGTACCCGCCAGCTCCCATCGGAACCTCTCTGGAGGGCCGAGCCCTTCCAGCCCGGCCCGGGATTTTGATGCAGAGGGAAATACCCAGATATCTGGCTTCAAATCCCCACTGCAAGGCGGGCATCAACATCAGTCACAGCAGCAGGCAGCCAGAAAGTCCCCGGTGCCCATTTAGTCCATTAGTCCAGCACCCATTTAGCTGATATCCAGATAGTCCCCTATGGAGCAGGAATACCCAGGGGGAGGCATGAAGCAAGCAGAAGGCTCCTTCCAGTACATGCAAGGAGCTGGCCCAAACTCAGGATCTTCCTAGAAGGCTCTTTTCACAGGCAAAACAAGGAATATTGCAGCGCCTGCTGCGCTGGGTTTGCTTTGAACTCGCTGACATGAAACCACTTATGTAACTGTCACAGGGAGCAAATAGCTCATTAGATACATGGGAAGAAAAAACTTTTCCTCGTTTTTTTTCCCCCTGGAAGCTGCGAGTTTTTTGCCTCGGCCAAGATGTTTCACCTGGACCATAAATCAAAGCCAGGTGCATCTTCCTGCATGAAATGCTTCATTGAGGAATGTTGCTTAAAATATATATAGGAGCGCATTGAAAGCAAACCCTTAGCCTCATTTGGAGAACTTTGAATTCATCTGGGGACGTGGGATTCATCCTTTTTCCTTTCCTCACTTCTTCCACCGCTCCTAACCTGGTGTCTGCAGCAGCCGGGCTCCAAAGCATCCTCATCTTCCTTGCAACTTCCTTGCAAGCAAACCTAGTTTTCAATCAAGTCCACCTGGCCACTTGCTGATTTTTAATAGCTATGAGCTTACAAGGATATTTCCATTAGAGAATACCAATATTTTGCTGCATGAGCCCATGCAGAGGGTTTTCCCTGCCTGGCAGAGGGATTCCGGCACCTGGCATTTGTAGGACAGGCCGAGCTGTGGCTGGCACCTTTGCTAGTGCAAAGCCAACACTTCCCTCTCTATTTGTGATGAAAAGCCTGTCTCTTTTGGGCTGAAAAACCTGCAAAAAGTTAAATTGCAGCTGCAGCAGCTCGGGAAGAGCTGCATGCGCCGCTTGCTGCATGCTCCTGCATGCAAGAGGGCGAAGGCCGAGGTGTGCAGGAAAGAAACCCCCCGGCTCTGGGCTTGTGGCATCACCTCCCAGTCCTCCGCGTGCATCCAACCTGGGAATCCTGCTAAGGCAAGGAAAACAGCGAGGAGCCGGGGAACAGGGGCCCGGCACGCTGTAACTCTAGACGGGATGCGGGACGCATGAATGAGATCTTTCACTGCGCTCCAGAGCAAGCTCGCAGCAAGCCCCTTGCAAGCAGGGATGCGGCAGCGAGCAACGGGAAGCAAACGGCCCGAACGCTGCAAAGCTGTCCTTATTTTTTCCTGTAATTGCGTCTCCAAGGGACCCCTCGCATTTTCGTTTTTTTTGCAGGCGCTGTATGGTTCATTCACGGGCCCGTTCAGCAAAAAAAGAGGCCCCGCTACTAAATAGCCTTATTGATGCTCGCGGGTCCATACGTTGGGCTCAGCCCGCGCGCAGACAACCGGCCCCTTTTACAGTGCGCTATATTGTGCGCGAGCGCTGCTCGCCGGCGGACACGCGCCCGGCACGCATCGCCGCCCCCCGCCGAGCCATGAATGGCCACAGTGTCCCCAGCCCCGGCCCTTCCCCAGCACGGAAAAGAGGAAAAACGGGGGGAAAAAAGGAGAAAAAGAAGGAAAAATAAAGAAAAAGAAGGGAGAGCGCGCGGGGCGGCCGCGCTGCGCGGGCGCATAGAACCCCTCTGTGCCGCCGGCCGGCCCCGGCGCGGACACATAGGTGCATTATATTGAGCTGGCCCCAGCGCTGGGGCATAATATTTTTTTTAGCAGCGGACTAAATATTTTTAACATATGCAAACACGCAGGAGGGAGCGACGGGGCCGGCGCGCGGCCGCGCTGCGGGGCGCGCGGGGCCGCACAAAGTCACCGTTCTGCTCCCCGGGGGGACACAGACATCGCGCCGGGGAGGGCAAGGGGGAACGGGGCAGGTCGGGGTCTCATCATAGAATTTGCAAGACAAACTGGGGAAATTCCTTAGGGATGGAGAGTGGAGGATGGCTGGAGCATCCGCCGGCGCAGGCGGCACGGGTGCGCGTGCCGGCATCGCCGAGCGCACTCCCGGCCTTGAGCAAATGGCAAGCGAGCGCGGTGCAGCAGGAGGTTCTGCTGCTGGCTGCACTGGGCAGCACTGACCACGTCGGAGCAGATGGGGATGATTTCTGGAGCACGGAGCAACGCGCGGGCTCTGCTGCTTCGCCTCCGTGCCAGCCCCGTGCTCACGGCGCTACCGGCTTTACAGCTCCCGCTGCAGCTCATAAAACCCAGCCGTGCCGCTCTCCCCGTGCCAAGCGGCTCCGAGGACAGGGACGAAGGCGGTTGGGGCGGGAGGCGGCCGCCTGTGCCCTCCCCTCGGCCGCGGCTCCGCTCCTGTTTGGTTTGGAGAGACGTGCGAGGCGCCCGCGAGCAGCAGCACGATGTTCCCTGGCGAGCGCCAGCGCGCTGCATCCCGGTTCCTGCCCGCTCCGTGCCCGCGCACGGCTTCGCCAGGGCCCTGGCCTTGTGGATGGGGAACTCGAGGGCTCATTTTTCTGCACGTTTGGGTGCAGAATGATTGCAATTTTGCCAAACTGGGCATTTCCCTCTTTGTGCCAACGTGCTGCAGGTTGCTAAACCCCACGGAGAAGGAGGAAACCCACAGGTGCTGAACCTGCCTGCAATGAAGAGGAGGGGAGGAAGAGCCCCAGGGCACTGCAGAAGCCTCTGTGGCTCCATCCCCATCGCAGGGGACAACCTCAGTAACTCCCTTTCCGTGCCTCAGTTTTTGCAGCTGTGCAATGGTATTCCTGACTGTACCCCTCATTTTGGGGCATTCCCTGAAAATCGGAACTGGAAATGATGTGAAGGCCACGTGGCTCCTTCCCTGAGTAGCAGGACATCCCCACGTCGCTCCTCCCAGCTCCTGGAGCACTCTCGGGGCTGAAGCTCCATAGCCCAACAGAGCAAAGCAATTCCCATCTCCCATCTGCAACCTTCATCCCAACTCCCACTTCCATGGCCTGGAAAAGAAACCTGTGGATGTCACGCAGGAGAAGGGAATGGTTGAGCTCCGCTGGCGCTCAATCTTCTTTCCCTTTGGAATTCAACAAAAACAAGCAAGGTGGGATCAACACTGTCATCTTCCACCCAGTTACCACCGGGGCCCAACCATGCACGCGTCACCCCAAAGCGGCCTGAATTTTCCTCAAAAACAGGCGAGTAGAAAGACGCTTCCCAAAGACAGCATGGGCATTGGAAAAAAAGGAAGGAAAGGAAAAGAATAGGAGGAGGAAGGCGCTGCCCGCTGGCTCGCGGCCGTGCCCGGCGCTGGCGGCTCCGAGCCCAGCTCCGCTCGGCACAAGGGGCCGCATTCTTGCCCGGCGCGCTCGGGGGCACGGCGGCAACTCCCCTGCGCGCCGAGATGAAAGGATCCCTCACAATCGCTGCTTAATGCCGGATAAGTGTTTTTCCTCCAAATTATGAGAGCGGAAATTCAATATTTTTTTAGGACTTGCCTTTGCATAGTAACTAATAGCCCAAGGAGAACAATCCTGTATTCATATTCAACACAAACAAGCACATTCCAGTAATCTCACACCTCGGGCGCGAGCCCAGCGCCGGAGCCGGCACCGACCCGGGCTCCGGGCATGCTGGTCGGAGCAGCACCGAGCGGCAGCGGATGCAGCTGGGATGCTGCGTGCATCCTGGATCCTGGATGCAGGGATTTAGATGCAGTGCAGGGGTGGGGGAAAGGGAGAAGACATGCTTGGAGAAGAGGTGAGAAACTATAGTCCCTCAATCCCGTTTCTTCCTCAAATCCCGGCTATTCTCGTCTCCTTCTGCCGGGTTTCCCTCCTGCTCCCCTGCAGCCCCTTCGGAGCAGCTGCCCTTACCTAGTAAACAGTGCACAGCCCCGGGCCAGTTTTCCTGGTGCTAAAAGCCCACTTCGTTCTGTTTGTCCTGACAAAACAGGAGCAGATTTGTGCTATAAATCCACGTTAATGGAACAGTCTATGTTGGCTTGTTCCCATTAGTGCTTTCCCAAAGAGAAGCCGTGTGCGCACGTGCACGTGTGTGCAGGAGAACCATTCACAGCCCTGCCCTTTCCTCGGGCATCTTCCCAACCTCGATTTTGGGAAGAACGTTCCAAAAACCTTCTGGTTTTGGAGACAGGCCCTGTACCTCACGGCAGACCGGCTGCAATCCCACACGGCGTGCACCTTGGCTAAGCACACCTGCCTGCCCAGCCAGGTCATCGGAGCATTTTGGAAAAAGGAAGCTCACAAAGGGTGTTTTCTCCCGGGAAAGCAGGAGGAGTCTTGCAGGAATAACCAGCAGGTGAAGCAGTAGAAAGGTTGACGGCAGCCAGACATGGGAGCGAGGGCGCAATCGGCCGGCACCGCTGCGGCTTCGCGGGGATCCAAAGGCTGCTGCAGGGATGGGAACCGCATCCTTTGCCGAAGGATGCGCTCGCTTGGCACCCGTGCATTTATTTGAAGGTCCTCCAAGTGCCGACGGGCCCGGGGGATGCAGCAGGGCCATCCATCGCGCACCGGCCTGCAGGGTAGCGCAAAGCAGCCCTTGCGGGATGGCTCCTGCCGGGATGGCTCCTGCCGGGATGGCTCCTGCTGGGATCGCTCCTGCCGGGATGGCTCCTGTTGGGATCGCTCCTGCCGGGATGGCTCCTGCCGGGATGGCTCCTGCCGGGATCGCTCCTGCTGTACGTTCGCATGCGGCAAACAGGTGGCGATGTTGTACTCCGGGACGTCGGCTTCCAGCCCCAAAACGCGGCTGCTGTCCGAAGTGCGCGCTCGGCCCACGCGCTCCCAACGGCAGCGCCGGGGCACGCGGGGAAGCCGCTCTCCGCTTCTCGTCAATTAATGGAAATATGCAAACCCCAGAGCTTCTCTTTCCCTTTTAAATCCAAGTCAAGGCATAAAAAGACAAGAAGGGGAAGGCAGGGCTCCTGCAGCACCACTTCCCGGCAGGGAGGAGGAGGAGGAGGAAGAGCAGAAATCCAGCCACGAGCAAAGCCCATGCTGGCCGTGCCACTGGGAGCAGCGGTTGGGCTCTGCAAAAAGGTCTTATTCCCCCAGCAGAAATCGCAGTGTTTCTTCTCACCCAGCCCAAGACGTGGAGCCGATGACTCCTAGCAGAAGGTCCAAGCTGGCCTGGCACCGTGGGCAATGCTCTCTCCGAGCTACTCCGTGCTGCTCCATGTCAGCCAAGGAATCCTCCCGTCCTCAGGTGCCAATGGAGGAGGAGGCGAGAAGGGGCTCCAGGATGGGAGCGTTCGGTCGAAGGGCTCCATCCTCTTCACAAGCATCGTCCGTGCAGGAAAATCAAGACGAGGTTTAGGGGAAGCCTTGTAGGTCCCTGAGGCTGTGGTGAGCGAGCTGGGAAAATCCAGGGACAACCCGCAGGAGCCGCGAGCAGCCGAGGAATGATGTTTGTGCTGCACGGATGCTAATTCACACATTAAGAAAGCAGTTCCCGGGGTGCAGGGAGCTTGGAGGCTGGGAAGAGTGGATGCATCCCGGCATGCCGTCCGTTCCTGCTCGGATCTCTGTGCACCAACCTGCGATCCCCAATTCCCACCCAGCAGAAGTGACACAGGGCAGCTCAGGTCACACCAGGGAACTGAGGCCACCTTCCCAGCAGCATTTCCCTTGCAGGGTCTGGATGCAGTGACGTGGTCTGCAATAAGACTCCGCGAGCCGGATTTGGGTGCCCGAAGCAGCCCAAAAACACAAACAGCAATAGGTGCATGCCCCTAAACGAAGCATTTATTCTGCAAAAGCCCAAAGCACCGAACGATTCAAAGCCCCACTTCTTGCTCATGCTCTCGAGCAGCCAGAGAAGCGCCAGCTCTTTTGAAACGGCCGTAAATATCGGGGGCTGTCTCGTCCCGCGGGGCCGGGCGGCTGGAAGCGCCTGTGCCGTCCGCGCACGCCTGACTCACCCGCAGCGCCGCCGCGGCTCCCCCGCTTTCATCAGCCCACGGGGTTTATTTGCTTAAGGTTGTTGGTAACTGTTGCTTAGTAGTGGGACACCGGCCCTCTAGCACCTTTCCCTTCCAAGGAGGCAAAGCCAAAGGCGATGGAGACGAGTCGGGGGGATTTAAGGGTCGCCGGGAGCTGGGGTTGGATCTGCTCGTGCGTCACCGGCTGCTGCAGCGCCCGTAAAACGGCGGTGAAAATTGCACCGAATGCAGAGCGCGGTCCTGCACGGCTGCGCTGCAAGCGAGCAGCACAAGCAGCCCCGCATGGCGCTGCGAAGAGCACTGAGGTCCCGTCCGTGGGGGGACGTTCCCCGCTGGGCACGAGAGTGCGGATGCTGCTTGCACAAATGGGCCTTGCAGGGGGGAGAAAAAAGGAGGAATTAGTCAAGGAAGGAGAAAGACCTGCCTGGATTTTCCCGGCGACATGTGTAATTAAAGCCACGTTTGCAGCAGAGGAAGGAAGCCCGGTGGCAGGTGGAGCAGGCACTGGCTCCACGCTCGGGCGCGTGCAAGCCGTGCACACGCGTGTGCAGCACGGCGAGCGCGCTGGGAGAGCGCCCGTCCGAAAGGGCTTCACGGGACGGCGGCACCCGAGCAAACCCGGCGCGGCCGATACCGCAAAGTTCATCTGTTTGCACTGGGAATCCCTGCAGCATCCTAAAACTCGGGTTTAACAACAGCTTTGCTTCTAATGCTAGTTTCCAAAGAGATAAAATCACATTTTTTTTTTTTAAGGAAATATCATTCAAAATGAGTAACGGTGTATTAGAGGAAACCCCAGAACCGGGTGTCTTTGACAGCCAAACGCCCGCTCTGTGGCACAAACCTGGCTATCCCTACATGAAACCAAAAGAAACCAAAACTACCGCGAGGCAGAAGACACAAGCGGTGAGCGCAGAGGTGAAGACGGGCTGAGCCCCGGCGCGCACGCAACTCAACACAGCAGTGGAGTGGTCGGTTCTGCTGTCAGAGATCACCCGTGCCTCCCTCCAAGGGGTTAATCGCATCTGCCGGAGCCTCCGCTGCTCCGTTTCCTTTCATTTGCCATAAACAAAAATGCGCGTTTTCCCAGCGCGACTTTCTGTGCATTAAGCAGCGCCGCTAAAGCGAGCACCCCTGGTGGGGCTTCCCCCAGCAGGACTCGCCGCGTCCCGAGTTCCTAAGTTATCCCGAGAAAGCCAGTAGCGCAAAAAAAGGCAGGAACTGCTCCAGGGAGCCGCACACGCTCCCGGGACAGAGGGAAGAGCGTGGCCCGGCTCCAAAGCTTGCAACGGGAGAGCAGCGGCTTCAACGCAAAAATCACCCAGGCTTTTTGCAGGGAGGACAAGGGACCTTGCAGCGGGTGCGGGTGTCGCTCCGCTCTCCGCTCGCAAGCGCCTTCCCCACCTGCGCGGCAGCCGCGACGCTGCGGGACGCGGCGGCCCCTCGTCCCCCCCGGCTCCGGCGCTGCCCCCTGCCCACCGGCGACACGGAGCGAAGGGGCCTTTTCCCCCGGAGACCCCCTCACCTTCCCGCACGCCGCCCTCGCCGGCTCCGCCGTCTATCGCCCGTCTGCGGGCGGAGCTGGAAATATCACTAGGGAGGCGAAAAGAGAGGGAAAAAAAAAAAAAAAGGGAAAAGGGATCACGGGGAAGGAGAGCGATCGCGCGCGCCCGGCTCCGCGCGCGGCCGGCTCCACCTGCGCGCATGCTGCTCCACGGCGGCCGCGGGGAGCTCGCGCGGCCGCGCCGCGGATGACTTCACGTCATGAGCACGCTGCTCCGAGCGCTCTCCCCGCTGTCTTTCACTGCCTTGAGGGCTCTGCTAATCAAAATAGCCGAGCACTTAACTATTTCCTGACTCCCGGGCCTGGCGCGGTGCGCGCTGCGGGCGCGAGCCGGTTCCGTGCGGGCCCAATGCTCCCGAACGGAGCCGCGGTGCCGGTGGAGGCAGGAGGCCAGCGCCGCTCCAGCTCCCGGCACAGCCGAGTGCGTTTCCTTAAGGAAGACTCAGAGAGGAGGAGCCCCGGGGGCAGCTCCTGGGGGCGCCTGGGGACACGGATTCACCCCTTGCATCCCCTTCCCACGCCGAGTCCTGCTCCCCACGTGTTCCCGCTTCTCACTGTGACATCCCTTCGTGGCAGGGGGCATCAAGGCAGGAAAAGCTGCATTGACTACTGGGTGACAACAGGGTAAACTGAGGCACAAGCAGCTCTGCCAACGCCACACATGGAGCCGGTGACAGAGGCCAGTGCTGAGCTCAGGTCTCCAGGGGCCCCTCAAAATCTTTCTCCTAGTTTCTAGCTGTTTTGGAGTCTCTGTCGGGTTTTACTTTAACAAATTAAAACAGGAGCAGATTTTGCAACGGTGGAATTAAAAAAATCATAATAAATCTGGACATGTGTCCATCTGCACATGTGTCCCCGTGCAGCCTTGCAGGGTGCATGGCCAGGCTGCACGCACATCCGCGCTTGTGCACGGTCCCGTGCAAGCGTGTGCATGGGATGGAGGTGTCCCCGTGTTCCTGCACACGTGCTCACCGCTGCCTGCACCCACTCGGATGGCTCCCAAGGCTCCCACGCCGCGGTGCACGTGGGTGCTGGTGCACGGTTGCATGCGTGCACCAGCAACATTGGCACAGCCCCCGTGTTACCCATTTCCAGCTCTTTTCCCCACATTCCTGCACTCCCATCCCATTAACGCCCTTTCGTTGCAGCCGTGAAAACTGGCCCCCGAAAGCTTTTAATCAAGGCCTGATGTGCGCTCTGCGAGCAGAGCGTGGAGCTGCCGCCGCGGCAGCAGCTGTGGGGTCCACGGCGCTGCCGGCCTGATTCATAGGCTGCAAAATGAGGTCAGGAGCGTATGAGTCTCCGAACGTTCATTTCTTCGCACAGGAGGTGACCCACATTTTTTCGGGCTGATTCACGAGCTCAGCTGCAGACACTGCTATCTTTAGCCCTAGAGCGGCCGCGCGCCGAGGCGGCCCCTCTGCAAAAGCCATAAGAGCCGGGCTCCGGCGGCTCCGCTCCCGCGCGGCTCCCGGCCTTCCCTCGCTCCGTGCGCGCTCCGGGCGAGCGCGCCGAGCGGCACCGCAAGGAGGGAGCCGCGAGCAGGACAGGGGCTTCAGGAGATGCCCTTGCTCCCTGCGGGTGGCTCTCCGGGGACATTTGTGGCTGGACCCCCTGCAACGGGGCTTTGTGGCCAGCGGTGACCACGGTGGCTGCTAAAGCAACGCGCTGCTGCTGTGCACGGCGGTGGAAGCGGCTCCTGCGGCTGCGCTTGGCACCCGGCGTGCAGGCCCACAAATGATAACATTTAGCAATGTTTATCCTTCCCCTTCAGGGCCGAATGCCTTTTTTTTTTTAATTTATTTTTTTTTCTTTTTAAATCTGTTTTTGGAGCCCTAAAGCACATGTTTACTTTCACACCGAGTAGCAGCCTCCAGCGCTGGCACAAGGGAACCGCCAGTGCTGGTGTGAGCTCAGGCTTGTGCTTCACGGGCTTGGACCAAAACTGCCTTTTTTTCCCCCTTTTTTTTTTTAAAAAAAAACCGCAAGGCCACAGTGCAGAGCAGGGAGTCCATGGGAATACTGCACCGCTGCAGCACATCCACCCTCCTTGTGTGGGAGCCCGCAGGGAAGAGCGGGATCTCTGCGCAAGCCCTCGATGGCATCAGTCTGCAATCCCAACCTCTCCTCAACACCTTATCGGTATCAAGAGCCACAAGTTGCTTAGCGGACCTTGCTGACCACATGGTCTCCAGGAGGATCTAGGAACCTGCCAGGGTTTCCTGGAATTTCAGCATCATTCAAGCCATGCTCAGAAGAGAACAAGGCGCTAGGACAGACTTCCTGAGGTCTGCAGATCCTTCGCTGCTGCCAAGCAATAAACAAGCCCCAGTGATACCTCATTTCATCCAACAGTTCTTCTGAGGGTGGAAGCATCCTCTTTCCTTGAGGATGCTGCGCTGTCTTAAGGACAACTGTCCTACCAGGTCCCGCAGTGCTCCGTGGGGCACCTATGAGACCCGTTTGCTCGCTCCTCGCTACCCTGCACGTCAGGCACCAGCGCAGCATCATTGCAAGCTCTGACTCCTCTCACTGGTTTGGTGGCCTCTCTGCAAGCAAGGATGTCCCAACAGTTCCTTTGGGCACATAAGGGAACAGCGATGTCGAAGCCACCAACACCAAGCAGCACAGTTTAACCCAACGGTTTCAGCTCATAAACGGAGGAAGGAAGCACACGAGCAGGCACTTCCAACATAAGCACTGAAAACTGAAGTCTCATTTCTGTTTCAGAGCTAGCAGGGACTGCCAGGGGGTGAGAATTTCAAGATCAGCAGCTCTCCCTGAATCCTTCCGAGTGTGGATGCTCTAATTGCATCAGCGCCCACACACCAAGCGCTGCTTGGGAACGGATGGTGCCGATAACGCGTCTCCTGAATCACTCCACGCGTGGGCAGCATCGAGGGATGAGGGCTCTGGGGCTGCCTGTTGGTACAGCTGGCACCTACTCCTTGGCAGATCTTACTCCTTGGCAGATTTTACATCCAAATAATACGGACAAAAGGCAATTTCAAGACTGGGAGAGGGGGCTTGTCTGTGTGTGATGGAGGGATCTCCTCCACAGGTCTAGGATGCTCAGCTCAACCCGAAGGTTGGAGTCTGAGAGACCTTCACTGAGAGGTTTTTCTGTTCAATGACCATTTGTGGTCATAGAAGAAGGAGACAGGGAAAGGTGACCACCAGAGCTGAGTTGTAGGCAGCAAATTGAAGCTCTCCCCTTTTCTTCTCCCTCCTGGTGCTCCCTGCTTGTCCCTCACACTGTCCTCCCCCATCTCCTGGCTATACCATGGAATATGAGTCAACCGTTTCATAACAAACACAAGTTGGGAAAAAACAAAAAACTAAACTAAAAAAAGACCCAAAAGGCAGCACATGCTTTCTTCAATAATAAACATATAAATATGTTAATTAAATCATGCTTTTCAACTGCGAATGACAGGAAATTTACTTTCACCCAACACCGAAATCAACAGAGCTTGCTTTTCTTCGTGTCTCCTTGCAGCCAAATGGATGTGAACATGAGCTGGATGCAGGATGCACATTATGCCTGTACTCCAAATTGCAGAGACACCCTCTCCTGCAGGACAGCATCTTATGCTATAACTGAGGATGCCAAATGACTTAACATGCCATGAACGTTGCTCTAAATGAGTCTGTGGTAAACAGAGATATGAGACCCAGATGTGTGATACTGGCCTCTAATTTTGTGTGTCCACAACCTCCCGGCTATGCTTTGCTCAGATGCAAAGAGAAAAGCTCAGGGGTTTCCCACTTGGGTGCATCGCTCCTCCAGAAAAGGGGCATAACTTGAATGCCAGCTGTGCAATTGGGGAAAAAGTGGCACGTTGCCAATCTGGAGAGCAAAAGCCCCCTTTGAAAGTTGGCAAGGGCTGAAATCCCTTTTTTTTCTGCAACAGCAGTAGCATTTGGGTGCATTTCCATCCTTTTCAGTAATAATCCTCATTCCTCTTTCCTTGAGGACGCTGTGTCTTAAGGACGACCGTCCTACCAGGTCCCACCTCTGAGACCAGACTTCGCTCGTTCCTCACCTGGTCCCCAATACTTAGATCTCTGCCCCAGCTCTGACGCTGCTAGTACCAGCAGTTAGGAGCAGGTTTTGCATCCCAGGAGCATTTAAGCATTTACAGACTGTATTCCAGCCGTGGAACGGCCCCAGGGAAGGTTCTCCTTGGAGAAAAGTTATTGCCAAGCTCATTTCCCTCCTGTCTCCTTGCACGAGCCCAGAGATGCACACACCATCAGCACAAAACCATTGGCTGTAGCGGAGCTGGGAACCCACGTTCCTCTGCTCATTGCTCACTGATGACCCAGAAATGAGGCTTTGCAGGTTCCTCTCCACGCAGAATCAGCTGCAGCAGGACCCGCAATCCTTCTCCCAGGTAGCCGGGTGGCCAAGGACAGGCCCGGACTGGCCACGGCTCAGGGGCCCACGTGTCCTCCTGCCAACCTGAGCACAACCTGCTGCTCCGCATCGCTGCCCGCCGTCCCCAGGAGAAAACAGGTCCCTCTGCAGCCGCTGGCCCCTTGCAGTGACTTTGTGGTCTAGTCATCCCTGCAGCTCCCCTTTTTGCAGCATTACTCACTCCGCTGCAAGCTTCTCCGCACATTTTTGGTGTCAGGCGTCCCCGCTTGCTCAGTGCCATGCACGCACATGGCCCGAATATCATTCCTCCGTCTCCGCAGGAACCCGCGAGCAGCTGCTCCCTGTCTCCCAGACACTCTGCAGCGGGGCAGGCCCAGCTCGCCTGCCCCCCCGACCCTTTCCCAGCCACCTACGAGGGAGGAGGTGACAAGTGACGGAGTCGCCGGGGTGGCCGGGTGCCAGGGACACCCGCGGCGCGGGCGGCCGCCTGCGTTATCGGTCGCGAGCTCCCGGGCGGCTACCAGCTGGCAGCGCCCGCGATCGCGCCGGGATATTTAAAGCTCCAAGCGTGCATGGAAAAAGCAGGGAGCGAAACCCCAAGCGAGCCGGGGAAAACAGCGGCAGGACGGGAAGCAACATCCGGCGGGATGCGCCGCTGCCA
The DNA here is from genome assembly GCF_059628265.1 of Tinamus guttatus. Lineage (NCBI taxonomy): Eukaryota > Metazoa > Chordata > Aves > Tinamiformes > Tinamidae > Tinamus > Tinamus guttatus. The sequence goes on from NW_028288778.1 coordinate 1,717,339, forward strand.
CTGCTAACGGGTTCTGACACTTCTGACTGCCGTGCTGGGATGGTTTCCTCGGATGCTCCTTGCTGTTTATGGAGCTGTCGTGGAGAAATCCCCCGGGATGGCACCAGGCTCCTGGCAGCGCGGGGCTCCCGGGAGCGCAGCCAGCGGCGCGCGGCGCCGTGAGCTTCCACAAGCATCCCTCGCCGCGCCGCACGCGCCGGGAGCATCCGGACGCGATGCCATCCGGCTACCCCGGCACAGCTGGCAAACGTCTGCGGAGAACACGTCGGAACACATGGAGTCGGTGGAAAACGGACGCTAAAATCGAGTGTCCTTGGAAGCTGCTTCTAAAATCCCCGAGGAAGAGCCTGGTGCGCTCCCGTGGACCGGCTGCAGCCTGCACCAAAGCAGAACCGCGATGAAAAGCCGAAGGAGGGAGAACATGGGAGCAGGAGGCTCCCAGCAAAGCCGCAGCCGCTCTACACATGGTTTCTATCGCGAGGAGCCGGCATTCCTTGCCTCTGTGTTGTGGGGAGATGCTTCGGGATGGCACTGGAGAGGCTTGAGTCAGACTAAAGAATTTTGACAATAATGTTCCAAGGCCAAAAATTACATTTGAACAAAAAGTGGGACCTTACCCAACCGGAATAATAAGGCATGTGTAGGAGCTCGCTGACTCCCAGCTGCTTGGAGGATCCCGTCCTTGCCACCATTCCCAGAGCTTTTCCCTCCGCCCTGTTGCAGGGAGCTCGCCCTCCTTCCCATGCTACGAGCCCTAAGACAAGCCTAACTTTGGGCCCAGCTCCTCCAAACACCGCGCTAGGCAGGTGAGCAAGGAAAGGGACCTCAGACCTGCTTCAGCTCCCGGGATGTCACGAGCTCCATCAGGTGCAGAGCAGCTTTCACCAGGATTTCATCACCCTTTGGCATCTGGCAAAACCTTTATTCTCCTCCCTCACCCACGCTTGGTTCCTGCACCCCTGCAGACAGTGCCTCATCATTGCAGGGATGCTGATGAAGGTCCTTGATGGAGCAAGGCTTCCAGAGCTGTATATTTTGTTTTTCACTACCCTGGACAGATTTTTTGCCATTTGATGCAGGACAGTGAAAAGCAATAGAGCAGCAAGCTGTTTCTGTAGCTGCAGGGGGTTTGCAAATCCCGATGGACACATCACTGCTGCCCAGGGAAGTGGCTGCTGTCCCCTTTTCCTCTCCTGCTTAACCAAACTTGCACCGCAGCAACAACTAATTTTATCAGCAAAATTTTACAAAGAAAATATTTCTTAAACAGCTCCTGTGCAAGAGCAAGTGGTTTGAAAAGAAACCTGGGCCTGGTTGCTTTGCAAAGCAATCAGTGCTTCATTTCCAACCCCGTTCTAGGCAGGATATTTTTTCCTCCTCCAAAGGTAGAAAATGGACTTGTATCACAAGGAAAACTTCTGCCCTCAAATGAGAGCACGAGGCCTGCCTTGGTACCCAGAGTGAACACACGCCCCTGGCTTTGAAAATATTTCAGGCTTTTTTAGGACGCTTTTCCATTTGTTTCCTCGAGGTAAAAGTCTCAGTGAAACAGGCCAGAATTTACGCAACAGCCTCGTGCTCTGCTTGCTTTTCTTCCCATTTGTGCAAAAATCATTTTAGCCAAAATTTTCCATCCAAATGCCGTGCTTCAGTAAGTGCCAGGCTTGACTGCTCAGGATTCTCCTCTTTCCCACTGTTTCGGTTTCCACCGATTTCTCCATCTCCTGCTTCCCATCTTAGCATTAGCCACTATTGCAACTCTCCATATCCACGGTGCTCGGGGGGATAAACTCCTGTCGGATCTCGCCGAAGACCTTTGAGTGCCTCCTCAATGGTTAGCAGCCAAATTGCAAAGTGCTGCCCCAATTTTGCTCTTTTTTTTTTCCCAGATAGCGACCTGCATGGAGACAATGCATGGGGATCCCTGCAAAAAAAATCAGCCGGACAGGAGGGGAAAGACCAGAGCAGGACCAGCCTTGGGGCTGCCACAACCAGCTGTGACACATGGGACATTCCTGCAAAACTGAGCACGGAACCCCATAACCCAGGATCATGCAGGAATCTTAATGCAGCTAATTGCTAGGAGGCAGCTCCACTCTGCACCGAGACACCCACTGTGCAGAGGAATGAGGCAGAGCCTTAAGAGCTACAGAAAATATAAAGGGATTCGCTCTTTTTTTTCTTTTTTTCCTCCCTTTTTTGAAGCCCCACATCGGGCCAGGCTTTCCTTGAGTCACGTATGTTTGTACCACAACCAGCCTTGCCGTCCTGAGCGCTCCGACACCGGGGGTCAGGCATGAAAAGGAAAAGTGATCCCGACTTACAAATAATAAGGCTATAAAAAAAGAAAATAAGCATATTTGGATTATTTTCCTTCCTAGTCCAGCCCGTATCCGCTTCGCGAGCTCTCGTGTTGCCTCTCCTGGTTTCCCATTACATCCTCTCCTTTCCGAGTGATCCTGCAAAGCTCAGACCCACCTGAGTGCGGCCGTGGGGGCTTTGAGGGACCCACTGGGTGCTCCAGGATTCACTGTGGTTGGAGACGCCTGGAAAAGCCGCATTCCTGCTGCGGGCACTGCTTTGCCAATCCTCCTATTCCGTTCCCCTGCTCGGAAAACCCCAGCACATCCCAGGCTCGTGTCTGCATCCGTACCCGCTCCGGCCTCCAGGCCACGGAGGTTTCAAAGCCCTTCCCGGTTCACGGTGGGGCCCGAGTTCGGCAAGCCGGACTCGAGCCCGCGCGCTCGGCCGCGCCGCCCTCCCTTCCAAGAAAAATGGAAACTGGAGACACAGGAACTTTCCTACGCTGCATCCAGCCACGCCACTGCCAGATTAGCATCCCAATATTGCATTAGCATGGAAATCCTCACGGCTCGCGATGAGAAAAAGCAGGGAAAGGGCCGAGGAAGCGCGCGCGAGGGAGCAGCATCGCGCAAGGCGCAGCGCCGAGCACCGCGGCTCCGCTCTGCAGCACCACGGCGCTTTGCAAAGCAACCACAGCCTCAGCAGGAGGATTTCTGCCCACGGACTGTTCATTGGGAGCACGTAGAGGGTCAGTCCTGGGTTTCTCCGTGCAAACTCTGAAAGCAGCGAATATCCAAGAACCGCTCGCCTCTGTGCTGGGCATCCCAGCCCCTGATGATTGTGCGGAGACCGATGCTGCTCTATAAACTATTGCCTGTGTGGATGCATGTGGATACACGGCCAGTGAAGTTAAAAGAACACTAGGGCTGCAAAAGCAAACATGTTTGGAAATTCCAGAATTGCTGTTTCCTGGGCAACCTTCAAACGGCCCCTTTGTGCGCGGCCAGTTTGATACCTGCCCCGGCTGCCCCCCTGCGAGCCCCTGCCAGCAGCTCCAGCCCCGCGCGGCCTCTCCTGCACCATGGCCATGCAGGCCGGATCCGCTGGGAATTTTGGGAAGCTGCATCCCGGCAGCGCAGCCGCTGCGGTGACACGGGATGTGCTGCCCCGTGCGCTCGGAGCTGTGCAGGGGTCCGCGATGGGTTGCGTCTCCTCAAGGACAAATGCAAACCCAGCTTTTCCCCAGGTGGCTTCCAGCCCGGCGCCTTTCCCGAGCGCTCCCTGGTTTCCGCGCGCTCTCCCGTACAGCTGCACATCGTTTAGCGCGCGCCGCCGTGCAAATCCGCGCCGCTGTCCGGCCCCGGGCAGGAGCGCTCGACGTTCGTGAGAGCGCACTTGGATTCCGTCCTCTCTTTCTAGGAAAGAGCGCAAGTATGCACGGTCTGCATCATCGGCCCTGTCATCCTCTGCCCTAAAAGACACTTTGAACGGCTTCCCAAAAGCAAATTCCGCCGCACCCCACCCCCGAGGCGGCTCGTGGGGAATTCTCGCGGGGCGAACGCGGGCGTTCCAGCGCCGGAGCTGGCGAGCGCCGCTCCGCCTGCGGCCGCCTGCAGCTCCTGGCTACCAGGGGGCAAAACCCGGTGGGTTTTCCATTATTCAGAACCTGGAGATCCGGAATCTGGGAGCTTCCCATGGGTTGGGCTGAGCGCTCGGTTCTGCTGGGGAGGGAGCAAGTGTCACGAGGGCAGCAGATCTCTGCGTCCCCAGCGCTACTGAAAGGCTAGCGGAAGAGGAGCAACGAAAGGGAAACCAGTCCCAAGTTGAGGTCACTGCGTTTGCTCTGATGAGCATCTCCCGGCAGCCCGAAAAACCCGTTCCCCGCCGAAGTGCAGAGGTTTTTACAATCCTCCCACCCCAAAGCGGAGAATTCAGGAAAAAAAGCAGAAATGGCACCAGAACGAGACTCTGGGGGCAAAGCATTGCTGTGGGGCCTGGCGTGTGGGCCCGGAGCGTGTGTGCGGACACCCATGGGTGCAAACACGTGCAAGGATGTCCGTGCGCACGGCCGTGGTGCGGAGCTCCGGCTTTCCTCACACGGCACAGCCCGGAGCAGCTCCGGGAAAAGCAAAACACGGTAATTAAGAGCAGCTTGGCCCCTCAGCACTTGCTGTACATAGATCGGCTTGGAAACTAATTGCAGCGCCGTGCCAAGCCGTGCCGTTCCGCGCCGGCACGCCACGGAGGCACCGAGGAGCTGCGCTGCGGGGCAGCACCCAAGAGCGGGATAGAAGCAGCACCCGAGAGCAGGACGCGAGGGGCCTTCGGCCCTGGAGGATGAGGAGGAGCCGGTGGGAGCCCCAGCGCCGGTGTCCGGATGGCAGCGAGCATCCTTGTGAGCCACCGCGCGGGGACACGGCGGGGAGGCCCCTGCAAAGGCTCCGGGGAGGCAGCGGGATCCAGGCACCATCCTGCGCGGGGACGGGACGCGCGAGGAGGAGCAGGGCCACATATGGAGGCGATTACTCACGTGCAAATAATAGCAGAAGTGTGCGCTAATTCCCACGAGAGCAGCTCCCCCCCTTCCTCGGGAAAGCGGAGCCTTGCAAAGAGCATCTTCCAAAAAGGCCTTCATCGCCGTCCCCACGTCCCCGCCGCGTGTCCGAGCACAGCGCGCGGTTCCGCTCGCCCCTCCGGACAGGCACGGATAATAACACAGCAGGGAATTAAAACTGCATCGCGTTGGGCACCGTTTCTACTCCGTGTCTTTGACATGTAGCTTCCTGAGCAGCAAAAGTAGACAGGCCATTATTTGCCTGTTTATTTTCGGTCAATATTTCAAATTTCCGACATCAGAGAGAAAACCAGTAAAAAAAGAGCTCCCTTTAAATGCACATAAACCTTTTGTAATTTCTTCTTTTGTCTGCCTTAATTTTCTGTGCTTTCACTGGGACCAAAATTTAGTGTCACCCTTCCTCTTTATTCCCTCCTCCAACCTTCTTTACTATCGGATAAGCAGAATGCAAAGCAGGGACGAGAGTGGGTTTTCCACCCTTTCTGCTAGGAAATTTTTGGATAATTCATTTTGTCCTTTTGTGGCTTTTAAGAAGCAGCTCTCCCGCCAGAAGTGGTACGGATTGGCCAAGGAAATATGAAACATTGTAATATTCCTAAGGTTGGAAGAATTTTTCAAAGGTTACATAGTGGAAAAACAAAATATGAAAAGCTTGTGGAAGTGCGGAGGTTCCTCAGAAACTCCTGCCAGCCCCCTGCTACTGCAAGAAGGGCAAGACAGGGGAAAATGCCAAAAATCCCCCCAAATGCAAACTTCAGCACAAGAAGGAAATGCACGAAGGAGAAGGCAACCCAAAAGGGAGGAAAAATGGCTTTTCTCAGCGTTTTTCCCCAAAGTTCTATTCTAATAATCATTTTCACCCCCTTGTTCTGGCACGCTAGCACAAAGCCGACGTGTTTACATTACTTAAGCCGCCTATGTGTTCTTAAAAACTATTTTAATGGAAACGCAGCAGTAATGGAAACATTTCTATTTCCTATTAGGTTTCCTAAAGCCCTTATAGACTAAAAACCTAAACTTGGGGCTTAATCCTGCCCGAGGGGTGCATGGCCCTGGGCTCGGGGACCCGCCACTGGCTGCTGCCCCCCTGACTTACCCAGCCCCTTCCCCAGCAAGCCAAAAATGCCCCGTTTCAGCTTTTTTCTTTTTCTTTTTTTTTTTTTGCTTTTTTATCCTTTTTTTTTTTGCCTTTTTTCAGCTGTTCTTTCACTTGAAAAATGAGGTGGTTTATGAGGATTTTCTTCACAGAGGAAAAAAAAATGCTCAGGGATATCGGTCCATGAAGGCAGGCAACAAGTTGATTTTTTCAACACTTCAAAATTATGTCATAAACGCCCAGAAAGAGGCTTTGGCTAATGCATAACCATCGAATCCAATAGAAGTTATGGGATGATGAACTAAAACCCAGTGTTTCCAGAGAAATCATATCTACACAAACAGCCCGTGCGTTGTTTATGCTGTTTAGCTAAATGAGTAAGAGCGCTTTAACCGTGGCCAGATGCTTTCTTTTTAGCTTAAGAAAAAAGAATAAAAGGGATTCATGGGGGATTGCATGAATAATATCAAATGCACCCCCCGAAATAAGAGTTGGGGCCCTGTCTGGGTTTGGGGGTGTGCAATGCATCACGCTGGGCTTTGCAGCGGGCGGCAGGGAGCAGCGGGACGAAGGGGAAGCTCCTCTTTACAAGCCCATTAATCACACGCGTGGTCCCGCTGGGCAGCCGCCAGCACTCCAGGGAGCAGCTACCTGCTATGGGGTGGGAAAAATCCCATTTTTCCCCAGACAGTGTTTGCAGTGGAATTTAGAGCGCCTGGTTTTCCCAGGGCACTGTTAACCCTGTGCAACGTTGGGCATCTCCCTGCAGGGCTTGCAAGGGGACATCCCCGAGGGGTGCAGGAGCAGCATTGGGGTTGTGCAATGATATAAATCATCGTGCTGGTCCCTGGAGGGTTTTCCATAGGAAACCTGCCCCGTACAGCGCGCCGGAGCGCGCGGGCCGGCGAGCGAGACGCCGTAACCGGACCTTGCTGCTGCGGCAATGACTTTAGCAGGGCCCTGCACGTCGCACAGCGTGTGCCTGCAGCGCTCGGTCGTCATGGCAAAGGTGCATCCTCCAAGTAAATAGTCTATACAGCGACATCCATCCGTCCCCCAGCAGGTTCTACCCTTTCTGCACCCGATTTGTATCTTCTTCCCTGCCTTTCTGCAGAGAGGAGGGTGAAACTCCCCCTGGCCGGGACCCTTGTGCTGCCCCAGCACCACCTGAGCCCTCATTTAGCAAGTTTTCCTGGAACAAAAAACCAGGCAGGCGTAAAAGCTCAGGATGAGAAGCCACATCAAAAGTTGATTAAGCAGAAAGGAGGAAGCTCCTTTAAAGTAAGGAGCATTATTTAGATTAGACAGGTACTATAGTCAGATTAGGCTGAAAGCGGGCAGATTTGTGCAAGCAGCAAAATCTTGAAAGGAAAGATCGGCAAAGGATAATGCGGCGTAGAAATGCAACGCGCACGGACAAATTCCTAATGGGTTCCCAGGTTCCACAAAGGGAATGTGGGGATTACTTCTCATTTTAGCAGAAAAATAATCCCCACTATAACAGCAGAAAAAAAAAAAAGGCTTTGAAGGTATGAGCGGAGCAAATGGGCTGGCTAAAAAGCCATGCACTAGATAGCCATGCAGATGAGTCCGTGTAGATACTATCTTTTCAACACTAGCAATGAGAAATTACTGTCTTTCTAACACACTTAATCGCTTCATGATGAATCAATGGCATTTCCACTTCCATATGCTTTTGATATTACTTAATAAACTTAATTAGAAAGCAGCCATCCCACTGGAAAAATAACATTTCAGAGGGTTCCCTTCCTCTGGTTAGTAACAGGCAACATAACTGGATTTCTTTGCTGTTCTGTATTACTGCAATTGGGTTAAATTCCACTATTCATTCCTACAATGTACATTAAGGCTAATGATCCTCATCATTTTGCAAGTATGTAATAAAATGCATGTCTGTCCAAGTTTTCAAGTAATGCCTTAAAAGATATTGGGTATTAAGAGAAAAGGATGTCCCGAGTCTATGTCTCTTCCTACCCTACTTGTAAATTAAAGCCATATACATCCTGCATGCAGCAGAAAAAAATAAAATTGCAGTTTTAGGGTCATCTGCCAGTGCATCACGGTGGGAAACCTGAGAAAGGACCTGCCTGGACAAATTCCTTCTTGCAGGGCAGCAGAGGGAGGAGATGACATCCACCAAGGAGCTTCTTTCTTTAGATCACTCCAAATCCAACCAACTAAAGGCTGTAACGCATCCTCCATCTTTGCTTTTGTGCAACACATTTTCAAATTTATCATAATATTCCATGAAAAACTTCAGCGCCTAAGAAATGCAGCTAGTTTGTGATGGTCTGGGGAACCTGGATGCTGCTGGTGAATTCTGCTCGGCAGCAAAGAATGTTTTATGACTGAAAACTTAACGAGAGCGGGAACGTTACCAAGGAGGACATCTCTCACTGGTCATTTTTAGAAACCGGATACAGAAGTGAGAAGTGCTCTGTGCACTCGAGGAGAGCTCCGGTGCAGGAAAGCAGGAGGGGGAAGGAGCTGGGATTACTTAAAGGACTTGGATTTCTGTTCAAAGAACTCTCAAGAACCATTAAGTAAAAAAAGCAGGAACACATACTTGGGCATTTATTATTTTGTCTCAATCCGTGTTTCTTGGGCAAGCTGAAGTAAAATGCCTGGGTCTTTTTTGAATCTTTGCAATGCCTGGATCTCTGCTTTCTCTGACGTGTTTCCTTGAAGAGATGAACTGCAAAATCCCCACATTTCCACCGCTAGCAAAGGATGTGCTTGGCTCCGAGGGCTTTAGTCCCAGGACATGCAGGTCTGCAGCAGCTGGGCCAAGGGAAGGTGCTCCAAGGAATGTGCCAGAGAAGCAAAACAACAGCTCTATAACTAAATAACTAAATATGAATGAAAGCAGCTTTAAATACAGAGCTCAGTGTAGCAGGACGCAGCCTGATGGAGGAGTTTCACGGCAGCTCTGCGACATCCATTAAATGACATAACCTTTTAAGAGATGCATACCAAGGACATTAGCAACAAAAATCCTTCTGCTTTTGCAGAACTGCAAGGGAGCAGCGGGGGTGATTCATGTCCGTCTGCAGCTCCTCTCAGAGCTCTGCGCATTCCTTGGGTAACATCAGCACGGAGCGACTCGCTGCACCCGCTCCCGCAACGGCGCTGGGTCTAATTCAACAGCGTGCGTTGGATTAGGAGGAGAAAAAGCAACGAGGCATCGTCGGTGAATATGCCCTGTCCAACGGGGAGTCCAAAAGGAGACCCACTCTTGGGAGAAACTTGAGCGGTCCGATGGCAGGTCCTCTCTGCAACCGCAGACATCCTGCGGTTTGCCGCCTCCGTCGCCGATCTCCTCCCAGGGAGAGCTGCAGCTGGGACAGCGTGTCCTCAAGCTGTCCCTCGCTGTCCCTATCCCTCGCTGGCCACAGGGGCAGGCTCCAGTCCTGGACGTGGGCTCTCCACACAGGTCTGAACTGCTCCGCGTGGGTCAGGATGCACCTGCGAGCTCTGCACGCTCGTGGGGCCACAGTTAAACACCTCAAATGACACCGGAGCAACTCTTTGAACACACCACGCACAGCAAAGACTTTCTGAAAGGAGGAGGTGGCGGAGTCTCCTTCTCTGGAGATATTCCAAAGCCGCCTGGATGCAATCCATGTACTGTGCTCTAGGTGACCCTGCGTGTGCAGGGCGGTTGGGTTGTGATCTCCAACACAAACTCAATGACCCTGTGATTCCATATGCACTGGGTGACCTCAGGTGAGTCCCTTAACCCAGTCCCATCCCGTATTCCCAGGCTGGAGGTTATAGGGGGCTCCCGGCAAACCTTAGAGCAGAGTCTGTTGTTGACCAAAGGCTTCTAACTAGTCCCTGGCCTCTTTGGGCAACTTTTGGTCCTACTACACCAGAGCAACAAGGCTGGGGCTTAGGGACCCCTGATATTACACATATTGCTTGGGGGCCATCGTAATACCTGGCTACAACATCAGCAATTAAACGCAGCCTGTAATGCTGATTTTCCTGGCAGTCAAGTAATAACTTCAATGTTGTTTCAATGCAACACTGAGTATTTAACTTAAGACTGCTGGCATGTTCGCGCGGGGCTATGATGGGGAGACAGGATGCACTAATATTTGCCAGGGAGACAGAAGAGAAGACAAGAGATAAAGAATAGGATTACGCCCTGCACACCACATACTCGCACAATAAAGAGCATTATTTCATTGCTCGTGGGATCATCGTGCAAACTAATTAAAATGGTATTTCAGCATATTGAATTAATGATTCCACTGAGGGCAAGAAAGATCTTATCAGCAGGCGTTCTGCAACCTCATTTGCTTTAGAAAATGTACCGGATTGGTAATAATCTAAACAGTGAATGGGCAGAGTCAAGTAGAAACACACATTTTGCCAAGGCTGTCGTGGGATGAACGACAGTCTGCAGATGAGCGCGAGGCATGGCAGTACCCGTGTCCTATGTCAGGGCAAGGCCATTCCCAAGGGAAGCCTTAGGTTCCCTTCAGCCTATGGAGAGGACTTTGGGCTGGGAAGGAAGGTTGCAAAGATTGGGTTATTGCACATGCCACTTCCCAATCTGGGGATATTTCAGGGCTACCCATTACAGGGGAGCTGTAAAGACTTTCCCATGGCCTTGCAGACGGTCCCAGAGTGAGAATCAGCACAAAACCAACAGGGTTTCTGGAGAGTGCAAACAGATGCCAAAAAGATAGATGGGAAAAACGTCTCTTTCCAACTGCCAGAGAAGACAATGAGACATAACAACCCTCTCTGTTTGGGGGATGGTTTTCCTTAGGGAAGAAGACTGGAGGGGAAGCAGGGGGGAATGGAGTGGGTGTGAGATGGTCTATGGACAGTTGAAGTGTTATTTCTAAGCCAAAAATTCTCCATAGCCAACCATCACGTCTGGGTGCCAGAGAACACCCCGTGCAGATAACCTCGCTGCAAAGGGACAGGGTTGTGGCCAGTCCTGTCAGCGTTCCTGGTTCTGTGCAACCCCATCACCCGTGGCACAGATTTCCTCGCGCTGCGTGTGCTTGTTCAGCACATGGTGACAGAATTGGCACTGGGGATGCATCATGCACAAGCAGCTCAACTTGTGGTGCATATGAACATCCCCCAGATGCCCTCTGAAGCTGCCCTGATTGCAGGGATGCTCTGCAATGCTGCTGCACTGTGCACAAGGTGGGCACTGTGAGCTGGGACATCTCCAAGCCAGAAATGCTGCACACATCTGATAAAGCCAGGTATTTTAGGGCTGTAGGACCAGGAAAACCATTGGGCAAAGGCATAAAATCCCTCTAATTCCCCCAGACATGCTCACAGGTGGAAGAGCAGACTCTAAGCAGCAAAATGCAGGTGTGTTTTGCCATTGCTTTAGAGCAGCGCTGCCCGGACACAACTCACCGCTCGTCAGCTTGCCCTGCACTGCAATTAAACCATCTTGCTAATCCCGAGAGGCACTGGCATGGATTTCTGCACACTCTTGCCAGAGGAGTTTGCTTGCTGGTGTGGGATGGCAGGCACATTCACTGCAGAATCACCCCACCACGATGCCACGTGCCCTGCTGTGGCCTCAGGTCCTCTGCAACCACCCCAGCCATTCCAAGACTCTGGAGATGTAAAGGTCTCTTTTTAAAAGGTGCTTAGAGGTCTCCAGCTCCTGCAAGCTGCAGCTAAACGTCTTCAAAATGCTGGGGTGGAAGGTCCTCAAGGTGCTGGCCCTGAGCAGGGCGCAGGGGTGCACAAGAGCTGCCGGGCATGAAGACTTGCAAGAACGAAGCCGTGTCTTTTGGAGAATCAATTCCCCCTAGACACTTGTCTGGGGATGCACTGATCACCCTTCCATTGCTATTAAGGGAGTTGAGGCTGATTTGCACAGACTTAAGTGTCTGAGCTTTCCATGCCTAAGGTAAGGCAGGTGACTCCATTCTTCATCGACTAAAGGAGTTACAACCCAGGAGGAAAAACAGACCGAACCAGAAAAATCACCCCCGCAACAACCATCAAAAAAAGAAAAAAGCCCCTCAAGTGCATTGACCTCCCAATGAACTTCACAAGGAGAAGAAATAACCTGTCAATTAGGCCGAGCTGCCATCTCATCTGTCATCGCGCTACCTGCGCGCGCCGGGACGGGAGCTGACAGCTTGCACCTGACAGCAGGGAATGGTGGGGAGCTCCTCGAGCGCTGTCCTTGCTCCATCCAGGATGCGTTTGAAGGGGACACCCAAGGGAGCAGAAGTGTTTTGCCACCGTTACCAGCTGCTGCTTGCTGGTAGGAGGTGGGATGGGTCCATCCCCCCAAAATACAGGGGCACCAGGAGGGATCTCGCACTGTTGCCCGCAGCAATCAGCTTTGCTCTGCAAGCGGGAGGTGAAATTCCATCGGCTCCAGGAGCTCAAGAGGAGCCGCATCTCCATGGGCTGGGTGGAGGTCCTGGAGATGATGATGCTCGTGGCCTCACATGGGATTTTCAAACGCAGGTCTCAAGAATGAGCATCCAGCAGCTTGTGGTGACTCCCAGGCAGAAAATTACTCACAACCATCACTATTCCTTTCGCTGTTTTCTATCCGGGAACGGAGCATACCATGGAATGTGTTGGGAACTGGGCCCAGAGAGGGGAAGAGGGCCGTGCTCAGAGGAGATGATTCTTGTTTAATGGTTATTTTAATTTTTTTAAAATATCCCTCTTATCAGGAGTTTGGTATCCGGATTCCAACAAAGTCTGAGTACGTTTCCAGGCTCGCTCCTAACATTTCCCACCACGGTTTGTAGGAGAAAAAGCCACTGTGAAGCCAAGTGCTCTGGGCTTAGCCAGAGCTCACAGGTCAGGCGTTCAGATCTGTGCCAAAGCCCTTTCTGAAACGGTGCTTTGCTGACTCAAGGACCCCAACTATGTCCCAAGTTATCTCCATGGAAAGCCTCTTGAAATAACTGCAATGGGAGAAGGGCCAATGCACAAGTACGAATATTTTGGCCCTACTAGGAGATGCTCCAGACCCCTCTCCAAGGCCTCTTTGGCCCATCATGGTAGCAACCAGCTGCAGGTGGTGCAGGAGACACCGGGGCTTGTGGTGCTCCCACCACCATGGTGTGGCCATCGGGTCACTGCTGAAGGGACCACAGGAGCCAGGTGCAAAAGCTCCTCTCCTGACTGATGCCTAGCAAAATAAGGAGAATAATACTAGCTAGGCCACGTCCTAGCACGTCTCATCCAAAGCATCTAAGCTGATGGTGGCACATTCTCCAAAGTTCTGGAGCTTTCCTCATTGCCAGGTTATTGCTAGATGAATATTTCTCCACAGCTTTTCAGGCGAATTGTCAGCATTATATATCTAGATGCTAGATGAATATTTCTCCATAGCTTTTCAGGTGAATTGTCAACATTAAATATTGTGCAGCCTTCGGATGCAAAGGTGCTTTGCCCAATGATGAGCTGTCCCTGCAGGAAGCAAAACTCCATAAACAGTGACATGCTGGTCCTTCTTCACCCCTCCAGACAGCAACTGAGCTCTGTGCAGGGCAATCAGCTCACTTAGAAGCACTGAGCGTTTTTTCCCTCCATGGCCCGAAAGCCTGTGGTCGTTTTTACCCAGTATTCTCCGTTGAGTTGCTCTTGCTTTGGCATCTTCTCCTGTTAAAGCAAGCCTTGACGAAAGGGGCCTAAAATAACCTGCTCGGGGATGTGTTATCAGGCTCCTTCCTGGCGCACAGACCCGGTTCCCAACAGGCATCAACATATTCACCCTTCTGGGGGTTGCTCCCAGCTCCAAGTCACCTATCCCAACGTAAGGGAGCACGAGGCTCCCAACGCTCAACACTAGAGTGGTCCCAGCACATTCCCACAGCAACCAGCGCCATCACGGCTATTTTGGGGCTCTTTTTGGGATCTCCAAGGGCTGTGCTCTTGTTGCTGCAACAAAAGGACCCTTTTTCAGCAAGTCCCAGTTCACACCCCAGTCTGAGAGCATCTCACAAGCCCCAGATACCTCGTTATGGGTTGCAGGACGTGGCCAGGAGAGCAGAGCCCCATGGTGGGGTGCACTCCAGCAGAAGGTGCTGCAGCCTGGTTTGGAAACGCACCTAATAAAAACCTGAGAAAACCCTAGACTATCGGCATCTAGTTCCTTCATTTTTCCAAAAACCCAACGCATCATTTGAGAAAAACCTGGCCTTTCCACAAAGAGGGACTTGCAAGTCACGGTCCTTCCTGCTGTTGGCCGTGGCAGAAATACCTTGCTCGGAGCGAGTGCACTAGAGAAATGCTCTTTACCCTTCCAGCACGATCAGCTGCACGGGTTTAACTCAACCCTGGCTCTCTCCGCTCCAGAGCTGTGACGTGCCCTTGCAACGATAAAGAATAATCTCACCAGAGGCTACTAAATCCCACCAGGATCAAGTGCATTTTACAAGTAACTTTTTTCCTCCCGCTTTGCGTGACCAAACTTTGTGCTTCCCACATAGTGCTAGGAATTTCCTGCTTCCTGAAACAGCAGTAAATGCTTAAAAATGCTAAATACTGATCCCGGCGTGAGGCACGGCGCTTTTGTGCACATTTTGGAGCCTGGAGTCTTGGCGCAGGCAAGAACCACCTTGTATGACCCACTGTGCCCAAGTCCACGTCTCACCTAACAGGGACCTTTCTCTGCATTTTGCAGAGCATGTGGCTGGTGACAGAGCCCCAGCTCCCCTCTCTCCTCTGCCCGAGTGCCAGCAACCCTTTATTTCCCAAGAGAAAATCCTAAATTTGCAGGAAAATGCTTCTCTTGGAGGAAAGGCCAGGTCTGGCAGCAATTTATGTGGGCAAAACAAGGTGTGCAGCAGAGATGGAATCTCATGGGAATGGGATGGAGCAGGACCCAGAGAGGTTAAAAAAGAAGGCTTGGCACCAAGCTACCAGCATATTTATGGCACCAGCAAATATCCCTGTAGTTGAAAGAATTCCCGGTTCAGCAGGATTTCAAGGAGCTTGAGAACAAAGTCCCTTTTTTTTGCAATAGAAATCTTTCTCCCTGTTGCTGCTCTTCTCCTAATTCCTAATTGGACATGGCAAGTTCTTTCCTATTTCCAATAGGACTGTGCAAAATTATGAGATCCATTAGCTTGCAAAGGAAAAAAAAAAAAAAAGAAAAATTTTCAAGTTCTTCCTTGAAACACATGTGCTTTGCAGCCCAGTAATTTTGTTTGGTGTAATTCACTTTCACTAATTTCCTGTAATTGTTGCAAGACATATTTTTTGGTGGTGGTTGTTATTTTCCACATATATTCAGCCCCAGTTTCCCCAGTGCCTGGAACTACAGGTCTCCTTTGCTGTTATTGCACACAGCAGCAAAATGCTGCTGCGACGGGCAGCACGTTCCCTCTCTGCCACCCAGTTTGCACCCTTCTGTACTTCGTTTAATTGACTCTTTTTTTGTAAAATCTTTGGTTTCAGGTTGACCCAAACCGAATGATCTTTCCTTTGCTTTCTTTGGTCCAGCTCCTGCTCTAAAAATACCGCCTGGCCACAGAGGCCCCGTTATAATTTGCTTTCACCTCCAGGTGGAGCGTTTTGGTTGCTGTTCCGTGGAGCAGCCGCGTTATCCCCATCTGCCCGTCCGCGGGGCCCTGAACGGCCATGGCATCAAAATGCAGAAAATAACCACACAGGAACACCCCAGAAAAGCCTGCACGAGATGCCAGACATGGCTGAGCCTTCCTCCGTGCTGGAGAAGCCGTTTTCCGTGGTGGTTGCATCGCTCCAAGAGGCCAAACTGGAAATGCCGGCGCAAGCCAAAAAAGAGAAATTGCAAAACAGGAGTGGGGAGGAGGGGAGACCTGGATGAGCCACTGCCCTCCTCACTTACAGGAAGGCGACTGGGAGAAAGCACGGTCTGGAAAGCAGCTTCCCGAAAGAAAGGGGGTTTAACTCAAACGCTCAGGCACAGCCCAACTTCATCACCCCCAAGCGAGCAAAGGTCATTAAACACACAGCAAAAGTGCAAGCGTTGAGATCTGGAGTATATTTCGCTGTCGGCTTAGGGAGAAAAATTAAGCATCAGGAATTGCAAGGAAGAAAAGTTATCTAAAGCAGTGAGACTGATGGACGAGAGCAAACGGGGTTCCTTGGTGGCCCGCGGTGCACAGAATGGCTCTGTCAGAGACACGAGCAGCGGGTACGGACGGGCTAGGAAGGGGACACGGTGAGGGCAGGGGATTTAGAGGATTTTCACATCACTTTACATGCACCGGCCTTCTCAGATTTCCTCTTGTCCTGTGCAGTGATCCCAACGCCACCACAAAGCCCTGACTGCAGGCGGTGCTCGGGATGCGTTTTTGCACTGCTGCGCCTTCTGCTTTGCTTTCCATTACGTTGGCAAGAGACCGGGTTCACTCTCCGAGGATTCACACGTTCCTCTTGCAGTTGCATAGAAATCCACAGGGAAAGCACAGACGGCTTTCCAGCCCTTGTGCCAATCATCCCTGGAAACCCTTTGCAAGTGTTTGCCCACGCAGAGCTCACTCTTCTGCAGCCAAAGGTCTCCGAGAAACCTATGGGACTTGTAAAATCAGACCAAACTACTTAGCCACCCAAGACTACGGCCTAGAACCACTGCTGTGCCCTAAAGCAGCTGCGCTGAAGAGAAGGGAAATCTGAGAGGTGAAGGCTTAAAATCCATGCATGGGAAAAGAACCCGGCTTTGGAGCCAGCATGTGCCACGGGCCAAGGTGCTGTGAGGCTGGGGTGCAACCCCCTTCTGTACCTGAACTGCAATGCACGTGACTGAGGGGGACAAAAATAAAATGAGATCTAAAAATCACAGGTAAAATCGGAGTCAATGGAGAATGTGCGTCTGCCTCACTTAGTTGCTTTTAAAAGTATTAAATCAAGCTGTTAATGCCAGCAAAACCTCTACTGGGCCCTCTAGATTTTACAGAGTCATTAGATGGTCAAGAAAACAGCAGGCCACTGGATAGCTTTCAAACTCCATAGAAGAAACCAATGAAGCCATTTATTCTATACGGGAATCAAACCCAGCTCATACAAATTTCCTCTCCCCCAAAGAGTTCGATGATTAGCTTTGATTAATGGTGCTGCCAGAAGATCATTCATCAGTATTAAATAATAACATCTTTTTCCACATTATTTCCAACTCCCTAGAAGCTCAGGAGCGAAATACGTTTCTCTTTCCCAATGCTCTGGCCGTCTGAGCGCTGGTTTTGCCTCTTTTCGGCTGCCTGCAAGACCCCCTTGAAGGCAAAAGGGCCACTCTGGGGCTCTGCACGGTGCTTATTGCAGGTTGCCGAAGGAGAGACGGGCACAGACCGTATTGGAAGTCTGCTCACTGTTGTTGAGCTTCTAGATGGATATTTTCCCCTTTTATTTTTTTCTTGCCTTTTTTTTTCCTTTTTTCCGTAGCTGCCATAAGGCCCTGGCTTTGGAAGCAACCGGCGCCACCGACTTTGCAAAGACCTAAGGAAAAGTAGGTCAGATTTTGGGCTGCGACGTTATCGTGGCGGGAGGAAGAGGAGGAGGGAGGAGCGAGCGCCTGTCCCACGCAGGGCACGGGGCCCCGCGGCGCTGCGCTCTCCGGAGCATCCAGGAAAAATACGGAAGCAGCTACCGTGTCACCCGCACCGCATCCAGCCTGGCTGCCGGAGGCATTCCCCAGCGTGGGGCTGGAGCGCTGGCTACGGCAGGATCAGCACTTGGGATTCCACAGAGGAGCTATTTGGACCGGGATGGTGTAAAAGCAGCATCACGTCGTGAATACGCACGCTGTGATGTTCATCTATCCTGACCGCTCTTCCAGCTCGGCTGCTACTCGTGCCAGCCTTACCCTTAATATCGCTTCAAAGAATTCCCAATTCATGCTGTTAGAAAGCCGCTGGATGGCAAAACTTCCAGCCCAAGATGCTATAGCACAAAATGAACATCAATGAATAAGTCAAGAAATGAAGCTAGGAAAACCTGCACGCCAACAGGGCTGCGGGCCCTTACAACCAGCAAAAGTTGGAGTAAATTTTCTTCCACAAAGAAACACCCTTTTTCCAATTTCTGAACAATCCCAATCTTAACTGGTCTGGTCAGGGAAGTTAAATATTCTAACCCACCATAATTTTATTTGGCAGGATGAAGTCCTCAAGGCTCCACAAGAACGGCCGGGTTTGGGTTCAGGACAAGGACGCCTCAACAAGCCACGGGACCAGCGTGTTACACGACACATTTCAGCAAAGCAGCCACCCAAGACAATACGTATCTCATTATTCTCTGTTTAAAAGATATTTCGCTTGTATGATTCATACTGTGACCTTAAATAAACATATAGAGTGAAGATTCAACCCACGCTTTTCAGGTGGTCCCAGGGCACAAGTGGGCGGCGGGGAGGAAAGGCCAGAGCTGCTCTCCAACACCATCTTCCCAGTGCGAAATCCCACAGATTTCCAGGTTTGGGGGGAATCAGAGGAGGCAACAAGGAATGCCCGGGCACAGGCAGGATGCTGCCTGGCTGGATGGCATGGGTGGATCTTCCCGTCTCCTCCTGCTCCTCCGTGAAGCCACCTGAGACCTCTGGGATCCATCCTGGGTGCCCTGCGTGTCCCCCGCTCCAAGGCCGCTGCCGCTGGGATAGGCTGGGAGCAGCAGGAGCCAGGTCTCCCGCCGGGTGCCCCGTTATCCAGACGGCGGGACCTGGGAGCGCGCTGGAGCAAGCAGGCGTCATTCTCCTGCGGTTTCCAGACCGCTGGATGCACTTTCTGTCATGGCAAATAGGAAAAAATCTCCAGTCATCCAAGAAGGGATCGCGGCCGGCCCTGCAGGGAATTCCTGCAATGCAAGAGGGCCCCGCGGCCCCTCTTAATCCGCTAAAAGCATCCGTGCAGGGCGGCCGGCGTCTTCATGGGCTCGCAGCAACGGCGGAGGCTCCTTGCGCGCTCGGCCTCCCAAAGGGATGAGTTTTAGGTCAAGCAGTCCATGAGGAGCAATTGCCCCGGTCTGCCCAGGGACTTGGTGCAACCTAAAGAGCTTCCTGGGCACTGATGGCAGCTCCTGGTTCAGCTGAACCCGTGGTCTCTCCTTGGAGGGCACCTGGGAGAAGCCATGGAGGCCCCATCCAGATGCACAAGGGCTCCCTGCCAGTGGGAACGACTTGGTTTTAGGCCTAACAGGCTCCTCCACCTGGCACATGTCCCTGATGCTGCCCAGCCCCAGCACAGATGCCACCAAACCCAAGCAGAGAGCAGTGCATGAACCCCACTTGCACTGGTCCAAAAAAATTGGGACACCCTGGCAAAACCAGCAAGGGCGTTTTGTGGTGTGCACCTGCTTTTTTGTAATTTGGGTTTTTTTTTAACTAGGACCTGCTGGAAAATGACACTTTCCCTATCCATGACCTCGCGCCTCTTCAAGCGTTTCCAGCTCTTCAAGACTGCCCGTAGTCGTGGACATCGCACTCTATAAACATGTCATCGAGTCACCAAAGAGGGAACCCACAACACGAGCCCTCTCCTTCCTCCGGTGACACTTCCCTTGTGCTCCGGTGCTCCAGTGTCACCTGCCTTGTGCTCTCCCCGAGCCGCCCCGCGCGGTGCCACCGGCACGGCGAGCCCGACCGTGCAGTTGTGAGCACTTGGGAGACTCTGTTGAGTGCATTTTTCTCCTCTCCAAGAGGCTGGAAACCAATCTGTAAAATACTTTTTTCTTTCCCTTTTCTAATCATCAGCTCACTTGAATAATGGGAAAAAAGCATGATATCCTACTGCCTCCTACCAGAAGCGGATGCAGCAATATTTCTCGGGACTACTGTGCTGGAAATGAGGTTCATGGGATATGAGGAATGGGAGGCCAGGCATCAGCCTCCTCGGGTGCCTCTTTAACTCTACAAATGTCTTGCTGCAACACGCACATGTGCCACATGTCACTTGATATGTCCTACTGTCATTGCCGGGTGTCCCCAACTTTGCCATGCTGTTTTTTATGGAGATTATTCCCACCTCCCATCCTTCTCCATTCCATGGGTCCACAACCTGCCTTCTCCTAGGACCGATCCCACCACCTTTGGTTGGATGAAGCCAGTGTGGCTTCCTCCAGAACAGGGTGCCCTATGTCTTTTAGAAAAAAAAGCAACGGGTGAATGAATTGTCACCTATTCCCAAGACAAAAACAGAAAACAAAAAACCAACCAAATAAACAAAATAATAAACAAAAAAGCAGCAGGACCTATGCAGAAGAAGGACAGGAATGAGGCAGAGGCAGGGAGAAAGCATGACTCCAGCAGTTTGCATGGTATTTGGCAGGGCTGGAAAGAGTGATGGCACTAATTTGACCGTAGTCTCCTGAAAAACTGCTTGTCAACGATTTTCCAAACTCCGAAAAACACAGATATATTTGCAAGTAACCACCAGACTCAATCAGCCCCTCTTGACCAACTGCTCCGCACTGACATTATTCCACAATGGCATAAGCCGGGGAGAAAAACCACAGCATTCTTGGACCCAGCGCAGAAACTCGACACATGTAATACCTAATACTAGAGTATACTTTATACTCTGTTTTCCTATGAGTCATTTTCCATCCCACTGTCTGTTGAAAATGCTTTTTGTTTATTTATTAAAGATTCTCTCAATGGCTTTATTGATGACAGAAGAAGAAGAGCGAGTGAAGCAGGGACTCAGCGTCCCAGAGACCTGCCACCGAATCTGGCCTAACCAGAGCCATCTGCTCGGGTTGGGAGCCACAGCCTCCGGACCTGCTGCCAAATCCGGGTTTTAAAGGGACAGTGATGGCCCCATCCAAGCTGGGGGCTGCGATTTTAAACAAAGTCCTGTTGCAGAACCTGGGAAGAGAAATGGTCCTTCATTTGGAGGGGGGGAGTTGCTTGCTTTGCTTTTACTGCCTAATTTTGTTTGCGCAAATGGAAACATCCCCAGGCCTAGCTGGAAGTGCCGACACCGGGCAGCTTTTTAGCCAGCACAAGAAAATTGCCAGAAAAACCCAAGTATGCACCAAACTCCCAAAGCAAACCCATCTGGTCCCATTCCGTAGCCCAAAGCGATGCATGCAGTGGGACTCAATTTAACACCAGCAAGAGACTTTCATCCATCTCCTGAGAGCGAGATAAATCAACCATTTATTTAATAAATACATTTAATTGTGCTATTGGAGTAATGGCAATAATTGAGCAGCAACGGCATGTGTTAAGGAGGGGTGTTATTTTCCAATTTAAGGTTGGCAAGACCTGCTGGAGCACAATAAAGTGAAGGGAAGGAAGCTGAAGTTGCTTGCGATGTGCCAATGGGACTGGGTGCTGCTTCCACATAAACACCTCAAAACGGGGCAGGAAAGGGGAATCTAGCACCCTGTCAAGCTCATCTGCTTATATGCTGCAAACAGCAATTGCTTTAATTAAAACAATCCTGAAACTTTCCCTCTGCTGCATCTGCATCAGCTGCCAGGTTGCACTGGAATTCTTGCCGGGTTTTGGACTTTGCAAAGTGCAAGAAGCAGAAGGACACACTGCAGCGGGATGCAAGCAGCACCTCCAGGATGTCCTCGCTTGTCCCATCACGCCAGCCCAAGAGCCACCAGCCGAGGAACAACCCAAACACCCACGGTCACCATCCATGCTCATCACCAAAGAGACAAGACCCGACACATTCATGGTCTGCCACCACCCGCATGAATTCACGGCCATGATCCATGCAATGAGCGCCATGAAACCAAGGCCCCCCAGCAGATACGGAGAGCTCCTGATGGCCCTCGTGCCACCACGATGAAGAGGAACCTTGTGCAAAGCTCGGGCATACGGTGGGACTTGCTGTTCACATCAAAGCTGTTAACCACAGGGCTAATATTAAAAACCACCTTTCTTCGAAAAGAGGCTCCCTCTTCCAAGCTTAAGCAAAACACAAATAATAAAGCTAAACATATGCTTTTATATATGCATATCATAAAAATATGGCACAAGAAAGACAGTCAAATCAGCTGTCCAGCCCTATCTGCTGTGCTGACAGCAGATCCGCCATGCAAATGTTGCACGTTTGCCTTATACTCCTTCTTAAACAAAATGAGCAAAGGTCAAAACCAAGCTTCCTCAGGAGGCCACATTTGCCGTCCAGATGTAATAAAATATGAAGGCCTTTTCTGTGCGTGGAATGGACAAGTAGACGTTCTGCAGCCCTAACACCGTGCTGACCTTTACACCGTGCATACCCATGCATGTTTGCCCCGGGGCCTCTGCATCAGTCGTGCTTTGGGAATAGCAAAGCAGGAGGCAGGGAGGGCACTGGATCCGTACGGTGTCTGCATTCCGGTCACATCAAGCCTGGCGAAGCTCGGTCTATAAGAGCTGTAAGACTTTAAAGACTCTTACAGCCTTTATCCAGTCCTGGCACAAAGTTCATCCTCGGGATGGAAACCCTAACTAGGTTATCCAGAGATTCATTTTTCACCTTTGGAAAAGCCCTAAAATGACTCAAAAGTGGTTTCTCAAAGATGGGAATGTTGTTGGGAGAAGAGAAAACAGACGAAGGCTGGGGTTGACATCACTTTAAGGATGTTTCTTGGGATAATTGGATTTTTATGGATCACAAGCAAGTTTCTTTCCTGCTTATCTCTTCTGTGGAAGAAGAACTAAGCCTGAGGAGAGCAGCTCATCCTCAGCAGCAACAGCCTCTCACCCTTCACGAGAGGTTGTACCTGGAATTCCTGCTGCAGTCACATTGTGCAGAGGTCCAGGAGCTTGTGAGGAGCTGCAAGAGGAGGCTCAGCATGCGAGGGAACAGAGCAGGGACGTTTGCCATTTAATATAGGTTTTAAAGTCACACCTGGCAATACAAGGGAGGATGGGGAGCGGCAGAGGGACCTGTGCAGGAGCTGGTGGATGTGCTCCTGGTCACACCATGGGGCAGATGGCTCTCACAGCTTCCTTCAGACCACGGCCCAGAGCAGAGCTCCCCTATGGAAAGCACCGTGCAGAAGCTCAAAGGCAAAAAACAGACCCATGGCACGGAGTCAAAGCGCCGGGGTCCTGTGATCCTGGAGGCAATACTTCAGTCTGAGCGCTGCAATGATTCCCAGTTGTTTCTGTTTTGTTTTTTTGGCCTAATTTCTTTCAGCCTGTCAATAGCTGCATGTCCTCCACAGAGCCAAGTATAAATCTAGTCAATCCCTGGGTTATCCTAGAGCAAAGGAAGGTCCTTATTGTTATTTTAACCAGGAATGCAGGCATTTTTATTGGCCTGAAACATGCAATCAATATCCTTGGAGCAGAAGTACCGTCTACCTGCCATCTCCCCTTTCTGCATCCTGCAAAGAGTCCGAGTTTCCTATAGCGGTTGTTCCTAGATTGAACTACCAGATAGGAGGGAATGGCTCTAGCCACGGGAGAACTGGTGCTCTTTAGCTGTGGTTTTTGTATCTCACTCCATCCACCAAGGCTAATGCAATGTGAAAACCATTATCCAATCCCGGAGAAGAGCTAATTCTCCGGGACAGTCTGAAAATGCAAATATAACAATGATCTTTGCCATTTGCAACACAATGGAAAATTGCTAATAAAAGTTCCTATTGTGTCGGGGTTGTAATACTAACCGCATGGTATTTCGCTCCCCCTCCTCCCGCCCAGCCCCTTTTCAGCCAGGCAGCTAAAAATGGCTCAAAACTTCCCAGCTCAAACGCTCCGAGGCCAAACAGCGATGCCGAAATGCAAGAGAGAGAGGGCAGGATTCAAGGTCTGGAGGCTGAATCCGGCACCGGCCGTCGCTCGGCTCCTGCTGCCTGCCCGGAGCTCTGCCTGCACCTCCTGTTCTGCTCCGGGAGGATTCCCGGGATCCTCCTGCCTGCAACCTGCCACCAGTTACGCAGCCATGCCTGGCATCTCTGCTACATGCAATGCAGGCAAGAGGAGGCAATCTTGGTTTGCACCATTCTTGGTGCAAACTTTGTACCTCCACACACCACCCTGACACCTTCTTCCAGCCCTGGAAGCCCCATCTCCTCTTGGATCCCCTCCAGCTGCACCTCCTTGAGCCTCGACGGGCTGCAGGAAAAACACCCGCCCACAGCACAGTTGGGGGCAATCTAGACATTTCATCTGAAACCGGTGGCTTTGTGCTTCTCTGAGGCAGCCAAATGGCTTTATTTCTGTGTATTTGTTAATAATCTCATTATTTACAGGACCCATGTGCTCTCTATTACCTTCCCTCTTCCAATATTGAAGGGACATCTGAGGCTGGTTAGGCTGTTTGTAACGGGTCCATCTTCAGCTTTTTGGTATTTCCTGGTTGGCAGGTGACCAAATCAACACAACTACTCTTTCCATCTAAAAGAGTGTCCCTCCAAGGAACTGCATTAAGCAATTACCTTGTTCAGCAATTCCTATTGCACAAACTGCCTTGGGATTTGCTCTATAGGTTTTCAGATAGAGAAGAAGAAGAAAAAAACCCAGACCATGAAAAGCAATGACAAAAAAGCAAAACCTCTTTGACCCTCGTAGTCGTCCGCCTTGAGCACAGGCAGGGAAAACAGCCTTGGGACCAGGAGTCTTCCAAATGAGGGCGCATTTCAGGTTTTTGCTCTGTATTTTGGGGACTATTTGATTTTTCAGAACACCTGAGAGCTGCAATGTCAGATGTCCACCTGCAAGCCCAGGAGCCAAGCACCAAATCCCAGCGGGAAATCCCACGGGAAGCTTCCTCCTGCAACCACCTGCTCGTTTCTCTTGGAAATGTGCATCTGGGTGAATAAGAGGGGCATTTCCAGGCATTTTGGCAGTCACCAGCGGGGATCACAACCAGCGGGCGCCCACCAGCAGCAGGGCGACCGTCACAAGCTGCAGCCTGTGACCCCTTTCCCTGCTGCCACATCCCAGCAGCAGTGCTAGATAAGCAAGCAGTTTTGCTGGCGTCTCTAACTTCTCTGGGGTTCATGGGTGGCCCAGAACATGACAAAATCTGGAGTTGTTAGCAAAGCAAAGAGATTTGGCCTGCAGTCCCCAGGAAAACGTGCCAGATGTGTCATTTACACTCAGAGCCGTGCGGGGCTGAGCTGGCAGGTCACCACCGCCGCGGAGCGCGCTGGCGGCGAGGAAAGGCGAGCAATGCCCCGAGTCACCTGTTTGCCCTATGCCCGTGGTCCCCATGTCCCAGTGAGATGTCCGGTGTGCAGACAGAGCCGTGATCCCCATAGTTCATCCTCCGCTCATCCCCATGCTGCCCTGCTTGGTTTGAGCCCTTCCTACACGTTTCCAGGCTAATTCTTTGTTACCCCAAACGACTCCTCTCCTGCACCCACCCTGCTGCTCATCTGTAACTGGTTTCGGTTGGGCAGCGCTCTCCTCCGCGCCGAGCAGTTGTGCAATCCCGCGCTCACATCTGCCACCAGCCCCGCTCCATCCCTCCTGCTACTTATTGAAGGCAAAAAGCAGAGCCCGGAGGCTGTTCTGCAGCCGGGAGAAGTGTCAGTCACTGCGCGGGGAGGGAGAGACCTCTCCAAGATAACATTCCCGGCTGACACTTAATCAACGTGACGGCCTCATTAGCAGCACAGCCCAGATCCTGCAATCCGCGCCGCGCTGGCGTTCCTCCTTGCTGAGCAGGCGCATCGTAAATCACGGGGAGGTTTGGGGGAAATAAGAGCCCTGCTCTGGTCCTGCATGCTCTCGTGGGGCTGCTTTCACCCTCCAAAGCCTCCAATGTCTGCTGGGAGGCAAGAACTGGAGCTCCTACAAACATCTCCCTGGTTTGACGTGCAGCGGTTCCTAGTCAAGCACCTTTGGTGCCTGCTGATGGGGAAGAGTCCGTATTGCCCTGCTCCGGACCATGGGCAGGCCAGAGCCATCACTCATCCATGTGCTCCAAGCACACACTGGAAACCCTTGAAAATGGTGGGAAAAAAAGGGGCATAGACTGGTCCTGGGTCCTTCAGGAAGCAGCTCTGCCTGGAAGCTGTCTACGCCAGGGAGAAAAAATATTCCACAAGTGTCTGTTTATTTTCCGCTCCTCCTTTCCAGATAGCCTGTGCTCTGTGCATGCCTTGTGCCTTCTGCATTCCCGGCAGATGCCTGGGCAAGGAGGTGGAAGGGCTAACCCGGCCGCAAAGGGCCCGTCTTGAGCAAGAAGGGGATTTCAGGCACGTTCAGCACAACTCGCCTCATTCCTGAATGCTCGCAGCCCCTGGGACTGCTGCTTCAGGCCATGGCTAGAACAAATCCGCAAGAATTGACCGAAAGCAGAGAACTGTCTCCTCTTGGCACCCCCAGATCTCCTGGAAATATCCAGAACGGTTATAGCTTATGGTTATCCTAGCAGAGACTGCACACTGGCAAGGTGCAGGAGAGAGGAGGGAAAGGCCACAAAGCAATCCAACAGCGCAGAAAGTTTTCATTAAGTTTTGATGATTGGCTTCGGATTTGGCCTTCTGAATTTCCTCCTCTTGGAACACTCCAGGCTGCTTCGCATAGGGGACAGCTTTCACCCCAGCAAACATCATGAAGGAGGTTTCCATCAGGGCTTTTGGACTGGGTCTGCTTTTCCTGCTCTAGGAGTTTATTGGTGGTAACTATCCCTTGGGAGCTGTGGAGAGGATGGAGACCTTTTCCTAAGTAATGTGCCGTGCGTTTCTCAGCAGTCACACCTTGCATCCGGCACCTGGGGGACTTTTAGAGCTGTCTGACATCAGAAAAAAAACATCTATGTGGTTTGGATTCAGAGAAACAGTTAAAAGCTTTGAAAGAAGAGGACACAGCGGCGCCCAGACAAACCCACTTGCATTCAGACAACCTCGTGTCAAATGCTTTGGTGCTGCTCTCATGTTCCCCTGCTCAAGACTTGGTCTATTTGAAGGAAGCCAGTGGCTCACGCACACCAGCCAATGCAATTCCCTGAGCAGACCTATGAGTTTATGGCTCTGTAATTGGAGACAGGCCTGAACAAGACCCCACATTAGACAACTTCTAAATTTGGTGGAGGCAGAAAACTTCAAAAACCAAGTCCAACTCCCAGTTTTGTGAGAGACCCTGACATTTTTATGGGGCTCTCATACAAATCCCCTCATGGATTTTTAGGATGTTTGAAACTGAATGCAACTTCTGGGCTTGGACCCATCTCTCATTTTTCTCCTCAACTTTTACCTGAGAAGCAGTAGCCTCTCTCCTGACTTCAATGTACTTCTTTTTCCATTCATGTGAGGAAAGCAGAATTCCTTCTCCATGTGTTACCCTACAGGGAACCAGTACCTTGCAGACAACATCTTGGTGGGCAGTAAAATGAAATCTTTACAGCAGCTCCAGTGCAAATGCTAAATGTGGTTTCCAGCACTGCCTGAAAACAGGCAGACACCGGCTCCGGCAGATCTGGAAACTTAGGCCCTGCCCGTCAATGAGCTTCACCTCCATTTCCTCCGGGACTCTGGGACCTTCGTCATTCCAAAGCCCTTTTAAAATGTCATCACTTCAGGAGAGGCAGTCGGCGCCCGAGCCAGGGCTGGCCTGCGGGGTGGCTCTGAGCGATGAGGCTGAAGCTTTGAACTTTGAGCAGTCTGGAAAGCCAGGAGAAGGCAGAGCAAGGGCTTACATCACCCTATCGCGCAGCGGAGAGCGCGGATTCTCCACAAGTTTGTGCGTTGTAGACACTGTCGGACAGTTACGGGAAGCCAGGATGCTGAACAGATGAATCACTGCGGCTACATGTTCTCCTGGGAGGAAGGAGCAAGAATTTCCTCACAAGAAGTAGCTTTTTTCCGCTGTAAATCTTCTAAGCACAGTGATGAGTCTGAAAGGTCACTGGGGCTTGGCACCAATTTGGCAACTGAGGGCCAGATGGCTTTGATGGGAAGAAGGATCACACTGTCTGGTTCCTCCGCGTTCCTCTCCCCTAACAAGCTTCACCTACCACTTGTCTGCTTGAATATGAACAAGTTTTTTTCACCTTGAACTTCCCTAAGGTAGGCAGAGACGCAGCACAGGGTTTTGCAGGGATGAAAATCCCCCTCCTATCTAAAGGAAGGGGAACTTTGTTTCTGGAATTCAATAAAGATCCCTATTGGGATCTCTAGTGAATAGTGAATTAAGTCTGCAGGTTTTCTGAGTTGCCTAAGTGGCCCAAAGCTTTTTCTAATTGGGGCAGAAGTCCTGGCCATGCTCAGCACTTCCAGCCCAGGCACCACTGCTATTCAAAACGATGGAGTTTCTCGTATAAGTCCCAACTCCTCCTATGTGTGAATACTTGTTATTCATTAAAATGAATTTTCTTCGTTTTGGCAAGGGAACTGCATCATTAAAGGACCTGTAGAAAGGAAATCCTTCACGGGGAAATCTGGAGAGCAAGATTTGCAAGACCTCATAACGGTGGTCACAGCATTATGGCACAAGCGGTACCCAAGAGGAAAGCACTCCAGCGCTGGAGGCCTGAGCATCCTCTGAAGTGTAGAAGACGAAGCCACAAAAGCAGCAGTGCAAAGCGCTGCCTCCCAAAACCGACCTCTTCTGAAAGCCTCGTGCTACCACAGGCAGAGAAAAAGCCAACCAAATGCAAAGAGGTTGACACACGAAAGGAGAGAAGAAAGACAGGATGAAGAAGATGAAGAAAAACCTATGCAATTGCACTTCACCACTTCTAATCCTACTTAATAAAAGACGTGACCACAACCTGATGATAGTCAGCTTAAGACTGTAATCATGACTGTCCAAGATCCATCTAACTCAGTATCCTGCAGATGCCTTGGGAAGGGTTTAAGAACAGGATAAACATACGGTGAATTATTTTCCACAATACTCTCTGGGACTTCCTGAGCTGTAGGTGTTGTTTTTGCATGCAATAGCACTCAGGGCATTTCCCTTCTATAAACTTCTCCACAGTCCCTTGGTTAATAACAAAAGAAGAGAAAGAAACATTTCCAACTATACCGATGATTAGGTGTCACCCAGGAAAAATACAACGGAATTCACCTGCACCTAATGCCAGGTCAGAGAAGGGCCCATTTCTTCCTTTGAAAGCAAAATTTTGGTTCATTAACAAAGGTTCTGCAGTAAAATCTTTCCCCTGACTTAATGGGACTGTGCTTGGAAGGATTATTTCAACACTACAGGCTGAATCAGTTGGTTCATTAAGCAGCAAAGGCTGGGAAAATCCACTAGAGATTTCTTCATTGAGCATTATTATTACTTTTACAAAATGTCTCCCTTGATTTTTCAACCAGCTGCGAGCGTTTGCTTTTGAAGCAAATGAATCAGGGACCCATCAGCACCCAAACACATCTGTGTAGAAGTGTTAACGGGCCTTCAGGGCGAACCTTCGAGCTGGAGAACAGTATGTAAAGGCGTTCAAGTCGGAGGGGCGGCGGGGGAGATAGGTCATTCTTCATCCCACATCTGGAAGTGGCTGCAGCTGTAGATTCTACCCCTCCACAAAACCACTTTTATAAGGATTTTGCCATTTGTTCCGCGCTGTTCCCAGTGACACACGGCCGAAGCAAATGCACAATCTCGTAGTTATGCGCTAAGGAACAACCCCTCTTGCACATCCCGCTCTGGATGGCATCCAAGGAATGTTGCTACAGCTTCTGCTCCGCTGGAGAAATCGGCGAGCGCATTTCGCGGGACATGACCGGGCAGAAGCCTTGGCCTAGAGGATCCGCCTCAGCCTAATTCCTGAAGCAGGAATTTCTGCCTGGCTTAAGCACAGTTCATGTTCTCTGCCCCTTGTGGCAATCACTGGATAAAATTCCTTGCTCAGAGGCTGCCTTCTTACGCTGTCTGCCTTTCACTGGCCTGACACTGCTTTGCCTTATGGTTTTTTGAGCCTTGAGGATATCCACTAACATGTCTGGAAGCTGGAATCCAGACGAGATGCAACCCCTCACCGCACATCACAAAGCCAAGGTTCTGATCCGAAGCGGGAAGCAGGCACCATCACGGGATGGACCTCGAGCTCACTCCAGTGCTCGCCAAATTATTTGTGAGGTTGTGTCAAAATTGGGCAGGAAAGGATGGAGGAGGGAAGCGTACAGCCTAGCAGTCCTTGCTGCATGGTCCTCGTCCAACATTTTATAAAACAATTGGAAAAGAAAAACCCATACACACACAGTCTCATCCCAGCTTAAAAAAAAATACAAAGAAAAGGGAAGACAGCATGAGAAAATTAAAATTACAAATGAACAGTTGGACTTTAGCTTCATTTTTGGTGGGTTTAAAGGTGATCAGTTGTATGGTCCCTGCATTCTGGCAGTTGCTATTGGAACAGGGGGCAGATCTCAGATTTTCTCTTTTTAATGGTGTAACCACGAGTGGAGAAAGAGGAGCAGAGCAAAAGCTGCTCCCCATGAAGGCCATTAAATCCCACATTTGCCCAGCAAACAGCTACCTCCTTCGGGCCTTTTGGGCGCACACCGGGGCCCACGAGCCCCACACATGCACGTGGACTAGCTAATTGCCACGTAACTCGTTAGCGGTGCCCCCAAACGGTGTCACGGCCTCCCACGTCCTCAGCCCATGGTTTGTTTGTGCAGCCCCTCGCCGGAGAGGAGGCCCCGCTCGCTGCTAACGAGGCATTTCAGCACCTCCTCGCTGCTGTTATTGGTCTCTAATGAGGGCAAAGGTGTTTGTGGGATTTGACTCGTTGCCTAATTAGTTTATGGCACAAACGCTCCCCGCCGAGCGGGAGATTTATGAGCTACGGTCTGTGCCGGGCAGCAGGAGCAGGGAGGGCTGCAAACGTGTTGCTGAGGACAAGTCCCCTCCTCGTGTCCTCCAAAAACCCAAGTCCAGAGCGCTTGGGGAATGGCTGCATCCCTAAGAAGCCGGCTGCCCATCTGGGAACCTGTATCCCAATCCAGGCCGGGCGGGCATCACTCCAAGCGGGCATCACTCAAGCCGAGAGCAAATTCCATCCAACCGAGCCAGGTTTTCCCTCCTTTCAGACGTGCAGAATTTTGCTGCTAATGGGAAAACAACTGTGGCAAAGCTTCAGAAACTGCTCATGTTCAGTGCTGCAGAAAGATGAGAATCGTGTCTGAAGCTTTGGGGATTGGAAAGCCCCTGTGCAACTGCTGAGCAGAGAGAAGTGCTAGTGCTTATTTGCAACATTTTGAACTCATGCACCCTAAATTGTCCAGTTCTCACTGGAAATGGTTTTTCACAAGATTTTCAGCTAATTAGAAACTGCTATAAATGCATCCTGGGTTGATAAAATTACTTTCCTTTCACGTATTGGATCTTTATATATACTTTGGAGTAAAAATTAAGAGAATTTCCAATGAAGAAGTGGTTTCAACCACCACAATAAGAACACTGATAAAACACCCAAAGGCTTATGTTTTGAGGAGGAAAATAAGTGGTATAAATGAAAAAAAGAAACAAATCCAGCATGTACAGCTTCCTATACGTGTGTATTGCCTGTGATAGCAACGGCCTCTCCAGAGCAGCTCCTGGTCCTCCTCTCGCCTGGTCTCCCACCTTCTGCTCCTGAGCAGGGCTCTCCATCCCACAGCCACCCAGCTGTGCTGGGCACGCACAAGCTTGCAGCCAACTCTCATAGTACAGAACTAAACAGAACTAATCCTTTAGACCCCTTTTCCTCTGCTTTTCCGCAATATTCAGGCGCTTGCCCTGGCGCGCATCCCCGGAGCTTGCAAAGCTAACGGGATCCTCCTGCGCACAGCACTGACCTGAGCTTTCGCATTGCAATGCAATTGCCAGCTTGAAAAGCTGGGATAAATGCTCATTTTTGACAGCAACAGAGGAAAACCGAGCGGCCTGCAGTTGTTTCCCCATCACTCAAGAGCCAACGCATCTCACCAAAGCTTCTCACCACTCCCAGGGGCTTTTGAGCTTATTCATTAGCCGGAGATCCATCAGAGGAGCCTGTTCGCTGCTCTGATACATACGGGCCTTGCACATGGAGAAGCAGGACATCCAAAGCTTGTTGCATCACTATGTTTTTAGCTGAATCCACAGGGACAGCCCCTTCCTTCTCATTGCCCACGTATCAGGTCCTAGGAGAAAGCCCAGCGAAGCCACTCAAAGGGCGAGGAGCTCAGCATCCCTCTTCTGCCGGGCTTTCAATTTAAAGAGCATTACGCAGCTGTAATTGGATTCTCCTGCTACTGCACATGCCATCTGGGGCCGCAGCCGCCGAGGACTACTCAATATCAAAAAGATTGTGTTTGGCACAGCCCCTAATGAGGGCAGCTGCAGCACATCCCCGCCAAGAAGCTGTCAGAAAGCGACAATCAGAAATAATTACGCAAAAAGGAAAGGGGGAGGAAAAAAAAAGAGTATAATTGCCACAAAAACAAACGAACGATACATTTACCTCGTGTGCCCGCGGAGGACAAGCTGTGCGCTCCGTGCTGTCTGCATTAAGCCAGGGAAGCAACATCCCATTGCAGGGAAAAGGCAAGGAGCGCGCGGCTGCCAACACGCAGGGCCCGGCGGCGCGAGCTCGGGACGCGCTTGCTGCCGGTCCCGGGAGCCGGGCACGCTCCTGGAATTGCTCCAGGGAAGCAGCTGGCCCGGCAGCTCGGCCTCTCCCGGAGATGATTCCCTGCAAATGAGCCCTAACCCCGCTCCGATCCGGGGATGAGGCGCTCCGGGAGCGGCTCGCACGGCGGCCCCGGCCAAGAGCGGGACGTGCTGCGGCGGCGACGCGCGCGGCGGCGTCTGCACAGCGCTGGCTGCTCACCTGCTGCTGGCTCCTCTGCGCTCCCAGCTGCTCAGTAAGTGCTCTAAGCCCGGCTGTGTTTATATCACACGTTTTCCTAGTTTTCCCTTGCCAGGTAAACGCTTGCTGCTTCCCAGGGAAATTCTTCACTGCCTATGGAAGAAATGCAAAGGGATTGAGCTAAGAAAAATATAGGGAACAGGCTGAATTGCCAGGCAAGCGCTTTTCGTTAACCCATCCGGAGCAGTAGCTTGATTTCCAGTGATGGCTTCTGTCCCCCCGGCTCTGCTCCTCATTCCCAAAGTGCCCCAGGGATGAGCTCCCAGCATATCCAGGCGCATCCTGGCACAGGCTACCCAAGACGCATCCAGGGATCCCTGCGGATGCTCCGGAGTTACCACGACAGCTTCTGTTCCCCGAAGGGGCATCACAGAGGGGACAGCCCAATGTCAGCGTGGGTGGCTTCAGCTTCCAGGAGCCACATAACTCCCCTAGCACCATCTAGAACCAGGGTGTATCAAGGATTAAAAGCCCTAATTCCTTCTTCAATGAGGCTGGAGGAAGACGACAATCTTTTTCTTTACAGTTTCAAAACAAAGCACACTAAAAATCCAGCAATAAGGTCATTTGATAACCAAAACAAATCTGAACTAAGCTGCATATTCGCAATGGCATTACATGTTTCTTCTCCGACTCTCTTTTTCCTGGAGAAACCCCCTCAAAACTGCGGGTAGGGTTTCAGGCTTTCTGCTGTGGTTATTGGCAAGTTTGCCAATGATACCACTCGTGATAGCGGGTTTTGCTGTGTGGGCATCTTTTCTGCCATGTCTGCGACTGAGATTCACCATCCTAGTTTCCGTAAGTCACCAAACCATCATTAAATGGCAGGGCTCTTTGGTCACGGCCTGGATGCCACCCAGCAATGAGAGGCTCCATACAGCACCAACCTCCTCAGCTCCTCTGTGCTCCCTCAACCTGGCTATTAACTTCTCTCCTCTACATCATTTTGTGGTTTGTGGTGCTCTCAGAGGAGCCCAGCTGAGCTGTAACAACCTTATATGTAATCGAACATATAAAGCTATCACTTTTTGTGTCCTTCTACGGACACAAAGGAAATCCTGGTTGGGACGCAGCTCTGTACAGCACCAGTGACCAAAGAACCACCCAGGGAAACCCAAGTCCCTCCAAGCACCATTCCTGAATGGTCTCTTTGTTACTGCGCCGTCCCTGCTCTTCGGAGTCTTCCTCGTGCACAGATGTTTCCATCGTGTGCCAGTGCACTGGAGCTCAGAGAAATTACATGCTGTGATTTTAAAGTTAGTAAATACAAATGAAGAGTTTGCGTAGTTTGGGAACAGAATATAGAGTGTATCCGGTCACCAAGCCCTCTACTAATGTCCCCTCTGGTGCTCTACGGAGCAGGCAAAAGTGTGCACAGGGTAAGTTACTTGCTGTTATGAACCAAAACCTTGGCTATGTATTCACGATATTAATTCAAAACTTGCAACCAAGGCATCCTAACATCCCACTGGAAATGTTTAATTTAGACCTAGGAGCCTCTATTCCCTTTCTAAAGACATAACTTCCACTGACCGCGCAGAAAGTTTCATGGCATTTTGTACAGGAAAGAAGAGACCCAGAAAATGAATTCAGCTCCTCCGCTGCTTTGTAAGTCAAATGCTATTTTTGTTTTAAGTGGCTCAGAAGGTAAGTATGCAAGATGGGCCCAAACCACAACATTCAGCTCCAAATCTGAACTTCCCCAAAGTTCAAGAGTAGGAAGATCCAAGGTTTTGGTTCAGCAGTGAAGTTTGGCCTTCAGTCCCTCTCAAGCTCAGGCACATGTGGATCAAAGCAGAGTTTCTGGTCCATCTCTTGGAAGTATCATACTTTCCTGGAACGGGCAACCTCATGGAAGGTCAGGGTGGTGATGGCCAACTTTCCGACCCAGGGAGGCAGCACCAAGACCTTCACGTGCCTGAGAGCCACAGGACACACGTTGTGTGCCCAAGAGCCAGGGGGAACTCCAGGAGGAGTTCGTAGGCAAGAAATGCCACCGGGTTTCCAGCCCTGACTGTCCTGCACAGAGCCGAGCGTGCCGAGGTGGCCCATGCAGACGTGTCCGTATGGACTCGGCTGTCTCCACCTCTGGATCATTTCTTCACCCAGGTGGATTTAACAGCTTCTGCTACACGATCAAGCCCGTCACAAGAGTCGCACTCCAATGGCTTAGCAGCAGATCCCCCAGCCTTAGCGGGGCGTCGGGAAGGTAAATAATTAAAAGAAACGGAAGTGCCTGAATAGTGTCACGGCAGCCGCAGCTCATCAGACACAGAAGAGCTGACGACGTGTTAGAAAAAGTAGCGTTCGCTACACTTGATCTTTTTATCCCCCCTCATTTCCATCTCCCTTGAACGGCTCAGAAAGAACTGGCGAACGATGTTTCCCATACTTTGTCTAAGCTCAGAAAAGGAAAAAAATATAAACATTCAAGCAACGTCTACTGAGCCACTCCACTAATTGGCAAATGAGGGGAAAAAAACCTCACCATATTTTCCCCATATGTTCCTGAATGTATTGAGTGTTTATTGTACCAACCACAACACTGCATTAACTGTGTTCTTTGCAAGCTGGCTGCGCATAGCTGGAAATCGTGCTCCTGTCCTTAGATGGAGACAGAAGACAAAACAACGCTGCTTTAAATAACACACAA
Organism: Tinamus guttatus; assembly: GCF_059628265.1. Lineage (NCBI taxonomy): Eukaryota > Metazoa > Chordata > Aves > Tinamiformes > Tinamidae > Tinamus > Tinamus guttatus. Next base: position 1,752,669 of record NW_028288778.1, read on the forward strand.
TTAATAACAGCAGCCAGCAATAACGAGCATTTTTATAACATCTCCAAGTTATTATGCAGATTAATTAATTAATCCCATAAACAAGAGAAATGCCACTTGACACACAACTCCGAAAGGACTGCAGGCAATCCTAAAGCATAAGGAATAACTTTGCCAACTGTTTCTCACCCACTTTCCCTGATGTGCATCAGGGAAGAAGCTGGAGGTCGCGTACACCCGGGTGCAACGAGGCAACCAGGAGCACCAGGACCACAAGAGAAGGACTCAAGAGAGGCAGGCTGGTGCCAATGCTCTTTCATGACAAAAGAGAACTCTAATCACATCTGAAATTGGGTTTTTTTAACAGCTAAAGCCAGACTCATAAAGAAATCAAGATTAGGGATCGCAATTTATTTTTCTTGGTGTAATAACATCCAGACCCAACTGCAAGAGGGAAATTCTGTGCCGCATTATCACTCCGAGCAGGGCCAACACCATCAACTTGAAGGGCAGATGAAGACGTGTGGATGTTGTGTCCCTTGTGCAAGGCCAGCTTGCAGGTCCCTCGTGGAAAGCGTTACGCTGGGTGACTGCCACAAGCCATGTCACAGCCCAAACGAATGCCAAGATGTCCTTAGACCAGCTTAATGTTGGCAGAAAGATAAGGACTTGGAGGTGTCTCCAGCGCAACCACATGTGCACTATTCTGGTGGTGTCGCGGCAATGCAAGGTGCAAATCCACCACGTGCAGGGCAGACTGCAGTACCTCCTGAGATGGACAGACACCCCGTCCCTGCAGGGGATGGACATCTCCTGCTTTCAGAGGGATGAAGGTGCTCAGAGGAGCCCAACTGTGTGTTAAGAGCATCTATGTGAAGGCCTGGCACGTTGCAAGTTTCCTGTTACTTTATTGTGAGAGCTTCTTCACAGAGGTATCTCCACCTGGAGCTCTGAACACATCATGGAGCACCTCAAAAAGTGCTCTCTTTTCAGACCTGCTGAACATCCAAAATTTCTGTTCAAGTTATTGTGGGCTGCGGATACTCGCTGCCTTGGAAAATCAGGCCACCTATCTATGCAAAGGCCCAATTCAGCAAGCGCAAGAGAAGTGCTCAGCACTTGAGTAGATCCATTGAATTGAAGAAGTTTGGACTTGCAGCCTGCGTTTCAAACCAACTACTTGCAGGGAGCCCAGAGAAAAACTATTTCTTCTAGCCCCAATTCCCACCACCAAACTTTGGGATAGGCAGGCCCACGGGACCCAAAACACGCTGTGAGTCGCTGTTTGCTCAGCTGAAACCTGATCAATGAGGTTTGGCAAAAGCAAAGCCAACCCCCAAAGTCTACCTGTCTCGAAGCCAACGATCACAACGCTGATTATTTAATATTTATGGAATGGCCGTGCCCAGAAGCTCCTCTGCAGACCAGGATGCCTTTCTGCTCTGCTCTGCACAAACACAACACTTTGAAGGCAATAACTGCCCTAAGACGCTACCGGAGCTGCATTGCAGCCTTCCCAGGCGTTCTGCAAAGCCAGACAAAAGCTATAAAAATTGCTGCAAAGAACCAGGAAATGGATAATGTGATAGAAGGAATTTCTCCATCTATAACCATCACAGCTCCATAAGGTTGTTTAAAATAGGGAACAGAGACTGTTTTCTTTGTGGAAATCCTATGTTTATTATTAGTTATGCCTCTGAGTATAAATAAATACATAATGGATTGCATATTGGTTAATTCCCTTCATTGTGCGCTTAATTGCTTCCTTGTTTGCTTTATGCTTTCCACTCTGCTATATCCTCATATTTCAGCATAAGCTCATCCCTTCCACGTTTGTTTATTGTGTCTACGTTTCCAGAAACTGAAAGGTCAAGAGAAAATATGATTTGTTATGGAACTTCCTAATGCTAACATAGCTTTAATATACAATAGAGCTCCCTGCCCTCGCTTGGCACACAGATTAGCAGCTGAGCCGGGCTGCTTTCCCTGGAGCGAGCTGGGCTGAGCAAGGACATCCCAGCAAGGAGGCACCTTCCCTCAATCCTCCTCTCCTTTCTGTTTCTCCAGACAAGAGGGTTGTGTTTGGCTGCTTGGCCAATGTCCCCAGAGAGGACATTCTCCTAACCCACAGGACCGATGCTCCGCGGGCAGGAATGCTGCCAAAGCAGGTGGTCCCCTGCCAGCCCCCGGCCACCCTTGGCTGAGAAATGAGGCATCAGCCCTTGGGCACATCTGAGGATACTTCCCAGCAGGACTGGTGGTTTGTGCTGCGCAGATTCTCCCATGCACGGGTCTGAGATGGCTGCACGCTCCTGAGGACAGCAAGAACCCTATGCAGACCCAATCCATCGCCCCAGCACCAACAGCAGGACTGGTGGCCGTGACATGCTCCATATCCTCTACTCAGCCCTGGTGAGGCCACATCTGGAGTACTGTGTCCAGTTCTGGGCTCCACAGTACAAGAGGGATGTGGAGCTGCTGGACAGAGTCCAGCGCAGGGCTACGAGGATGATGAGGGGCCTGGAACATCTGCCCTATGAGAAGAGGCTGAGGGAGCTGGGCCTGCTCAGCTGGAGAAGAGAAGGCTGAGAGGGGACCTGAGCAGTGTCTAGAAGTACCTCAAGGGAGGCAGTGAGGAGGATGGTGCTGGTCTCTTTTCAGTGGTGGCCACCGACAGAACTAGAGGAAACAGCCGGAAAATGAAGCATCAAAAGTTCCACAGGAACTTAAGGAAAAATTTCTTCCCAGTGAGGGTGCCAGAGCACTGGAACAGGCTGCCCAGAGAGGTTGTGGAGTCTCCTTCTCTGGAGATCTTCAAACCCGCTTGGACGCAGTCCTGTGCCACGTGCTCTAGGTGACCCTGCGTGTGCAGAGGGTTGGACTGGATGATTCCTAGAGGTCCCTTCCAACCTTCAGCATTCTGTGATTCTATGATTCTATGATATGGCTTTGAACAAGTTCCCTCCAAGTGACAACAACAACTTCCCAACCCCATCAGTCCACACCACGCAGGGCACATATCACGGAAAACAATAAATTGTGGTCTTTGCTTCCAACATGAGAAGGAAGTGGGAATTCTCACTATCCAGACACACGTCTTGGCGATGAAGTCTTCAAGGCTGCCTGGATGGTGCCGGGATGGGTTCACGATTGCATTTTTCACGGACAAAGCACGACTTCTGCGGCGCCAGGAGAACCTGGCTGGGAAGAGCGCTCAGGACGAGAGCATATTTAGAAGGTGAATGCATGGGGGACGCTGCTCTGAGTTCATTATTGGAAGTGCAGAGAAACACGCGCTTTTTCCAAACAAATATTAGATCAAGATGACGTTAGCGCACAGTGTACAGATGCACCAGCTGCGGGCAGGAAGAAATTTCTCCCCTAGGATAAGGCTGCAGAATTAGGTGTGTTACGGAGGGTTTCTGGCCTCCCCTAAAGCATCTGGCATGGGCCAGCTCTGGGGACAGCACGCTGGGCTGGGGACAGCACACAGAGACACTTCTTCCAAAGAGGAGGCAATTCCACCCTTATCGTAACGCTGGGAATGAGCTACAGGGAGTTGCAGAGATGGAGCTAAACGCAAACAAACCTAAAAAGGTGGAAAGCAATGGAAGGGTGAAAGAGAAGTGTTGGATATTCCGATAGTCCTCCCTTTGCACCTTGCTGCCAGGGCACCTTTCCTACATCCTCCGTGCAAAGGGAGGACCTGCATGGGTCCTACGGCAGAGCTGGCCTGGCTGTGTGCGGTGATTTCCTACCCGATCCTGGGGTGAAGGCTGTCACCACCATCATCGCCCAGCTAGCCCGCTATTTATTTATTTTTTAACTTGTCCTCAGAGCATAAAGCTGCCCAGAAGTTCCAATAGGCAATCGTCTGTTAGGACTTCTGCCCTCCATGTGGTCACTCCTTGTCCTTCTCAAAAAAGAGCTGCTTTTGGTAAGCGAGCAGAGGCTTAAAATTCCTAACTCAACCCTATTAGAGGTAAGGAGAAAAATATGCAGCGCCGTGAAGCAAATTCCAGTCTAATTCCTTGGGAGCCCCAATCAATGGGAGACTTCTCCTCTCTGTTTATTTTCCTCGCGGTAGAAGTCCCAGTCTGTCCTCCCGCCGTTCCAAACCCCGATCGCGCTCCACACCCAGGAGCCGTGACATCAGAGGATATTTTAGGAAGGCAAACTCGTCCCCAGCCCAGGTTTGGGCCCGTTCCCTTTCCCTCACACAACCCCAGCCCAGCCCTGCGGCTCGCTGCGGAGCTCGCGCTCACAGCTGGCTACTGGATGCCAAACCTGGAGGTAAAGTGGGAATTCAGAAAAGAAGGAATTGTCTTTTCCAGTAATTTCCCTCAGAAGAAATAATATGCTTGGCTTGTCTCCGTGTTGATACAAGGGTGACTCATTAATCCAACAATGTGAGACTGTTTTAAGGTTAATGGCAGGCATCTAGAACTGGCATCGTGTCAGTTGGCAGCTTCCAAGCTCCACTAAAAAATGCACTTTTATCGCTATAATATATCCGGAATGCAGCTGTACCTAAAGATCTCACTCTCGGACGCATTTTTAAGGGAAGGCTCTTCTTCTAGGCCATTTGCTCCGGGCCAAATGACCCTTGCGAGCCCCCCATGAGCCTGGTCTTTAAATCTGTATAACGACATATATCCTATAGATCTTTTTATTATAGCTGTATATCCTACATTTGCTCATCTTACCTAGATTGGGTCAGACTCTGGGGATGACAAGGGACTTGATCAGCTCATGGCAAGACACCGAGGAACTGTCAGGGAAAAGTCTGCATTTACAGCAATTTTATAGCTCTCTCAATGTCCATTCAGCCCCATCCCTGAAAGCATATTTAGGAGAAGGCTTTTAAGGGGGATAATACAAAGCATCTACTGACACTTCACCTGAGAGCTGAAAAAAAGCTGTTCTCTCTCCTCAAAGTTGACTAGTTTTTCAAGATCTCCAATAAAAACAACAACCAACAGTGGTATTTCTGCTATGAAAAAAAAAAGAGCTGAAATAACTACTTCCACCCTTCCTACATCATAAAAGGAAAAAAAAGAAAAGAAAAAAAAAGAGAATATTTTCTCCTTGCACGTCACCTCTGAATTTTCCTAACTTTTAAAAGATGTTTGCTTGGTTGGTTACAGCCATCCTGTGGACAAATGCCTACATCCTTACTCACAAATTACTCAGGCAAAATTCCCAGGGAAAAGAGCAGGCCAAGTCTTAAAGTACTTCATCCAGGCCTACCAGAGCAAGGCTCCCTCGGCCAGGGACACGCCGAGAGCTGGAAAGTCACCCCCACCGGAGAAGATGAAGCTGCTGGACCAAGAGAGGAGGAGGAGGAGGAGGAAGAGGAGGAGGAGGAAGAGGAGGAGGGGATGCGTCCTTGGGCATCAGGGGCCTCAGCTCCTGCAGGACAGGCCCTCGGGGACGTTGTCGTGCTCTCCGGTGGCACTGCAGACGGGTCCAAGGGTGATGCAAGGCGAACGGGGCCATGCTGAGACCAAAGACTCATCTAATCCAGCGCTTGCTTCCAGCAGTGGCCAAGAGCCACGGGAAGAGCATAAAAACCAGGAGCATAAAGCGATACTCCCTCATTATACTCAATCCGCCTCCAGCTTTTTTGCAACACAGTGATGGCCCAAGCCAGGTACTCCATCTCTGCAGCTATTAGCCCTTGGCCCATATTCCTGCCAGGTCCATATAGGCCTGGCCTGCGAGGTCTCTGCGCGGCTTCCAAACCCCATAACCGCGTGTAGCTTCGAGGCACAGCACAACCCGCTTGCGAAAGCGGCCCGACGAGCTTAACATTAGTCAGGTCAGGCGTCATTTCACATCTGCTCAGCGTCTGCAGGACCGTGCCCCAGCACTGCTGCTTTTTCCTTTGCTTTTCTTTTTTTCCCCCTAAAGATATAATGATCCCTTTTCCCGTAAGATTTGGAGTGACGGGGCAATACATCAACCCTACCGCGGGCAAATCTCTCAAAACGTAAACCTGCGGCTCCAAATCTTCCAAAACATTAATTATATTTTAATCAGTCATTTAATACTGAATCTGCACACCTATAAGCACCGCAGACAGACCCCAGAGGTGCAGAATTAGGAAACACAGCTGCTGCAATGCTCTTAAAAACTGCTCTCCATTTATCAGGCCCAGGGAAGCTACAAAATGTAAATAAGGTCAAAAAGTTATCTCTGCTCTCGTCTTGAGGAACAGAACATATATGCCTTCATCCATATGCTGAATGTCTTCCTTTTCCTGTGACTGCATTTATTTTACTAAAACTTGCAAGAAAAAATCACTTGTTGGCAGCCTAGGCCTGCCCGCAGCAGCCCAAATTTCCACCCTTGCAGATGTCCAAGGGAGACCGAGCAGAGCCCTGGGGTTAGGGCAGTGGGTGCAGGACTGTGCCCAGCCCGGGTGGGCAATGGGCACCTGGACAAGGTCAGACCTTGGTGCTCAGTGGGGCTGTTGTGTTTTGAAGGTGCACCAAGGTGGGACTCTGCTTTGGCCTCCAGCAAACACGATGGGTACCGGTGGTTGAGCCTGGAGAGGGAAGACGGCAGCGGAAGCATCAGGAAAGCGCATGGCATCACGGAGGAAATTGTGCCTCGATTTGGGACTTGTGGTGACGAAAAAACAAGTGAACGGCCTCGATTGCAACAGCCCCATCCCATGGAGCCCCGGCCCCCTCTGCACCAAGGTGCTGCCCTGGCCGCAAAAAGACCCCAGAAATGCCCAGCTCCGCTACTGGGATATCCTTCACCTGCTTCAGAAAGAGGTATTTTTGTAACCAGAAACAGCTTTGAAGTAAAACAAACGTTTTCTGTTCAAAGCAAACACGGAAGCTGAGCTCACGCAGCCGCTGCCGGTGCTTTCTATGAATGGTTTTTATTTCTCAGGCAGTTTCTCCCCGGGCCCGAGAGCCCTGAGAGGAAGGCAACTAGAAACGGGACAATTAAAGGCTTTTAACAGCTCCGGAAAGCCAGGCCACCGACCACGCTAATCGCTAACAGCTTTCCCAGCTCGCGCTCCGCTCCGCGGGCCTGAGGGAGCCCAGCTGCTCCGCGCGCTCCGTCCCCATCGCCGCGCCGGGCCGGCTCGCGCTGCCGGTCGTGTCACCGTGACACGGGGCGGCCCTCCAGCCCTGGCATCCCCGCGGACGGGGAGCAGCTGCGCGTCGGGAAGGCCGCGCGCTCAATCCGGCCCGGCGCGCCGAGCCCGCGCGCGTCCCGCGCATCCCGCGCGTCCCGGCGCGTGCTCCGGCTTTCCCTTTCGCTGCTTGGCCCCCCGCCCCGCTGGCCGCGTGCCTGTAGCTGGCAGCGCGAGAATCCCAGCAGATCCATAAATAATTCAGCAGCTTGCTAAAAAAAGGGATCAATCACGTTTACGGTTGCGAAACGGGCGGGAAAAGCAGGCAGAGCGCGGGACCCGGAGTACCAGCAAGGAGTCGGGAGAAAGAGGGAGGATATTGCAAGGCAAAGCACCGGCGGAGCCAGCTGCAACGGGAGAGAGCTGGTCAGAAACGACGGGGGGAAAACTCAGCTTTTAATTCAATCTGCAGCAAAATAAAAACCCGTTTCCATCTCCAGAGGAGAATATTTTAGGGCCCTAAACAGCCATGTGGGAAGTTCCAGCTACAGCAAGGCTTTTACACATCTTCCAGTAGCATATGCTTTAAAAATCACACAGGAGAAAAGCACACATTTCCTTGGCTATTTGTGCCTATTTATTTCCCAGCTCCAGGCGCAAAGTATGCCACAGAGACAAATTCCACCTCTCCGTATGGCTACTGCTGCTCTGCTGATATGCAAATACCAGCAGTCACTCACCCCCTTTCTGAAGTTTAATAGTCAATTTTGCACATTGCTGTTATTTTAGTAACACCAGAAATCATAATTCTCTGTCCTGCCCGCTGCAGATACTGGTGTGAAATTAAAAGCCTATTTTCCTGTGCAGATATCTCCAGATCTTTCTGGCAGGAAGAATTTCTGACAACTGACTGGGCTCTAGCCCACATTAGAGTGCTCTTTTCTATTCAGCTTTCTTTTCTTTGGCTGTTGTGCTAGATGCAGTGAAAAGAGACAGACAGACACATATTTTTATTTATGCATATATATATTTTTATGGAAAAGCAGGGGCTTATGCCAGCTGAGGGAATTTGCCAGCATTTCAGCTCCATTTGCACATTACTGAGAGGTCTTCCCTGAGCGTCACCAGTAGAACGACACGTTCCCCTTATTTTCTGCACCTCTGAAAATGGCTCTATGGCAAAATCTTGTCAAGGAGGCAGACATGGGTTTTCCTCCCCATGCAGCAAGAAGCAGGGGATGAGGATGGGAACTTCCAGCTCGCTTGACTTGGCCGCTGCCTTCCGATGTCCACCCCATCGCTGCCCTTGGGTTTGGGGACAGTCTGATGTGGCACACGTGGCCATGCACAACCTCCCTGCGGCATCTCCCTCACTTCAATAAATGGCACTAAGAGGAACATAAAGGCAACAAAGGAATTTGAGGCAGATACAACCTCCTCACTTCCAATGCACACAGCAAACCATCACACCCAAATTTCAACATCTAAAGCGGGGCAATTTCTGCTGCTTCCCTAGGGAGGCTGGATTGGTCCTTAGGAAAAGTTTCCCTGTAATAAAATACAGCTCCCAGCACAGCGTGAAATGCTGAATTCCCCATTATAACAGCACAGAGGAGCCGTGCTGCAAATCAAAGGCAACCATTGATCCCTGTGTGCCTTGTCCTGATGGTACCGCTCTCCAAAAGACTATGGAATAAGATAAGAGGAAGTTGAAAGCAATAAGACTGGGAACATCTTGAGCTCCTTATGCAAAACTTCTTCCCTCTGAAGCAAATAATCCTGTTCCAAAACAAAAATAGCAAGGAAGAGTGCAGCTGTTTGCAAATGACAGGATTTATTTATTTATTTCAATAGAAGCAGGCAGGCAGCCGAGAGGAGCGGACCCAGCACCGTGGACATGTCGGATTACTGGCCCGGAGCAAGAGATATCCTGACAGATTCCATAAACATTTCAGAATGCTGAATTGCTCGCTCTATTGACACTGCATGTTTCGTGCCATTTATCTTTCGGTGACGCATGGAAATGCAGCTCCTTTCAGAGCCACGGGCGCACGCATGTTCTGGAAGGCTTTGTAAACACGGCGGTGCTTTAAGGAGAGCAGCTGGAGGGGATGCCGATGGTCCGGGAGCGCGCGCGCCCTGTGCTCTCCCAAAAAACCCAGCTCCAGGCACAGCTACCCCCAGTAAAAGCCCCTTCCTTGCTCTTCACGGGCTCTTCTTTACCCCTGGCCACCAGCACGAACCCGTGGCCTGCAGCCCCGCGCAGAAACAGAGACATTGCCTGGTGTCATTGCAGACTTGATAACCACGCGTCAAACCTCCTCCTGCCCAAGGCGCTCAGGAGAGCGGATTTATACAGATGCAGCCGCTTTTGGGGTGCCTCAAGCACCTGCAGGCAGCAAGAGCAGCACCACGCAGCAGCAGGAACCCAGCATCCCGAGGGGGCTTCCGAAGGGAAACGCAGGGATGGTCCAAGGGCTACGGGCGGTTCTGAGTCCTTCTGGAGCCCAACTATAGCAATGCCTCCTGTACGGGTGTACCCTAGGACTTGGCATTACCAAACTGCCCGTTTCCATTCCCCAGAACGGCTGATGGCACAAGTGACATGTTAATAAATGCATTTACTCTGACAAGCAGCACAGACCAGGGCAGGAGTCTGTGCACCCACACAAGCAAGGACCACGCATGGGACACCAAGACCATCTGCTGGAACGTCCTCCTTCTTGGAGAACACCACGCTACCCCATTGGATGAAGAACACGGCCGTAAGCACGGCCTGGAAAGCTGTTTCCAAGATGTAAGAGCCCCCGGCACCTTCTGTGGGATGGATGGGTCTTTAGGGGGTGCCTGCAATTCAACTGCACCCAAAGCACAAAAGAGACTTTTTTAAACCATAAAAAATAAAGAAAGAAAAAAGAGAGAGCAAAGCATCCAGGTAATACTTTCCTTTGGGAACAGAGTCCTCCAAAACGTAGGTGGTAGGACAAACATGTTTCTGGAGGAGCTATACTGCGCACTTGGCTACGCTGAGCTTCCATCCAAAACATGCCTTATTGCTGTTGGGCTAGAAGGCCAGTTGTGAGTCCAAAGAAAAGAAGCAAACTCAATGGAACTGAGCTTCAGAGACGGTCACATCCAAGTGCTTTTTGGACCCTGGGAAGCACATGCTCCATTTGAGACTCGAGGAGAAGGGAAAACAAACACGCTGCTACGGGGAACACGCTGGAGGGTTTCGGCCTGGGATACAGGAGGAAGTTCCCTTGTCGGCCACACAAACACACGAGCTGGTGCAGTTGGATCGGCTGCTAGGAATAGAAGAGCAGGGAACACTAAGTACATTTGGAGGCTGATATCTACTCTGGTGTCTCCAGCGACCTGCCTGGTCGCATGCACTCAGTGCAGGTCAACAGCCATTTGGGACCATCGGCGGTGCCATGCAGGACAGCAGGACCTCACAGTGGTTCCCTTGGGAGCTGAGGGTCACCGGCACCCGGTGAAGCATTTGCAACATCTTTGGTGCATCTGCTTGCTAGCTGCAATGGTAGAAAGCACCCCGAAAACACATTTTGGGTACTGCCTGGGAAATAAACTTCACCTATCATCAAGATAAATTGGAGATTAGCAATATTTAACGTGCTATAAAAAGGCAGGAAATGCTCAAGAAAAGAGGAGGCCTAGATTTCTGCAAGGACCAAAGGGGCCACCAGTCCCATCCATTCTCCCCATTAGGAGCAGCCAGTGTCTCCCACTCTGTGCTAGCCGTTGGGATGAGAAGTTTTGCAGAAATCTCTGTTCTGGCTTCCTCGTGCCCCCGTCAGCATTGGAATCGCAGCCACATCCCTCTCCGCTGCCCTCGGCATCCTTCGGTCCCCCCCTCACGGCAGGTTTAGAACAAGAAACTGTGGGTTTAGGGCAAGGCTGAACGTGTAGGTGGCACACGAGGCAAGAGCTCCCCCAAAAGGCTGATGCTTCCCCAAGGCTTCAGCGGGATTTGGTGCAAGGCTGCCCGCCTCCGCGGCGCGCTGCACGCGATGAAGAGCTGCTAGTGCACCACGGGCAGCTCCTCTCACTTCCCTCCTCCTCCTCCTGAAGGCCAGACACCTTCACCTGCAGTTGCACAGCTCGAGTTTGCTGCTTGCAAGGCGTCTAGCAAAGGTGGAGCCACAGAAGATGCCCTGCAGACCTGGTGGGGCTGCATCGGAGAGCGGCTGCCCGCGCGCTCGGAGCCAGCGCCGACGGGAGGCTGCTGCGCCAAAGCCGATGGGAGATGATGGACTGATCATGCCTATAACACAAACGGCTTGTCAGAGACCAGCAAGAGATTTTATTTCCTAAAAACATCCACAACCATCCTAGGAAGGGTAATTCCCATTCGTCAACTTGAGTTTTTCCTGGCAGCACCTTCTAATCTCTTGGCACCCGTTTGCAAGCTAAAGCAAACAGATGTGTACGCTCGCAGATCCAGCTCCTGCACGCACGTCAGGTGCGAGCGCTGATCAAAAGTCACCGAACAAATGTCAAAACGGCATTTTAATGACAAATTAAGTTTTGATTAATTCTTTTAAGTGATCCATTTCCCCAGAAGATATCAACCATTCATCAAAAGATTGGGAGCAAATTTCTTTGCCTTTTGGGCTGCAGCCTTTCATTTTCTGAAGGAGAAAACTCTAAATTTTCCCTGGGGCTAAACCTTTTTCACTCTGCTAGCTAGATCCAACAGCATCATCTGCATATGCCATCACTAGGCTGCCTTACGTTAGAGAAATCAGGACAAACCCAGCAGAATCAGCAGAGCAAGGCTGAAACAACCCCTCTTTTGTCCTTTTAAAGCACCTCTCCTCCCCGACCGCTTCCACAAACGCTCTCTATTTCTTCTGACGATATATCCACCTGAAGAGCAGAGCTACGTGCGCTATAATGCGGCCTTTCAGCGACGGCCAAGGACACCGTGAGAACTTCCCACCTTGTGGCGGTGGCCGCGTGGCAGCGCGCCGGCCCGCGCAGCAATAGCCCGATTCACGGGGCGAGGAAGGGCTCTAGACCAGCCCCCTTGGAGCACATCAGCACCGGGTTCAGCCCTTCTGCTCCGAGTTCAGCCCATCGGCACCGGGTTCAGCCCATCTGCACCGGGTTCAGCCCATCGGCACCAAGTTCAGCCCATCGGCTCCGAGTTCAGCCCATCAGCACCGAGTTCAGCCCATCTGCTCCAGGTTCAGCTCATCTGCACCGAGTTCAGCCCATCTGCCCGACGAGTCGCCCTGGCCAGGGCTCGCGGTGGCTCCTGCTCCCCAGGTTGCCGCATGGCTCTGCTTGCACCAATGTGCCCGTGCACGGAGCTGCACATGGAGCAGCACAGCTGGTGTAAACCCAGCCAGGCAACTGGATAGGGGACAAACTGGACCAAGATTTGGTTCCCTGCTTCTATATGGAGCTCTTTTCTGAGGAATTGCCACTTTTTTATGCACAGGCTTTGTCATTACATGGCGGGGAGACCCTGTTCCTATCTGAGCTGTGCAAGCATTGATGTCCTGCAAAAAATGGGCCCCAGGATGTTTTCTTGTTCCTGTAGCTTGATGACCTTCATCTCGGGGCTGCAACACAAGATCAAAACTGCTCCAGAGCTGCCGAAAAGATTTGGAAGGGGATAGCCAACCAAGGCATGCGTTTTGTTTGTGCACACGTAAAATGCTTTTCTGTATTATCTTTGTTTTCTTAATTTAAAGAAGTCACTGTAAAATACCCTTTAAATCCTTTTGCCCTGGTGATTTTGCATGATCTGTTCTGTCCAGCAGCAAACTCCAACTCACACCTCTTGTCACTGCACAGCTCCAGGTGCCTCTTAGAGCTCAACTCTCCCTTCTATGCTAGTTAAAAACACCAAAGGAAAACTGGATATTACATAGCTTAAATCAACAAAGCAGTGGAGCCATTTAGCAAACACCAGTGAATGGTAATTTCCCATCTTCCGAAAGTTAATAACCTCAACAGTTCCCTTTCTTGGAGGCTTCAGAGCCAGAGGGACGGCAGTCAAAAGTGGAAGAGCAAGGCAGGTCTATATTTCAAATGTATTGAGCTCGTGTTGAACAAGTCTGGATGCCTGCGAGAGGACAAAAGTTTTTGTCTAAACGGGGCCTTCAGCATTTGGCCCAGGTTGCTTTTCTGAGCGAGAATACCAGAGGAATTAAGTCGTTACAAAAGCTGGGCCGTTCCCTCTTTAAATCAGTTATCGCTGCAATCCAGAAACAGCTGAGCCATATGAGTGGAGTCACAACTGACATCCTAATGAGTCAACACTCCATAAAAAAGAGAAGCGTTGGCTAAGTTTTACCAGGCCAGGTGACAGAGACACTTAGTAGAGTTTAAAAAAAGCAAAATAATAATAAAAAAATACACCTCTGATCAGCTACAAATCCGCGTAGGCAGCATCATGCAGCCCAGCATAAGGAAGGTAAGGTTGTAAAACCAAAGCTAGACAGCGCAGAGACTAAACGTATTTACAGCATAAATCTAAGTCTTACTGATAAGGAAGGAATGTAGCAACAGTCGCTATATTTTTATAGGCAGGGACATGTCTAAAGCGGAATCAAAGGAACCTACGGCACGATAATTTCCCTTCGCTTTGCTATTATTTAGAGCAGATAACAGTAAATAACTGCTGGGATATCGAATGACGACCACGGTTTTAGATCATTTCTTGTCAGTGCTGTTGCTCTCAGCCCGGGACGTTGCAATCCTGGAGTAAAGAGGACAGGACGGCAGGCAGCGCTCGGCGTGGGTCCCATTCGAGGCCGCATCCCTGGAAGGAGCAGCACATGCAAGATCCTCCTGCAACACTGGGAAAACTCCTGCCCGTCTTCTGATAGCCCTGGATGACCAGCTGGCTCCCCAGGGGTTTCCATCTCAGCTCAGGTATGTTGGCTGCTTGGTGGCCCTCATTGCTTGCAGGCAGCACCGTGTTCAGCACGCGGGACATGGCTCAAACCTTGGATTGCCGCCTTGCACACGCTGCGTGCGCTGCAGCGAGTCCCAGGAATTCAGATCACTAAAGCATTTCAAAGCAGCGAGGTGGTTTTGAAACCCCATTAGTCGTCCAGCTGCACTTCTAAGTGCCTCAAATCCCTCCAGAGCAGGTGTTGCCCTTTGCTACAGCAGGGACAAGGTGCATGGAGAGGCCCAAGGTGCCACCACTGATGAGTATAAAGCAGAGAGAGGAGCAATCCAGTGGCGAGAGCGCAGGAATGGCCAAGCTATGACCTAGGACACACCACGGCACCAGGTAGTAGCATCGTTTTTAGAGCACATGCAATGTAGGAAGACCCTCAGCATTCAGCTGGACATTTGCTCCTAGCGAGGGCAGAGGTCTACAAGAGGTTTCTCCAAGTGGCCACGCTCTTCAGTTCAGGAGCAATCAGAAATCCCCCAAAGATTTGCAACAAACCTCGCAGGACTCTCAAGATTTATTGCATGCGCGCAAAGCAATCGAGATGCTCAAAAGGGAACATTCTTTGTGCAATTATTCAAAGAAGGTAGAGAATATCAATTATATGATGAATCTATGTTCTGCTTTTATTCCCATAAAAGTGAAATCTGGGCAATGGATTTACTTCATTTTTGCTTTATTCTTTGCAACCATAAATAACACGGGGTTTGGCACGCGGGAAGGGAAGTGCAGGCCCCGAGCATGCCCAGAGCTCAAGGCAAGTTGGGCAGCTGCTCCCGTTAGCAGCAGCCACTGCGGCTCCGGGCGCGCGGCGCCGTGCGGAGGGACATCTAGTGGAAGCAATCCGCAGGGAGAAAACCTCCCTGGCTCCCGGCGTGCTTTCCAAGGCATGGAAAGAGCCTGTGCGCTCCAGGGCGCCTTGCCAGCATGCAGGAGCTCCAAACCAGCTTGTACCTGGGGGAATCACGGGGAGAGCAGAGAGCCAGAGCCCTGGGACATCCCCTGCTGCTTGTTCGTGTGCAGGCAACCTCAGGAGACTCCCTTGGTCACTGCAGCAAGTGCCTGGATGCTGGAGGAGCTCCAGAGGTTGCACTTTCCAGCAGGCCTTTGCCATAAGCAACCTAAAAGCTTGCAGGTCATGGAAGAGGTGACGGGGAGAGCAGGCAGGTCCTGGCATTGCAAACTCTCTGGGCACTCAGGTATCTCCATGCTGTCCTGCCTCATGCCAACCTATTCAAAATCCTTCAAATGCCTTGACTGCTGAGCCAATGTGTGGAGATGCCGTGCTCTCCATCCCCAGCAAACCTGCCAGAAGCATGAGGAGGAGGGATCTTAAACACCCAAACCAGACTGGTTCCTAATCAATCCTCCTGCACCAGCATGGACTGTCCTCCTCCCAAACCAAGAGGACAAAGAAGCAGTAGGGAAAATGGGGCACAAATGCTAGAATTAACATGACTTGCAGCAGAAAGGATCGGCATGGGAAGCTGGTAACAGAATCAGGAATTACCTTCCCTGTCCCTGCCCGGCGCAGCTCCGGGCGCTCCGCAGCAGCGCACGGGGATGGGAATGACGTGGAGATGGCCGGTTTGTGTTCCTACTTGCTGCAGCTGGATGTTGCTCAGAGGCAAGGCTGATGGGGACTTGATTTATCTCTCGCACGATGTATGCAAATGCAGAAATATGGCACTGCACCGAGCGCTCTGCAGAGGCTTTTTCAAGCTGCACATAAATCAAGCAGCACACCAGGGAACAGACGCTCTGTGCGAGCTCGCAAGCGCACGCCACCTCCACCTGCTACCGCGGCATCTGCTCCGGCCTGCTGGAGCCTCTGCAAACTGCGGCCGCTGCCGGTGCACGTGAAGACCCAGCCCCATGTGCTGGGCGAGCTGCTGGTGCCTGCTCACTTGCACCAGTACCGCTCGCTTGCACCAGTGCTGCATGCTTGCATCAGTGCCTGCTTGCTTGCACCAGTGCTGCATGCTTGCACCAGTGCCGCATGCTTGCATCAGTGCCTGCTCGCTTGCACCAGTGCCGCATGCTTGCACCAGCACCTGCTCGCTTGCACCAGTGCCGCATGCTTGCACCAGTGCTGCATGCTTGCATCAGTGCCTGCTTGCTTGCACCAGTGCTGCATGCTTGCACCAATGCCGCTCGCTTGCATCGGCACCTGCTCATTTGCACCAGTGCCGCTCACTTGCAGCAGTGCTGCATGCTTGTACCAGTGCCGCATGCTTGCATCAGCGCCTGCTCGCTTGCACCAGTACCTGCTTGCTTGCACCAGTGCTGCATGCTTGCACCATTGCCGCATGCTTACACCAGCGCTGCATGCTTGCATCGGCGCCTGCTCGCTTGCACAAGTGCTGCTTGCTTGCACCAGTGCTGCATGCTTGCACCAGTGCCGCATTCTTACACCAGCGCTGCATGCTTGCATCGGTGCCTGCTCGCTTGCACAAGTGCCGCTCACTTGCACCAGTGCTGCATGCTTGCACCAGAGCTGCATGCTTACACCAGCACTGCATGCTTGCATTGGCGCCTGCTCGCTTGCACAAGTGCCACTCGCTTTCACCAATGCTGCATGCTTGCACCAGTGCTGCATGCTTACACCAGCGGTGCATGCTTGCATCGGCACCTGCTCGCTTACACCAGTACCACTCGCTTGCACCAGTGCTGCATGCTTGCACCGGCGCCTGCTCGCTTGCACCAGTGCCCACTCGCTTGCACCAGCAACCACTCTCTTGCACCAGTGCCACACGCTTGCACCAGCACCCGCTTGCTTGCACCAGCACACGCTTGCACGCACCAGCACATGCTTGCACCAGCACATGCTTGCACCAGCACACACTTGCTTGCACCGGTGCACGCACTTGCACTGGCACCCACTCGCACTGCACGCGCTGGAGGAACAGGCCAAGCTCATCCCTTAGAGCAACCACAAACAGCTCAGGGGCTCTGCCACTGCTGCGGTTCATGTGCCCTATCGACACATCTTTTCGTTTTTAACAAAGCTGCCATCTCACCTGGGTAAGATATGGATTAAAATTAAAAAACATAAAGTTTGGGTCTTTCGCTGGAGGCTAAACAAACATCACTTCAATTTGCTGTTTTTCCTATAGCAAATGCTCAAACTGTTCACATTATTCAGCCAAGCTATTTTTTATTTAAAAAGTAAGAAACCAAAAAAAAAAAAAAAAAAAAAGGAGAGAGAGATGGAATCTAGAGCAGAGCAACACGATTCATGCTTGGAATGAGTGATTAGGCCACACGCTTGGCACTCTCTCCACACTGACAATGTGGATAAAACTCATGCCTTTCCCAACAAACTTGTGCCACAGATTTTTAAGCAATTTGGACACAGCCTCTTGCCATCCAGAAGACACAACTCCTCCAAAGCAACCCAGGACTATCTGCAAACACAGGAGCCAGCAGAAGTTCTGTACTTGGTCCTGTTGTGCAGCGATGGGACCTGCTTTGGGACCCGGGTCCTGAGCCAACTCCCAGCTATGGTGGAGAAGCCGGAGCTGGGTCGAGTCGTGACGGGTTTGAGGGATGTGCTGAGCAGACGGAGCCCACCGTGTCCCCTCATCTCCCCTGACACTTCTGTCGACCATACGAGGTTATTAAGAAGGTTATTAAGAAGCAGCCACCTTGGTAGTGCTGATCTTCTGGAGACAGGACCATAGCAGTATTAGGTAGGAAGGGCACAAGGAACTTCATAAAATAAATCACCTTTGTATTGTAGCTCATATGACCAGAACGTCTCCAAAGGAAAAGAGCACCTCTGGCTTCCTAAAACAGGGAGCAGAGCCCCTTTCCTCTTGACAAGGCTATAATTTAAGACTAATCATGGATTAAGCCAGAAAGGGAAATTCTTTGCAAGGTGCAAACCTGTATGAACCTAGAGCAGTTCCGCCTCAGCACAAAAACAAGCCCCATCCGTCATTTTTTCCTTCTTCCAGAGAAAGAGAGAGAGTCCAACACAGCAAGTCAAGTCTTGCTCCCCAGAAATGAACTGGAAATATAATAAATGTTATTACAGCTTCATTTGTCAGGGGAAGGAGACAATTTCTAACTTGGGAGCGACTGATTTCCAATGGAGCTAAGAATGTTGTTTAATACAAGCCAAGTGCACACCTTAGGGTCTTCCTCCCCAGTGACAGAGGGGACACAGCTATCAAGCAAGGTAAGTAAGCAGGTCCTCGCCTACATCACTCACATCCAGGCACGTGTCAGTGCAGTGTGAGAGCTGCCTCACATGGACCCATTCGCCCATGGCCATTTCAGCATTTCTGAAGCTGCTTTCCCAGACCATGATCTCCACTCTGAGCATGACCATCAAATCTGCTGTGAGACTTGGTGGGCATCCCCCTGCCTTCCCTCATGGACAGATGTCCACAAGGAAGACATGGAGCAGAAGCACAACGGCAGACCCTGAGCAGCTTCAAACCCGCCTTCAAACCCACCTTCTCTCCACTCAGTGCCTCATTGGGTCTAAGGCAGCGATGCTGTCCTGCCAGAGAACCTTGCTTTGTGCAACCCTGTGCTTGACAGCACCAAAAACCACCATGAGGCCATGCTGCCCCCTTCTAGATCCTAGAGAAAGCAAGTGCCACAGCATGTATGCACAGCAGATTTTAAACCTGTCGGGATATCCTCCAGTGCCTTCATGCTCTGGGCTGGACCCTCAGGCAGAGATAGAGGGTAAAGCTCCACTGACGTCAACGTTAACACCCAGAGGGGCCTGCCAAGCTACGTCCAAGAAGAGGATTTGCAGCGAGCGCACTACGAATCCTCTGCTACGTGGGGTTGTTATCTTGTTCCTCCTTGGCCGCTTCTCTCCCAGAGCACTGCAGAAAGCACAAATCCCTCTTGGAGGATTAAGCTGGTGAAGTTCCACAACTGAACATAACACCAGGACTCCCACGCGTTCCTCAGAGGCCAACTGAGCACAGCCCTTCCACCCCGGCCACTTCCATGCTCCGCTTCCACGTGTCTAAGGTTTCTAAGAACGTGCCCCAGATGCTTGGAGGCTCAGGATGCAGCTAAATTAGCTTGTGTGGCCTTTAGCCTGGAGGGGCTGCGGGGCTCATGAAGGACAGGAGAAACCAAGCTGGGGTCATCCGACATGAGGTCCCTGAGCCTCCAAGCTCAGCAGAGCTCGGGGAACACAGCTGTGAGAAGCAGCACTGGGGTTAACCCTCCTTCTCCGCTCTGCAGAAACGCTCTGATGGGAGATGCTCGTGCACCAGGACTGGTGGTTTGGGCTTCGGGGACTGACTCTTGCGGCTAGAGGTTAGAGCAAGGAACAAAGTCACTAACTGAGGTCCTATTTTCTGCTTGGCCATGAACCTGCCGCTCATTCTTGGGCCAACAAGGCTCTGTCTCATCTGAAGAACAGAGATAAAGAAGATGAAAGACTGAGTGCGTGCAAAGAGCCTGTTATTAGCACTGCTCGCATCTTGGCACGGAGAAACACAGGTCTTGCCCTGTGTAGGATACAGGGCAGGGACATGTAGCCTGCTCTGTTATTTCTTTCCTTGTTCTGTAATTATACTCCACTGTCATGGATGCAGAACATCCGTCCTGAGGCTTTCCCGATGCTCGGAGCCCAGCCGCAGCCTCCGCGCTGCGTGCACAAGGTTTTCCCTGCTGTTCTAGTTGGCTCAGCAAAGTGAGTCGCCTGTTCCTCAAGCAGGTTATTCTTTGGGGAAAGAGTTCAACTGGTATTGGAATTGCAAACTGTAGAGACAACTGAGCCTCCAAGCTTGATTATCCTGACACCAGGTGAAGACACATTTGCTTCTGAGAAGCTACAAAGGCTTCTTGGGACATTTTTGCAAGGAAAGGAAAAAAACATAGGGATTGTCCCAAGGACAAGTACATTACCAGAGCCAGGTGACAATGAGTTGTAATCCATGAGTTGCAACCACGAATAAATCCCTGCCCATGCAAACAGCTAGAGAGACTCAAAGAAGGAACAAAATATTGTTGGAACTAAAGCACACATTCAAAACACACAAAAGCCTTCCCTTTTGCTGGGTTTCCTCTTGCTGGGTTTCCTGGTAGGCTCCATCTCATAGGTCTTTGGGACCTTTTTTGCTTTTGGAGCTGACCATGGGGCACTACCCAACAGGATAATCTCCTTCAAGAACTTTTTGCAGTTCCATTACCATTTGCAGCTAGTTGGTAGTTGGAGATGAAGCCTCCCAAAACCTAAATGGCACTAACATTTTGATTCTTTTAATGAGTAGCAGAAAATGGATTAAGTAAAACGTTCAGTAAGATAAACACCCCTCAATATCCCAAGTTCTGCCACGTTTCTTGTCATAGATGCAGATGCAAATATCCCAGGATTAAACACACCGTGAAAACTGCATTGAGCTCTGTGAAAGACCTGAACATCTCCAGTGCAAGAAGAACATGAAAGAGCAGAAGTACAGAGAGAAGGGAATAGAAATGACCTCAAAACAGAATTTTCCTGGCTTCTGTTCCAGGAACAAGACCATGTCATGATTCTCCTTAAGAGTCCTTTTCTAGAAACACACATAAACGTTTCTAAAAATGAATGTCTAGGCTTTGATTCAACTAATCCCAGGTAATCTCAGCATGCCGGCTGCCACTGCCTTTAGAAACTACACTGATCTTTCTTTCCAGATTTCTTCCTCTGGCCCAGCAGCAGGTTGCTGTTAGCTTGTCCTGGGCTACGTCAGTGGAGGCTAAAAATAATTATTCTTAAAGGAAATCCAAACACTGCAATCTCCTCTTTCACTCACTACCTAATTAATAGTTTCCAGGTCACCCTGGTTCCTCAAGAACATCTGTTTGTTTTCACTACGTTCAAGCAAAGTCAAAGCTGGCCTGAAAGAGGAATATGAAAACACGTTTAATGTTTGCATGTTCTGCCTTCACAGAAGTATCTGCACGTGGGGCCCTCTGAGGAGAGGAGGACATCCCAAAGGCCGATGCAGCACGGCAAGTCTGAAGCGCACGTGCCCATAGCTCACATGCTACTATCAACCTCTGCAACCCCTTGGAGCAGGTAGGTCACCTGCAGGAACCTTCAGGAATATTTCCATAAAATACGTAAATAACTGTATATAAAGAGATCAGTGAGTTATCACTGATTTGGGCATTTGGTTTCTACATTTTGTTTCTAATGTATTTCCCAGTGCACTTGATCATCAGGCTAGGAGATACAACTGTGGTAGGACTACGTGAGGTGCGTGGAAAGCAAGAGATACAGGGATGGGATGACTGATAAAGACATTCATAAAGACGGAAAATGATGGAAACACAAAGAAACTGTGCCAGAGAGCAGTGGTGGAAAAACAAGAGGGATCCACAGAGCACCCAGATGAGCAAGAAGCACATGAAGATGCACGTCCCAGAGGGAGCTTCTAAACAGGGAGCAACGAGCCCTGAAACAACTGGTGGCAGGAAGAGCGCTTGAAGATGGAGAAGACGCGACTGTCTGTTTTCCATACATCCAGGGACCGAGGCTGGGAGCAGGAGCTCCCCGCGAGGCTGTCAGCACCTCGGCTGCAGTCATCACTTCACACGAGAGCCCTGATGCAACGGCGAAGCCCTAACGCAAACAACAAGCTCTGCGGTCCCAGCGCCAGCGCGGCCGCGGCCAAGCACGCGCGCGCTCGCTGGGACCTGGAGGCGCTGACAGAAATTCAGCAATCACTCCCTGGTCTTTGTTGTCAAAGCCTGTTCCACCCAGGAACACCACGTTCCTGGGCGACAGGCGCCGCGAGGACCTCGAGGAGCTTCTCGAGTGACACCAGCTCTGCAAGTGCCTGCAGATGGGGTGCAGCTCCGTGTGTCCCACCGCCCCGGCCACTGTCTGTCCCTTGCCTGTAGCCACCACGTTGCCTACCCGGCCCCATTGGTGAGGGGAGTGCTCGAGGTTGCTGGAATTATCCTGGGATTGCAGGAATAGCCCTGCTGGGCCTCCAATGTCTTAGGATACTCTGCTATTGCAGAGGTGAGGGGTAGGACACCCTGGAGGAGCTACCAGGGCACCTTCCACGGGAAGGAGCATTAGATGCAAAATCATCCCTTAACTGAGCAGGTCAATGACATAATGAGACGCTCAGGTCCCCTCACTCATCATCAGTTTTCTGCTTCAACAGCAGCCCCTGGGCACCACAGGTCATGGTGCTGAGGACTCGCTTTTCCTGGTGCTGGTGAGACCGTGCCTGAGCCTTAGGCTTTGAATTGCAGACCAGCACCTGCCTTTAGCATCAGCATCCCAGAGGAAGCGCCCGTGCATCCTACCTGGACTGTCCCAACCACGGATCCTCCCTGGGGAACAAGGACATCCCACGGGTGAGAACCGTTGACTCGCAGCATCTGGGAGATCTGAGCGCGACTTCTCATGATCAAAGCATCAATAAAATACTAATTTGTTCTCAAGATGAGAAACTATGGCAGGGAAAGCACCCATGATGAGAAAATTGTTGACTGAGGCTTACAAGCATGAAAAAAAAGAAACAAACAAAAATAGCAGTTGTTGATTTACTAGCAGATTTGAGGGGCAGAAGAACATTATCCTTTCATTAGGAGTGAAATGCTTTTGATGTTTCTGCATGACCAACCCCTTGTTTTGGTTTGGTATTTTTTCCCTTTTGCAAAAATGACTAAGATGCAGGCAAGTTATGAAATGAAATGTCACGTCAAGATGGAAGAACATGAGTATTTACTTCCCAGAATGTTGAAACAAAACATTACAGCTGTTAAAAAAAAAAAAAGAAGAGCTATTGGTGCCAATTCAATGAACAGTTTCAGTCAACCCCCAAATTGCATTTTTCAGCAAATAAATAAGCTGTTCATCCTGAGAAAGGTTCCTCGGGTCTATGCAAGCTGCAAAAGCAGAGTGCTCCACTACTGCAGCTAACAGCAAGTCGCCATCACCACCATGGATCCTCCCTGAATTTCTTGTAGCCATCGTACGGTAACATTTTTTCAAAAACTAGTCCATAAAAGCAACTTGTAGGTGCTAAGTTTTCTGTGTAGGAGGAAAGCAAGAGAAATAAAGGCATTTTGCTCACTCTTCAGGAAATGGGGCATGGCAGAAGGGAATTTTGCCAGACATCTGTACCAGACACTTGAGCAGCTCTAGTGATCTAATAAGCAGAGGTAGCGATTCCAAAAGCACAGGCGAGGCCGCTGGCGCCTCCGCACGCTCTCCGGGCCAGCCCATCTCCCTGGCTCTCTGGGAGGAAGGGACGGAGGGTTTGGTGGCTTCACAGAAACAACCCTCTGGAGATGCTACCAGCAAGGCCACTGTCCCGCTTCAGTTTGGTTTCTTAAGGTTTGTTTTCAATAGCGGTCAATGCTGACAGCAAAAGCCTTTCATCTTCTGGGAAAAGAGCAAAAAAGAGTGGACCTATGACCTTGCAATTAAAATTCTCCAAACCAGTCATCTCCTCTTCTTCCAAGCGGAGACTTCTCTTCCTAGAGACCATTTCCACTCCAGCAGGATCCAAGCACAGAGAGATTGGTGCTCTAATACCTTAGTATATGGTAAAGTGAACACATGTATCCATGCCTGGCAAAGAGCTGCTTCTGCATGAAGGCAGCTCTCAAGAAATGGGACATGGATGTCAGTAATAACGGGAATTAGCCTGGACCCTTCAGTAAGAACAACATCCAAAAATTAAGGCCCGCAGAACAAGCAAAACTTTAGGTTTATTCCACCAGAAGCTGGACTTAAGCTGCACAAATCCTCAGAGTTTATTATATGAAAATACAGATTATAAGGCAGACAACAAAATACTACTCACCCCAAAACTGAAGTTTGAAAAAACTGAGAGTTAAACAGGAGCCAGAGCTGATACTTCAACCTGCCCAGCAAGGGATGGGAGAGGAGCTCCAGGGTGCAAAGCAGCCTACGCTACCGGACACAGGGTCAGCGCCTTGAGAAGGGGCTGGCATTTGTGGTTATTAGCTCTGTGGGATCTTGTATTATGATTTCAGCAAAAATCCCCTTTATTTCTTTGAAAGAGGAGGACAGAAGTTGTGGT
Source organism: Tinamus guttatus (assembly GCF_059628265.1). Lineage (NCBI taxonomy): Eukaryota > Metazoa > Chordata > Aves > Tinamiformes > Tinamidae > Tinamus > Tinamus guttatus. Next base: position 1,776,715 of record NW_028288778.1, read on the forward strand.
TTTTTTTCCTTACAATAAGAGGTAATAAAGTTTGCACCCAAGACATAGGTCCTCCTTTTCTCAAGGAAAGGTCATGACTGTTCCACATGAGAAGGTCTGCACAAATTAATCTGTGAAATTTAAATCACATACACAGCACGTGTGTGATGGAGGCAGTGAGGACCACTCTCTTCGGACGCGCTCACAAACCTTCCATTTGGACTAATCTGCAGCTATTTGAGCTAAATCACTAGTTCTCGTTTCACCAAAGCAAAAGCCCCAGAGATTGCAGAAGACTCCCATGTTGCATGTACCAGTACCCCAGGCCTCTCACAAAAAGGCATCTCCAAAGTCTAATGCTGGTGTTGGTTTTATAGAAAACGTTGCTAAGGAGGGATCCACATGCTCACTGCCCGAGCAGCTCAGGCCTCCCTCTTTCCCCCTTTCCCCTTTTCCCTTCCCCAGGGCTTTTCTGCTCCTCACTTGTATCATCTTTCCAAGCAAACGGAGAGGAGGGCTGAGTTTGGAATAAAAACAGCCATCGCTTGACACCACATTCCCCAACAATCTGCCTTGGTCATCAGGAGAAACCCAGCTCCTGGCAGGGCTCTTCCTTGGAGGAGATGACCTCTCTGACTAGGTCAGCATCACATAGGAGTTCACTTGCTCCTCAAAACAGAAATATTAAAAAAAAAGAAAATATTTAGGGCCTTATTCTGTTCCCATTTACAACTGGCTCCATCCTGAGGAAATCCAGCTGACTTCCTTGGAGTTGCTCACAGTTTACATCACTGTGAGCGAGGGAAGAGTCAGGCCATTTACTGTGCGTGCTTCACAGCGCTGGCTCCCGGCCACAATGATCTGATCTCAATCTACATTTTCATTAAGCTTGTGGGTGGTTCAGAGAGAGGGTTTTATTGGGCTCAGAGACAATAGGGTGCAGCTGTGAAGTTTGCATCCGGATCTGAACTTGCAAAGAGTTCAAATCCAGGGTTTTGGGTCAGATCCATCTCAAGCATTAATTTTCTAGATATCAAAATACCACCCTGGGGACTTGCAAAAGCAAGGCCAATTCTGGCATACAACGGTGTAACAGCATTGCCCTCCACGGAGGCTGTCCTCATTTACACTAGAGGGAGATCACAATTCATGCCAGGGCAGCAAGGAAGCTGTGCTTTATGCTCATTGCCATGATTTCAGTGGACACAATAACATCTGTTTGCTGCAACCCAGGAAAACACGCTAACGCGCCTCCCATCCATTGGCTACGGTTGCCAGAAGTACTCCAAGTGCATTTAGAGCTACTATTTTTGTTTTGGGAAGATGTGCACGGCTCCTCTCGCATCCAAATGGCCTTTTTGCTCCCTCCCTCTCGCTGGCAGCCGCCCGCGCTGCATCTGCGCCTGTTTGCGCAGCCGGAGCCGGGCGAGCGCGCGGGGCGCCGCGGGCTCCGCTTTAACCCTCGTCGCTTCTCACACTTTGGAGGCTCGTGCTTGCAGCGGGGGCACTGCAAAATTTGCACACTCGAGGGCTGAAAATAAGGAGAAAGGAGATGCATCCTGGAGTGGGGATACATGCTAGTGTTCATGAGTGCGTTGGATGTATGTTTAAAGGGATTGGGCTGTGCAGTGCCACGTGCCTTTGGATCCAAGCACTTGAACCGTGAGCAGCACCCAGCTTGCCCCTTTGCAAAAGGGAGATCGATGGATTTAGCTTAATCTGCCCTAAAAGAGGTTAGGTACCGTCTGGCGCAGGAGGACTCACACGATTGCTCCAGGACTCAGATGTTTAGTCCACCATGGAGTTTTTCTTAAAGCATGACAGGTGCTTGTCTGCATCTTCAAACACTAAAATGCCTTGGAATATCAGCCACGCAGCAATGCTGAAACCTCTAATTTACCTTAGGAAATACTGGAGGAGTATTTGAGAAGGATTGAGCAGATAAAACAGATTCCGAGCACTTTTGCAATGAAAACAAGTATGAAATGCCCAGCACAGCAAACTCAAGCCACCCATCCTGCCACCTTCCTGCAGTGGTGACCACTGGCCGATGGCAAGTGTCCCCAAAAAGCTTCTGGCTCTCGGATGGGACGCGTGGAAGAACCGCTCTCACCAGTACCTCTGTGGATCACACTGTTTTTATATGAAAAGCACAACGCAACATTAAAAAAATATATTTTCTTTAGAAATTTTAAGCCTCCCTGAGAACCCGAGATCCTGTTAATGAAAATATTCAGGCTTTTGGTTGAAAAAAAGCTGAAAGAGAAAGCCCAGAGCAGAAACCTGCTGGTCTGTCACTATTCAAGACAAATGCTGTGAATCGTCAGCTGCAAAGACTCTGCCACGGTGCAGGGAAATTGCTCTAATCTCAGGAAGTTATAAACAACACAGAAACAGCCCTTCTTGACACATACCAACTTTAAAGACTCCTATTTAGCAACAGGGTCTGTGGGCTCACGATCATTATCGAAAATAGTTTTGTCTGAGCATGGTTAGAGCAGGGTTTTCACTTTAAGATGTGTCACTGCTTTTAAGTGAATTCTCTGACAGCACACAAGCCTCCCCCCTCAACCCTAACAGATTTTACATTATACATTGCAAACAAGAGCTGCACTGTATCTTCTCTCCTGTTTTTGGCCCACGTTACAGTTAGTGGCAGTCACCTGAACAAACAGATAAAATAAAAGAAACTCATCCAAAAACCACGAAATGCAAACTCTATTCTTGAAAGGAAGTAAAGAAAAAAAAGCAAGTTTGGACATAAAAATAACTACAAAAAGAACTTGCATCGCATGTGGGAGCAGATGCCCTGCAAATCACTGGGTGTGTTAGTTTATAGGCTGCAATCCTTGGCTGCTGAGCAAGATGTATCATGAGGCTCGTGGGGTTGGGTACCACGCGGAGGAAGGATGGAGGCTCCTGTGCTTGAGCATCCGCGGGTGGAACGGGCAGGATGCAGAGCGTGCGCAGGCTCTCCAGGTCTGGAAGCGAGAGGTAAGTGCAGCCACGGCTGAAATACATCTTTAGTAAAGGATTCTTGGACAGCCGTGTGGTCTCGAGGGTCTTCACCTTTGGCCAAGAGCAAAGAACGACTCACTTCCACTCACTCCATCTCCATCCCAAACAGGAGGCCTTATACAGCTGCATAAAACTGATGCTGATGGGAATAAAGACAGGCAAAAATTCCTATGGAAAGCCAGGCCGGTCCCTCCTTACTGTCCCGAAGATGCAGCGTGTTCTTCAGCAGCAACGCAGAGCTTGAGGAGTCGGGGACTGTGGCACTGCCACCCCTGTCATGGAGCTATTGGCAGGGGGACAGCACAAGGTACCTCCAAACACAAACCTGCTCATGGGTCACCCAAACTCTAAGAGCAGCCGTAACCTCAGCTCTCAGCAATTCTGTGTTTTGCAAACGCTGACAGGGTTCCCTGCTGGATGGAGATCCGTTCTTGGAGATGAGCTACAGAAAGAAAAGTTCAGACGCAGAAACAAGTATTTTGCAAACTCAACCAAAAGGCCCTCCGCGGTTCAACGAGGCACCAAAAAAATACGCCAGATGAGATTGCACGTCTGGTCTACGCCACCTAAAGCCATAACCACTTATAATCCAATTATACAGGAACTGTGCACAGGTCAGCGACGCGCACAAAGCCCCTTATCCTGAAAACCTGGAGACAGAAAAACAGGCAACACATGCACTGCTGTGACATTCCTATCGAGGCCAGATTTCTTCTGGGTGACACCTGTTAGCAGCAGCAACGGGACAAAGAGGCCTCAGAGGCCTTGAGACTAAGAGAATTCACAACATTTCTCCGCTCACAGAACTCATGCCACAAAATAAAACAAAAACCCCACGACAACAACAACCAAAGCCAATCCTGGAGTTAGGAAGAGCCATAGACCCCCCTCATGTTTCTGAGCTCCAGCAGAGGGGCCACAGCAGATCCTTCCTTCTCCCCTTGGAGCTGCTGGTCCTGGAGAACGAGCACATTGGCCTGGGCAGGCTGATGGCAAAAAGAAATGGGATTCAGGATGCAACGGTGGAAAGTCTCATCTCTGCTAACCCGCTGCAGCTCTGCACGGCAGCCAGGGCCAGAAGGGGAAATAAATGACAGCATTAAAATGAGAAAAACTGCTCAAGTGGGAACAGACCCAACCGGGCAGGAGTTTCTTCCTCTCATCCATCTTGAAGGAGCAGCAGCTGGCAAGGCTGGCAGGGCCCAAAGTTGCCCAAAGCAGCAGCGAATCCATCTGCCCCGATGAGCCCCTGCTGCCACAACCCTTCGCTCCCATCGCAGGGGTGTTCGAGAGCAGAGCAAGGGCAAAGAGGCAGTGGGAGCTGCCCCAGGTAGGCCGGGGCGGACGGGGCGCACATCTGGACCGCGGCCAGCGCACATCTGGCTTCACTTGGCGTCGCGGGTGACGCCGCGCAGAGGGATGCGGAGCACCCACGTCTTCCTCCGCGCTCGTCGGGATCCTCGCTGCAGGCCCGTGCTTCCAGCTGCTGTGTTTTATTGGCTTTGCGCTGAAAAGCGTTCTTTAATTAAACTGCCATTTCTCTCCCACCGCTGGGTATGTTTATGATTGTATCATATTTAAACCAGACCCTTGAGTCAGATGTACATTTCTGACACAAAGCAGAAAGCTCTCCATAGAACCCTTTCCCAAGGCTTTAATTACTTTTATGTTATTGCTTTTTCTGCATTTGGAGCTGACACAAGGTCCTTGGCACAGGGAACTTGTGGAGCTGCAGTCCCCAGCATGCCCCCAGAGCAGGGGCAATGGCAATAACACATTTCTGTTGGAATTGTTCAGCAGCCCTGTCAATTAGGCAGGTACTAGTAGGAAGACATTGATATTTTATGGAGGGTACAGCCCCAGCTCTTAACCTAGGGCAACAAACAGGAGTTCTCTGAGCTTTTTTTGCAATTTTTCCCCCATTTCTTTAGTTTTTACTCTCAGCTTATCACCTCCCCGCAGTATTCAAGCTGGTACAGAGCTCCTGCAGGGCAGATAAAGGGTGCAACGTGGGGACTCAGGAAAGACTAGCTGCAAAATGCACAACCCCAGGACAGGCTGCTTTGCTTGCCTCCAGATCCGTCCAAAAGAAAGGACGGAGCAAAAGGCAGAGGAAGCCCCATGGCCTGAGCAGCAGCTGAGCAGCTAACGCCAGCCCTCCAATCCAATTCAGCAGATGACCTTCCAAATACATCATTAATTGTCTGCAGGCAAAGGGAAGCACTGTCCAGTTAAGGAAGTTGGAACGATCAGGGAAAGGCTCTGGGAGTTGAGAAGGCGGCTGATGAGTGGATTATTTTAGTGTTAGTTCTTAGACTTCCTTCCATAGGGACACTTGCATATACTGAAGCCTGCAGAAAAAGCCACATGCTCTTCCAGCTAGCCAGCACGTAAGCCATAGATCTAAAATTTCGGATAACGGATAGGAAGGCAGATGCAAACTCCTGCACAGTATCACTGAGGATAGGGATAATAAATCCATCCTGGGGTTTCCAAGAACCCAGCACTTCCGAAGTTAAACTTTAGAGATTTTCTCCCCCAAGCACATTGTCAACACAGGGATACACACTAGCGCACACATCCCACTACGTGCACCTCTTGTCCAGCTCTTCATTTTGTTTTAGTCACCATAAACACGCAACTCCCACTCTTTTGACTTCCACTGCCATTAATCTTCCTTCTTGGGAAAGTTTCAGCTATCAGTTAGCCTCAACCTAAAGCAATGAAGTCATGTTCAAGGAGCTGTCGGGGGAACTGACTCAGAGCGCGGGTGACTCATGCGTGCGAGACAAACTCGCAGCTCTACGTACACTCATTTCTGCACAGAGGCGCTCGGGAGGGCAGTTTTAAGACGCTGGTCACTTAAATATTCCAGAGGGAATTTAGCACAGATGGAGGAGAAACGCTCCGGAATCAAGCCATGTGTGCACCACGTTCAGGGTCTTGCCTTGACCACGCGTGCGAGCGTTGATCTCCACGCGCGCAGCCTCCAGGCAAGAGGTGTAAGGATAACTTATGTCTCTCTTGGAAGACTTTCCTTTTTCTCCTATTCACACGCTTCCACTACAGATGGAGGCTGAATCTGGGAGGAAACCGAGAGCAGAGGGGAGCTTTCAGAGCTGGTCTTTGGCAGAGCTACCTGGGAGCAGACACACAGTAAGGATGGTTTTATTTGGCAACTCCCTTGTAGGAATATATATATTTTAATGCCTTTGGCAAATAAAGGATCATAAAAAGAAAAGTTGGTTGGCCGTTCTGGCTGGACAAAGAGCATACTTCAGGTTAAAAAACAGGCTCTGAATTGAACAGGATGCAGCAAGGAAAAGTTTTATCTGCCTCCGAACCTGCTCTACACGTTGTGGATGCCACAAATCAGTGTCAGGGTAAGAGCACGGTAGTCATGGAAAGCAGTTGATCAGCAAAACACAGGCACACCACACCTCCGCAAAAACACCTTAGAGACTAACATCTTTCCAATCAGATCCAAAAAACCATATTTATTAATCTGCTCTCATGATCTGGAATGCATTTCACTCTGCATAAATCACTAGGTTGACAATACAAGCGAGGCAAAAGAGCAACCAAATGTTTCACTTTGGAGTTTTCCTTCCCCCCACAATCTCCCCTCGCCTTGAATTGCCTGATGCCAATTCCAAAACCTGAAGATTTTTCCCTACAGCTTCCAGCCTTGGAATCGTATCAGCTTCTTCATAATTAACGTGAATTTCTTTCATACTGAGAAGGAGGAAACTGCCTGATGCAGGTCCTCTGAGAAGCACTATACAGCAACGTCTAAACCTTGCCTTTTAAAAGACATATTTTATATGCATACCAGGAGAGCCCGTTTCTGCAAGATAGTTGCATAAAATAAATTGCAGATTGTTAAAATGCTGTGACTTCTGCATAAAATGCCCGTAAAGGTAATTGGCCTGTCCCTTGAATCATGTAAATCACTTCAAAGGTGCTCCAGGAGTCCAGGGGAGAACAGTCCAAAAAAGAAAAGTTATATCCACGTGTAAAGCTATTTTATGGACAAAACCCTTGCAGAAAAGATCTTGAAGTCCGTGGCTGACTCAGTGGGACGGAGGAACTAAGTTATGATGGGGTACATCAAGCCAACCTCACTTTTGAGATTTGCTGCTTGGGTCCAAAGCTGTGGGCAGGGAAAGCCCATGGAGCTCTGGACGGGCACTGCAGACCTGTCCCAAAGCACGAGGAGTTACTGGGGACTCTCCATTGACACAACAGAGCAGATCTGGGAAAATACTTCGGAGATTCCTATTCTTCGGCATCCGTACATTTTTTTGCCCTTCTCTGTGGGGCCTACCTGCATTTTTCAGTGCTGTAATACTGTAAAATCCTAGTCCTAAACACATAAACTAAGAGTAAAGGTAACAGTGCAGAGAACTATGCCCTGGCAGTTTTGCACAAATTCCCACAGAAGTCAATAGAGAGCTGCACTTCATACTTGGGATTAATCTTACAAAAATAACTAGACTTTTGCCAACTGATCCCCATATCCAGGCTTAAATATCGTGGTACTGCAAACACTTCCAGGGTTCCAGGGTTTGTTTTTTTTTTAAAAAAAAAGCATGCAAATTACACACAAAGTTGTCTTTCTAGCAGCATTTGCAAGGTGTTGCTTATATTGTTAAACAACTCCCACTTTCCACTCCAGGAGCGACCACATTGCAGGGACAGGTGAAGCAATGTCTGTATATTATTATTTCCATATCATAAAATAAATGCACGCTATGTTTTACAGCATGTAAAACATACTACCTGAACCGCAAAAATCCCTGCCTTGGGGAGCTTAAAATATATATTAAAAAAACATGCTTTGGTACAGCTGGTGGTGAGACGGAGAGGGGGAGAGGGGCTTTAATTGCCACGTTTTGAGGCATGGCTGGAAAGCAGCTCAAACGGGCAGTCGTGCTTGACGCTGAAGGCAGCTCTAGAGAGCTCTGTGGAGCAGCTCAACCTTGGATTGAGCCACTTCTCCTGAAAAATTTGCAGATAGAAAGACAGCCTCCTAGTCAGCAGATTTCGAATAACACCACCTTTTTAATCAGCACCTACCCAAACACTTCGTGAAGGAAGCTGGTATCTTTGAACCTGTCCTACCAATGGAGAAATCAAGGCAAAGTGTAGAAATAACTTCTCTGGTGCTTGGCAAACAGACATGGAATGACTCCGAATACACCAAGGTCTTAGCTGGCCAAAAAACCACATGGACACGGGCTCAACAGGAAAGGAGGGACAAGTCAAGGGGTAAAGGTCCAAGCAGAGGAGATACCTGAGGCCTTTGGACACCTGTATGACAGAAGGGAAAGGATTTCTGCCATCTGGCTGAATCTTATTGATTTATAAGGCACACAGGCAGAAGATAAATATACATATATATTTTTTCATTTGGAGCTACATTTCCCCATAAAATTCCATGGGCAGATTAAATCACATTAGGAAAGGTTTGCTTGGCATTATCTTTTCTAAATAGAAATGATACTAAAATGGTAAGCACACAGAACCTTCAGTTTCTTCATCCTAGCCATCAGCAGAACCACAAAAACCACGTTTTTTTCAGCTAAAGTAACTAACTGAGCAATCATCTGCCTAATCTCTTCCCCAAAGCTGGAAACAGCATCCTGCAAAACATCATAGCCTTCCTCAGGTGCAGATAAACAAGTCCTTAAAGGTCAGAGGATTCCCATGTCACCCAAGTGACTAAGGTTAGGGAATCATCTCTGGATTGCAGCATGCAGAGCATCAAGAACTGAAGTGCAGCTCTTCCTATTTAGTCAGAGGCCACCTAAGCCCATTGGAATATTCCTACTTACAGCAAGACCAGGTTCTTCCTTAATACTCCACGCAAAAAGAGAGCCAAGAGGCAATCTATGCTCCGGATTAGCTGGCGTGTGTGGGTTTAATTACCAAATTGAGAGCATACACAGTCCTTATTTCACACAGAACTTATCAGCTAGAGCTGTGAGACACCCAAGTGTTGAACCAGGATGACTAGACTGGTAATGGATGAATCACAGAAAAGGCAGCAATGTCACCAGTAGCCTCTAAAGGGGTAGTTTATAATATAATTAATTATATTATAAATTAGTCTATACAGTAGATACATATACAGAGAGAGTGCATATGTATATTTGCATAAGCTCCTGTTCACAGTATCATTACCAGAGTGTCAAAATCCTCAGCATGGGGGGTACTGCACACGTTGGAGACACTTCTCCAGCCATTTGGAATGTCCCTCTCTGTAATGCCTCCCCACCCAAGCCACAAAACCACCACAAGTATGAAAAATAATCTCAGAAATCAGCAAGAAACAAGGCAGGAGCTGCAGCTGAGCCAGAGCCTGCCCTCTCCACGGCGCAGATGTGCAAAGCGGTGGTCAGCGCCGTGTCAGTGCACAAGTTTATGTTCTCCCTCAACTGACTCATGGGCTGGAAAGCCACAAGCCATCACAAGAGTCTCGCCAGGGTCTGCTGCAATTGCAGAGGGGCTGGTCGGGACACTGTCTTCTGATAAACACAGAGCTGAGAGGAGCCTGTGGATGCTGCTCGGAAAGGGAGGCTTTCTGCAAGGGTGGGAATGCAGCTCCCTGCCCTTTCTCCCCAGGAGAAAGGTCCTACCATGCTCACCAGCCCTGGGTTGCTCTCTTGGTTGATCTCCTGCTGATGCTTCTTACTTCCAGGGCCCTGCAAACAGGAGCGGGGACAGCCGTAACCAGGCGGTTGTTGGATAATATCATAGGAAGCCCGATCCAAAAGTAACTTAAGAGAAGAAAATCTGCTATCCAAGTGGGTGGAGCAGGCTGAATAGACCTGATGTGCAGCTGAGTCTTCTCATTTTTAGGGTTGCATGGCTCTCCCTTCGAATGCTGCCCAGTGCATGCCCAAATATTACTAAATCAGCAAGAGCCAGAGTCCAGATGGCAGAGGTGGCTTGGCCAATTCCCTCCAAAAAAGTCCTAAGGATATTCCTGGGAACTGGACACACATTCATCCATGGACACACATTCATCCAAAGAGCAAAGCTGAGCCCAAGCCTTGGTGTTAGGAGGCAAAAATCTGTTCCTCAGTCAACAGAATTTCAAGAACAACTAAAAAGCCTCTTAGGTCTGTGGATGTGACCTGAATTGGCAAGTCTGGCAGGGCTCCAGTTGTCAGAACAAAGCACCATGAGGATTGCTGTTGTTGGGAATTTTGCCATTGGGGAAAAAAAAGAGAAAAAAAGAAAGAAAAAAGTACTTTAAAAGCTTTGTCATCTTTCTGTCTGTTAGCACAGAGATACTTGTTTGCATAAGCTTCTGGCATGGGCTCAGTCCTCCGCAGTGTAAATACAGCCACAGAACATCAGGCTTTTCAGAAGTTGTTTCTTCTGAGTGTGTTAATGTGGCTTTTCAGGCAGTGGGAGACGGAGAAAGACTATCTTTAAGGAATCCTATGCTAGTCTGTTTTCTATAAAACACTGCACCAAACAGCAGCCAAGTTGTCTCTGTTTCAGCCTCCGATTTAAGCGTTTACCGGCCCCGTTTGAAAGTCGCTGCCCGACATCCTGACAAGGGGCTGGTGCAATTGGAGATGCTCGGGTCCTTCTAAGGGGCTTGCAAAGACACATCCCCAAGGGCAGCTCTGCAGCTGGCCCTGCACCAAAGCGCTGCCTCCCAACAGCGCCAGGAGCCACCAAACTCCCTGACGCATCCAAGGAATATGGGTTGAAACCAGAGGATCAGATCCAAAGTTTCTTAAACTACGTACAAAATCGAAACCTAAGAACTGAATTTCCGCCTCTGCATTTATCCATCAGGCCTATTTCAGGAAGGGAAGAAACTCCACTCACCAACTCCTGTGAAAGTGGATGAATTTTAGTCTCGAGGTCTGTCTGCAGCAGCCATAAGTGCAACCAAGCTAAAACACTGCAGAGATTTAACTTGGGAAGAAAAATTAACCACATAGCTGAGAATCCGGGCAAGGACCGGAGACTGGTTCCACACACCTACTCCGGGTTAACCTCTGTGCATTTGCAAACAGACGATATCCACATCAAGCACCAACTTGGAGCACAAAATCCTGCCCAGCAAGCAGCCCAGGAAACAGCAAATGTAGACCCCTCATTTTTAGATGGTGAGTGGGGCCACAGGCCAACTGCAGATTTAGAGGCCTGACAACTTTTAGCCACGTAGGCACGTTCATGTTTGCATCCGAATGCAACAACTGTGGCTCATCCGCAAATCCCACCCCAAACCTGCAAGCACAAGAGCTGATATTTGTGCAAGCTCCATGCTACCAAAGGGGTGGATTCCTCTGCAAGGCAAGCAAGCTCTCCAGACTTGTTCTTTAGAAGCACAACACAAAAAGAATGGCCTCTGATCCAGCAAGGTTGCTAATTAAAGGGAATCTGTAGGATTTGGGGGATTGAAGACCAGAGGAAGCCATGCAACAGCACAGGACGCTTTGCTTGGCAGTGCCCCAAACACAGCAGCAACCTGATGATCAGAAAGACAGAGATGCTTCTAAGATGTTTGCAGAAATTTTGCCCTGAGCTTGAAGAAAAACAAACAAACAAAGAAGAATTCAGAGTCAAATAAAGAAAATCTTCAAAGAAGGAAGAAAAGACGACCTGAGAAATGTTGGGAGGAGAAACAAGAGACAGAGGATGGTTTCACAGGAGATGATGAAAAACAGGATTGCCAGAAAAGCCTGGTCGAGTCATGCATGGAGGACAAGGAGGGACCCTGAGGTCCCCACAGGCTACAGTGAGGACACACTGGACTGGGAAGAGCCCAGAACGGGAATCAATGGAGAGGGGGCACAAGCAGCAATCGGGAATGGCATCTTCAGCAAGCTCGGAGGTATGGAAAGGATGAGAGACTACATGGAAACGAAGGGGGGATCGCAAGGGTGACGAACAAAGCATTTACAATGGAAAAGAATAAAGTATGTTCTGGGGAAGGAGCCAGGGGGGAGTGAGAAGACCGAAGTAACAGGGAAGGGAGCGTTAGCGTTTTATTAGTTTTCCCTTGGAAGAAACTTGTGCAGAAAGGGCAGAAGAGGCCGGAGAGGGGAGAGCTGGAGGAGCCGGAGCCGCTTGCCCACGGAGGGACTTCCAACCCGTTGGCAGCGCAGGGGGTTTGCAAGCCCCCGAGCTCACACGTTCCTGTGGGTCCTGAGCATGGACTTTCCTGCTGACCATCTGGAGCCAAGATGGAAAGGCAGGTGGAGAGGGGTTTATGGTCTCCTGACTTGGGATCTTCGCATCACGCCAGCTCCATGGATGACATCATTTCTCAGCAAACTGGCCAGAATTAATGCACAGAAGTGCCCGGTTTAGTCATTAGAATATTCTGCAGCATGTTCTAGTTTATGCGTGCGCGACGCTTCCAGCAGCAGAGAACACCACGCTTCACACAAGGGGGCAGGATGTCTTCTTAAAATAAATACTATTAATGCAACAAATCTGTGGTTAAGGAGGAACCCCACAAGGTTGGAAAGTAAAGGCTGCAGAGCACTAACAGCACGGGCCCCTTTTCGATATTAAGCTATTGAAGTTATTGAATATTATACATCTGCTAAGGCACACATGGACAAACTCAGAGTGGGCTTTGCTCTTCCATGCAAGGGTGTTTTTAACCCTAAGAGATAGATTACCCAGCCAAAGACTTCATCAAAAACTCCCAAACCGAGTCATGACGCTCCCTTTAATTCAAGAGCAGCCCAACCACAGGACATGTTTAAGCCCAGCTGCTCCTTTGCAAACTCAGGGCTCTGTTGCATTAAGAAAGAGCAAGCGGTTGGTGGCTGCCTTGCCCGGGAAAGGCATTTCCCACCATCTGTCCTGCAGGGAGGATGGAGAATATTCAGTAGAAAAGAGAAAACACTGAAAAAATCCCATGGGAGAGCAAAGCTGTCTAATGACTTACCCATTGCAAGGCAGTGCCTATGGCCCCTGGCATGGCTAGTGGCTACTGCAAAGTTACAGCCCTCCCTTCCTCGTGACTTTGCTTCCAATAAATCCCCACCTGAAGCAACGTTCAGGTTTAGGAATTGCTGTTCAGAAAAGCCATTTCTGATTATTTAAACCCGCATGCAGAGATTATCCAGACACAAACAACAAACAAGTCAGCAAACGTCTCTGCGCTTTTCAAAAGGGCTCTGTTCTTTCGCATCCGGTTTCCTTCCATTAATTTCAAAAGAAACAAAAATTTCTCACCCCGATCCCGTTGTTTTCTGTCTTTTTCCTCCCCGGGGAAGCACATCAAGAGGAGCCTGCTCGTTTTGCCAGCCGCCATGGGATTCCCGTGGAGCGGAGCGAGGCGCTGGCTCCGCGGCGTTCCCGGCGCGCGAGGCCGAGCGGCTCCGGCACCGGGCGCCGCTCCAGGCCCGGCCCGAGCGGTGCCCACGCAAAGGCCCTCGCGCTCCCAGATTTCCGACTCTCCTTGTTTCCTGGAGAGCAACTGCCGGCGCCACCGAGGAAGCAGTAGCAGGAACGCATTTTAAAATAACATAATGCGCTCCATAAAACAATGGCATGAATATTTCATTGTGTATAGAAATCACAGCTCTAAAGGGAAAAACATATAGGCACTTCACTGGGGCTTTGGCAGGAAGTAATTGGCCCTTCAGTATTCTGCAGCCTAAAGGTATTGATTTTTAGTTTAACCTCTTTTTTTTTTAATCAATCCTAAGACACATTTCATAAGCAGAGAGATATTGGGAAGGTCTTGCTCTATTTTTGGTTAAAAAAGCAAAGTGGGTAACTATGTAGGCTAAGTAAATTCTAACTGCATCGCTGTGGACCAGTCCTCCCAAGGCCCCTGGCCCGCATCCCCTATGGGGACGAGGGGAGGTGGCGCCCGTGTCACCTCTCCGAAGAGCCTCGGCCGCTCCGCATGGAGCTCGGCTCCTTCCGCGGCTCTTTGGCGCTTGCACGGCACCTTTGTCCAGTTCTGGTTTGCATCAATTGCGATTCCAGTTAATTTCTCTCGAAAGCAAACTCAGTGACTCAAGGGCAATGCAACCCAAGTCATGGTCTGCCTGCTTTTTGGTGGAAATCACGTAGCATTTTCCTTTCCTTTGCTTTCCACACAATGTCCACCCAAAACTGCACAATGACCTCAGCTGCTTCCAAGCACCAGCTCACGCTTGCTCGGCTCCATTTTGCCCTGGATTTGCTCTGTTAGGATGAAATCCAATCTTTCATGCAAAGAACAAGTGCACAGTCTGGGCGCTATGCAAAAAGGCCCAACGTTCTCAAAGCTCCACTTTGCATCTCGCTGAAAGCCAGTGCGACGGGGAGAACATCCCACTGAGCAGGCGCGGGCACCGTCCCCTCATGCCACCCCTCAGCTTTGCTGCGACCGAGCAGCGGAGTCCAAAATTCACTGACCTACTGAAACCACCCCTTGCAAAACCAGCGCGCTCCGTTGTCTCAGCTCATTCCAGGGCAGCTTCCCATGGCCACCACCACCACCAGGGTCTCCGGAAAGGACCGGAGACCACAGGCAACGCATGACCTCAAGATGCTAACGAGGCGGCCCAGTCCTCTATACTCCGTGCCAATATCTTGATAATCAGTGAGTCAAAGCAAGGTTTAGTCACCCTGCAGTTATTTCGCTCTCCAGGCTCTGTCGTGCCCCTCGCAGCAAAGCTCAGCAGGGAGCTGCTCTCTGCAGAGCGGGACGAGTTACAGAAGCCTAAAGATGAATCACGTCACATACATCAGCCTGGGCTCTGGGATTTTATTTTTATCTCAAAACATTTGGCTTGCCCCAGAGCAAAACCATTAGTCACGCTCGCTTCTGGGAACAGCCCGAATCCAAAAGGCATCAGGAGTTATATGTGGTTTCCCTCATTTTGATTTGATTATTATTCATCATTCCTTTCTGAGCAGAAGCTCTATCGTACTCCCCTTACATGGAATATAGGTCACCTAATTTCACCCCTCAAGAAACAAACATTTGTAAGAAATATCTCTTTCAGATTCTTGAGAAACTCTTTGGAATAACAGAGGAAATGCTCATTCCCCTCAGAACAAGCCTCTGCCTCGTTTTAGGTCAGAACTGCTCAAATTAAAGCACATAGTCTCCATCTTTTCAGATACAGAGAAAATGGTAAGTAGCCAAAACATCATGACACGCTGGCACAGAGATAGAACAGGGAATGAGTGAAGGGTTTTAGAAGGACCCTTGGCACTTTCTGGCCATGCAAATTGCTTGTTGTGTTCATTGCAACAGCGCAGCTATGATTCAGGAAAGAAAACTCTTATTGCATCCCGAGCGGACAGAGCAACATGGCATTTCCCTGAGTCCCCCCTTTCCTCTCAAGCCCACAGCAGACCCATCCTTCAGCTCGGCTCCTCCACGTGCAAAACAGGCATTCGAGGGCACGATGCAGCAAAGAGCAAGTAGATGCTTTCCTCATCCCTCCATAGAACAACAGCTCCCAGGGGACAAGGGTGGGGTGTTCTTACTAATAAACGCATTTAAAAGGGGATAAATCCAACTCAACCCACTTCCAGCCATGGGTGCTCGTGGGGCTCCTCCCGCTGAGCTGCTCAGCCCACGTGTGAGGTTCATCTCTCCAAAGACCCCTTCCCACGTCCTCTCCTTCCAGGTGGGCAGTAAATCACTTACCAGCAGCAGGTCAGCACTTCCCAGCAGAAGCCGTGACTACGAACAGAGCAGGCTGTTTCCCCCAGACTGACAGCTTTTTGCAGTATTTTATAGTGGAAGAATTGCTGTTTAAGAAAAACATCGTTTAAAAAGTCAATATTTTGTAAAAGCTACTTTCAATGGGATGTCAAGAATGTGAAAAGTTTTCACAGTTTTAGTTGGACAGCGAGTACCTTTGCATTAGAAAAGTAAATAGCGACTTAATCCGAGCCAGAGTTTTTCCCAAAGAGAGAGAATCCTTCAGAATTACGGCAGCCCATCCAGATTGGATCTGACTCACTGCGAGTCCAATTGACTTCTGAGCTCCTCGCACCAGCGAGACAAGAATCACTGTGGGAAAACGACTGGCTTCAAAGCCGCCGAGCTCGGAGTCACCGTCCTGCCGACGCGGTTAGCAACGCGGATGGCATTTAGCACTTCCAACCAGCGTGACACGGCCCTCTTGTCATGGGCAGCGGGGACACATGGCTTGCGAAATCTGGAAAATGTGAATATGTCTCCAAGGGATTAAGGCAAGTCGCATCTTTGCTGCATCTCATGGCTCCTCAGCATCCTACGAGTTTCACTCAAAATTGGATGTACCAATGTGGCTTGGAATTTCAGCTCGGCTTTCCAGTCTCTTCCATCACTCTCTGCACATTAATTGCCTCCCTACTAGGACTCTTCTTAAGCCCTAGTTGAGCCTTCCAATTTCCCTGTTTCAGCCTGGCTATGAGATATGATTGCTCCGCTATCTCCAGTTTAGGGAGGGAATGCTCGAGCACGAGGAAGCCAAGCAGCCTGGGCAGAATAAAACAAACAAGCAGCCCAAACTTGCAAGTTCATCACCTGAGGAATTGTAGCTCCTGCCTCGTCTTATAATCGTGTTGGGCTACAATCACACGAGCTAGAAACCCTGAACTGTTTTTAAAAATAGGTTTGCTAGTTTTAACAATTTTGGGCTGCTTCTACATTTTAAAGCGAAGGGCATGGATAGCAACATGTTGCAGGACAAAATCTGGCTCGTGCTTAAAGCCAATCAGGACAATACATTGCAAATGTAATTCCTTCTCTTAGAGACATGTTTGAAGTGTGCATTCACACGGCATCAGACAACATAAGGGACATGGAAACATCTGTAAAATCAGGGATTTCAAGTTGACTCAGTGCAGAAAACGTCATCAACAAAATAGGCATTTTGTAATAAAACTGCACATTCTGATCAGCCGTCAGCTGTAATCACTTCTTGTGATAATTTCTACTTGAAAGAAAGTGTCTCCGAGCCCAAAAGCTCAACAGTTAGGGCTCTACCATAAGCACGTACATGCACATGCATTAATGCACACGCACAGTCCCTCAGATGTTGTCTCCAAAGACGGAGCTCAAGGGTCACCAGCTCCGTCTGCAGGACGCACGACAGTGCAGGAGCTCTGTTCTACAGCGTGGGACAGGAAAATGTTTCAATGAGTTCCAAGAGAAAAGACACACTATTCGGTGCCTTGGTTTGTTTCAGAACACTTCCAGAACTTTGCCTTTTTCTCTTTTCTTCGCCTTGACCGATGACTATATGTGTGTACATATAAGTAGCAGGCTTTGGTACAGTAGCACATAGGTATATATTTCTAAAGAAAAAAAAAAGTCAAATAACCTTTTTTGTTGTTTTTAAGCTTCAGCTAAGCTTGCAAAGCATGCACACGTCAGCATTTCATAGCGAGGGCGAAGAACACAAAGCTCTTTTGATTCCAGGACTCCTCCAACCACACAAGCACCACCATGACCTCTGGGCAAGGTGCCAGCTCCAAAGAGAGAAAAATCCATCAAAGCAAACAACAAACATCCCCAAAACAAAAGAAGTCCCAGCCAGAAAAACGCCAAAACCTTCCAAACGCCCTGGTTCCCTCCAGATCCCGCTGGCCAAGAGGAAGAGCCCTGGGAGCCCAGGGAACCCTCCTGTCATCACTCCGAGTGCAGGGGTGGGATAGAAGCATGAGGGATAGTGTAGGGATGCGGATCAGGTCACATAGACCTGGGGGCAAGAAGGCTCGCGCCGACCTTCCTCATCCTCCTCCTCTGGAGCACGAGGGCTCCCAGCTGCTGCGTGGGCAGCAGGGCTTGGTGGGTCCTTGTGAGGCTGAGGAAGACCCTCCCCTTGAAGCCTGGTGCCCTCTTATTCCATACAAACCCACGTTTCCTCACGTTTGTCTCTGGGCAACGGGATCCCATGGGATTCTCTTATCGTTTCCCAGGCTTCTTTCTGAAGAACAAGATCCCTGCGTCCAGCTGGTGCAAACGGTGGGCGATCCAGGAGCCAGCTCATGGGATTACTCTCTCCTGCCTACTCATCCTTGCTGGGGAGAAACGGCCACGTCCCCTGGCAAGAGCAGGGACCTCCAGCTACATCTGCAGGAGATGCTGAGAACCACTTCTGTGTGGTCCTTAATGGGAAGCCCAGGGGTGTTGGTGACCTCTCCACAGCCTCTTTGTCAACCCTGATCTAACCTGTCCCACGTGTAAAGCGGGGTAAGACCATCCTGAACTTTAGCATCTAATAAAAGAGCTCAGTCATTAATTGCATCATCCTGCAAACACTCCTCGGCAGTTAAGTGCTTTCCTGCTTTTCAGGAGGGCTGTGGGATGGATGGAGATGAGCGGGAAGGGATGGAAAGCAAGTCCAACACGGCTTCCTCTGCCTCCCCAGAGCTCTGGAGGCCACTGGCAGAGAGCTTGGAGGAGAAGAACGCTCCATCCCTGCCTCCAGAAGGAGCCTTATGCACAGGGGCCATTCATATAAAGTATCCTCCCATAAAATCTCCCATAAAATACATGTGGCTGTTATGTTCTCACACAATTACACGGTTTCAAGTACCATTCACTTTCTCTCCATTTTGATCTTAAAAGGGGGAATCAAGAGGCAGACAACACCAGCTAGGCTGGAGCAGGTCAAAGCCAAGGACAGGAGCACCGTGCTGGGTCATAGCTATATAAATATATAAATATGATGCTATAAATATATGTAATATGATGCTTTAAGGTGCTCATTTGTCATGAAATGCACCCGAGTTGGGCACTAGGGAACCCCGTGATGCACGACAGCATCCTGGGCATCCTGCTTCCCTGCTGCGGAATTGCAGGAGCCCGGAGCGAGCCACGGCTCCCCTGCATGGGCTCTGCTCCTTGCACCTTGCATCAGCCCCACGCGGAGCCCCCGGGGCCTCTGGTGATCCCGCAGCATTGACAGACCCGCTGCCCGTTCCCACTCAACCTGGAAAAGGAAAGGTTGGAGGCTTCCCCCTCCTGTCCTAAAATTGCTCCTACATCCGCAAGCGCAAAGCACTGGCCATCTGCAAAGACAGTGCTCTGGATCCGGGAAGGAGAGCGGCTGGGAAGCTCCCGCGGGACAGGAGGATCCCGCTGCCGAGGAGGATGTCCAGAAGGGAGAACCAAATCCAAGCTGCTTGAAAAAGGACTTCCCCCCACTCCCTTTTTTGCACAAATTTCCACACTTTCCATTTCTCACCGGGATCCTGCGCATGCCCCTAGGTAGTACCGACAGAGACACTTAATTTCATCTTTCACCCTAATTCAGATTAGGCTGAATGTTCTCCAACAATAAAGAGCAAGAGCGGGAAATTTCAGTGAGATTTTCACCAAATCCCCAAGTTAAAAATTTACTTGCCCCTTGCATAAAGCCTGGAAGTTTGACTAAATGTCTCTCTGGCATAAATATACTCATTTATTTTCAATTATAAGCTATGATAAAGGTGAATGGAGATGAAAACCTGGGTACTATTCTCTTCTCCCACTTACATACCATTCATTCTGTAGAATATTTTTAAGAAATACTGAATTATCCTTTAAAAATCAGATTTTTTTAAGCTTTCATGCACGAAGGAGATGACGGGCACCTGTGAAAACATGTTTTCAACTAATTCCAGCAAAGAAAACCCATCCAAAGCAAATCTGAAAGCATCCCTCCAAGTGACACACGAGAATGATTTAAGTTACACAATGATTGATAATCACATACCGTATTACTGGATACCGAAGTATCCAGTATATTTTGGTTATGCAAGATTTCCAATAACGCTCATACAATTGAGTTCACAAGTTCGTATTTTGCTTGCAGTGGTTCGTTATAGACATAAAAAGAAATAATTCGCAGAAGAAGCTTCACTCACCATATGATTAAGCCAAGTTCATGAAGGGCAGATTATTTTTTTTAATCCTTCCCTTCTATATGAACAACCTAGCCTCAAAATCTATGTCTGAAAAGTCTATGCATACAAAAAAAAAAGAAAAACAGCGAAGAGCAGAGGCTTCGAACTATATTTAGGCAGAGCCAGCTGGTTGCTCAAGCCGATAATGCAGTGAAAATGAACAGGGCAGGAAAGTGGAGGAAACATGTGGTTGGGGTGGAGAAGGGAAGGAGAATTAAAAAGACAGCTTAAAGGGACATCTCTCAAACTCTCCCTTCTCGTCCTATGTTATTGGTGTCTAAGATCAGTGGAAAACGACTGAAAAGTCACACCACCACCAACTTCCATCAGGCCCAGAGCTACCAAAGAGTTGCTCCCGCGACCAAAACCCAAAGTTTTGGGCTGTCACGTCTTTCCTGGAGGGCATTTCTGCCTGCGATCTTGGGTGACTTGGCAAATCCCATTTGTGCACCCAGGAGTGGCTTTCTGGCACACCACGAAAGCAGACAGATTTGTTAAAAATGCAGAGTGCAAAGTTTCATTTGTTTGAATTCTGATCGATTCGCAACATCTGCTGGGTTGATAATTCTGCAGAAGTGCTTGGGAAGGCAGCACAAACCTATTAGCTGGAAGGAAATAGCAGCGCCACATCTCTCTGCTTGGTTCTTCTCAAGATATGCGTTTTTATGGCTCAAAACTACAAATCTTCACTTGGACACGGCTTGCTAAGATGAGCAGACAGTTCAGGAAAATAAGAAATGGCCCACGCCCTGAAAGATCTTTTATCGCCTATATTTCAACTGAAGACAGACATTTTTCTGAGGTTAGAAAACCCATTTACTTTGAGCTTGTAAACTTCTACCCCTCTCTGGGAATCCAGGAAATTAGAAAATACTGCAAGAAAGAGCTTTTCTGGGGAGCATTAACCGGTCTGGAAGCAAGAAGAGGCTCCCTGTGCTGCACAGAGTTGGACACAGGCATCGCCCTGCCCCGAGGGCGCCTGCAATGAGGACGCCGATTTGCACCCAGGTCATCCTTGGCCTTTTTGGTCATTGACAAGACTGCAGTACTTTTGGAAGCAAAAAAAACCCAACATCCTGGGTGCATGTTTGCATTCCCACCCCCCAAAACACGTCTGCAAGGAAAAAGCAAGAATTGCAACGTGGAAGTGCGTCGGAGGTGCTGCTGTCACACGCGTGGCGCAGCATAAACATCAATATGAAGAAGCACACAAGTCAACTTTTATATTTACATTTTGTGAGGGCATATAAGTAAACAGCAGCACCGTGCTGGAGGTCTGCGCCGCGAGCGCGTGCTCTTACCCAACCGGCGTCTTGCGGATCTGCTCAATAACTGGGTATTTTCTGAAGAAATGCTCCAGTGCTCTCTGAATCTGCCTGCAAGCTGTTAATACTGCTACCCACGGCTGCAACCGCAGAAGGGTCGGCGCTATCAGGCTTTTCAAGAAGCCAGGAGAGAAGACAGAGCCCTGCCTGTGCAAAGAATTAAGCGGAGGCACAGGGAAGTAGAGCGTAATTCACCACGAGGACCCTTTTTACCTTCAAACAACGGTTCATGTGTCTTATGGGCTAGCAAAATCCCCAAACCACGGCGACCACAAGTGTTCTAAATTTGAATTATTGTATGAAAAGGTCCTGTTACAAGACATGGAAGCCTGTCATTGGGTTAGAGTAGGAGACATTTTATAGCCTTGCTGCTGTTCGGGCAGCTGACTTCAGAGCAGAAAGAGATCTCAGGAAAGTCTGCAAGAAAAAGATATTCTTACCACCTTTCAGCCTACAAATACCATTGACCGAATGGCGAGGTGCTTATGCTGGCAAATGTTCAAGAGACTATATGAGAAGAAACCAGATCTTCTACCCATGATCGAAACCACTCTTGGTGGGGAGTTTGCTAAGACAAAACACGAGCCGGCTTCCAAATTCACTCAGCCCAACCTAAAACATGAACTCATGGACGACGGGAATCCGTAGGATTAAAACAAACAAACACAAAAAGCACAACACACATAAGCAACAGCATCGAAGTCACGGACAGGCTGAAAGGAAAAATAAGACTGAAGAAATGAATGTCCAGTGACAGGGGAAAAGTTTCCCTCAGCCATATATCAGACTCAATAACATGTTACTGGAAAGGTTTACGGACAGCCTTGGTGGAAGCCAACTAAAAGCTTTAAACAGGGAAAATTACCATTGAAAATTAAGTTGTGAGGTTTTTTTCTGTGGGAATGTGTCAATATAAGTTAAAAAGTTCAATGGAAAAAAGATCACAGCAGCTGGAAGTGGTCGGTTGCACTTTTTTTTTTTGCATTTTATTTTAACTTACATAGTTATTAGTAACTTGCTGTGCACTTTATAGTAAAAGTTTGGTATTTGAATTCCCTATACCCTCTAGACATTATCAAAGTTTTCAATTGCTCTTTTTTAAACCACATTTTGGACACACAGTGTTCCACATACGTTCCCTCATGTGCACTGTTACCCAGATAGGACCCCTGTATCATAAGATACAGCAACTTTCCAGGGATAAGAACTCTGTTTTTTAGCTATTTGCAATTATTGTCCTGTTCTGAGCCAACACGCCAGAACGTCTGGCTCATGGGCTCATGAGAACAAAGAATCTACCTAGAAGTTTCTTTGCAAGGATCTTTGTTTTTTTTTTTTTTAATGCTCAGAGGATGCAATCAGCTTTGCTGAAAATGACAAATATGATTTGGAAATGGTCTGCTTCTAACTAAAGATGCAGAGGAAAAAGGATGCAATTAGGAAAGGACACAGCTGAACTCAGAGGGAACAACAGCTGAAGAGTGACAGAGATCTACATCTTGTTTCACTTTCCAATCTGTTTTCACATTTTGCCCATTCTGAAAAAGGGCATCGATTCTACACAAAGGGGGCTGGAGAGGGGAAAACAAAGGCAAGGTTGACTTCTGTAAAATCAGATTAAGTTTCTGCCCCGGGAAAGCGGGGTGGGATGATGTCATTCCACCTCCTGCTTTCCATCAATTGGACATATTGAATGTACATCACTCCTCGCAGGGGAAAACGCAGAGCAGCTATCTATCACAGATAGGTTAGAGAAGAGAAATAAGCTAAGAGCACACTTAATTGCAAACTACTCTTAAAGCATCCAGGAACCGACGAGGTAGTGCTTCTAAAACCAGTCTTGTCCAGGCAAGAAACCTAAGCCAAAAGTTGCTCAAAGCCAAGGGCAAAATCCTGATTAAACCTCAAGACTTCCCAAGTGCCCATCCCACAGAATTTGTGCTCCCAGAGCTGGACACATGCTCGAACGTGCTCTGAATTGGAGAACCGACTTCCCCCAGGGAAGAGTGTGTCCTTCCCTACCTTCCATTCCCCAGTTACAGCCGTTCTGGGCAGATGGAGAGGTTGAAATGAGCTGCCAAAGCCTTTGTGGTCATCTCCCGTACAGCCTTCGTGGCTGGTGTTTGATTCCCTGGAACCTCTGCCACGCATCTACTGGACCTGCACTCATGTTAGCTTGGGGAAACATGCACCACAGTATTAAAAATGACTTGCAAGCATCAAAACGGCACGAGCCCCGGGCTCAGGGCTGCGCTCTTCTGCACGGTGACTCACCAGAGAAAGAATTTGGGTTTTTTCCAGGCTCTGGTAATGGTCTATGGAGCTAATTGCCTGTTCAAACCCAACCCACATCAATACAGCCCAAAGAGGCTACGTTTCGATTGATGGCTTACGAGAAACGAGCTGGAGAGCCTTGGGTCAGCGTTTTGGGCAGGTGCCCACCTCTGGACGGGACCACCAACGCTGGCACCCTCAAGAGCCATTTGTGGCTCCCGGGTTGCTGGGTAGCTGCAGGAATCCACGCTGGATAACAGGGAAGCGTTTCGGCAAACGGGACACGGGTATCCGGCTCTCCGGAGCCGCTGGAGCATCCGCAGGCGCCCGTCCTCGCTCTGCTCCAGGCGGCTCCGGCTCAGCTGCTCCCGCGTGCCCAGCACATCTGGGAGCCCGGCCACCGGGAACAAAACAACACAACAACAGCTGGATGGGGAAACGGCGAGGGGAAAATCCACACGCCACATTGCAGCTCTTGGTTAGGCTCGGCAAACACACGGTATGCAAATAAATATGGAAACGGTTTTGTTTGCTACGAATCAGAGACAAAACATGCCTAACCTTATCTGAAAGGATTGTGACAAACCCAAAGCAGAGCCCCTGCTTCCCAAGCAAACACAGACTAGACCAAGAAAACAGAACCAGAGACAGTTCAGCTCAGTGTTTGCTGCTCACAATTAAATCCGTGTGCGTGCTTGCGCAGGAGAGCGCACTGAAATTCAAGCAAATAGCTGCAAACCTCAAAGAGCAGGAGAAATCTCGCTGTATCCCCAAAGTATGCAGCAGAGGGGATGGCGCGGAGATGCCAGTTGGCAGGAAACGAGGAGGGAACACAGTATTCCTCAGAAAGCTCCTCATTTTTCCCATTGATGAGCTGGGCCAATGTGAGGGAGAAGGGGGGAAGCTTAAACCTTTCCCCTAAATCAGGGTAAGAGGAAAAGAAAACACTGTAATTTTGGAGTGAGCAGACCACACAGTGAAAGCGAAATAAAAATAGCAACAGAGAAGGCAAATTTATTTTCCTTTAGTCTTTCCTTATTTAACTATTTGCTCAAGGCTAACCAGAGAGGATGCACCAAAGTCGGGCTCACACCTGGTCCTTGCCCACGGCCCAGCCTTCCCGGGAAGCCACCGGGAGCTCGAGCAGGACGAGTTCCACAACCCTCCTTTCCAAAGCAGATGTTAGCAAAGCCCAAAGCAGCTTCAGGCCACTTCTGCTGGGGCACCAACAGATCCCAGCTTTGGGGGCTCCCAACACAGCGGCTCGGATGAGCGGCTGGAAAAGCACCTCAATCCCACTCAGAATCATCTCTCTCAATCCACGCTGGGTGCTAATTATGAGATGTTTCTGCTGCAGCAAACCCTGCAGTCTGCACTCCACGGCCCCGGGGGCACGGGAGCTGTCCCCGTGCAGCTGCTGCAGCAGTGCTCAGTGCTGCTGGAGGCTGGGAATAATGGGAAAAACGAAGTTTGTTTATGAAAATGTTAGAGAGGGAGAAAGATGCACGTGTGCTGGCCGGCTTCCCTGAAACGCAGCCCTCGTCCCCGTTAGCCTGTGCATGGATTTACCAAGGCAGCTGCGGGCCGGCGCGTCCGCGGCAGAGCCATCACGGTACCGGGTCGCAGGGATGATGTTGATGCTGATGATGTCAGGGGCACTCGAGGATTTTTGTATCTCAAAGGGAGTTTTTAGTCTTAATGCTTAGGAAAAGAAAAAAAAACTTATTTAATTCAAGTATTTTAGGGGAAATAAGTGAAACCGGAGCTCTGGCCACAGCACAAGCTGAGCAATGGGGCAGAGGCTGATAAGTGCCCTGGGGAATCTCCATCCCCAGCTGCTCCCCTGGGCTCTCCCGCGTGCCCGGAGCCGGGATCTGGGAGCTCAGCCTTGTGCCCTGCCGCGTGCCAGGAACGGCACCCGCCACGTGAGGAGCTTGGAGAGCACCAGGAAAGCTCTGCACGGGTCTCAGGGCTGCGCTGGGCCAGCTCTGCCAGCCAGGAGCAGCCACGGCCAAGCCCGAGGACAGTATTTCCATTGGAGAGATGCACAGGATAAGCTACTGGACACAACCACAGCCTCTCTGGGTGGGTCGCCGTCCTGTTTCTCGCAGCTCCGGGAGCTCCTGAGAACCACACATCCCAATTCATCCATCCCAGGAGCGGTTCCTCCTCGAGGTTTGCTAGAGCAGCCCCATGGGAGCTGCCTTCCTGCTCTGCTTGACTCTCCAAAGCAACAGAGCTACCCGAGGGCCGTGCCAGGAGGAACCTCCAGCCTCATCCAGGGCTGCCGGGCAGACAGAGGATGCCCCAAGGAGCTGCCTTCCTCCCCACGCCGCGCGCTCGAGCCGGCACCGAGCTCCCTCCTCTGCCTCGCTGGTGGCTTCTCGCAGGACACGTGTCCCGCAGACCCGGTGCTGGCACGGGGCCTCTGCCATTTCCTCCCGTCTGCTCAACGTTTCGCACACCCAAGAAGCCCTTTACAGCCAGCGGTTTTGCCTCTGTCTTGAGCATCCTTCTCAGAGCTGTTTGCTGCTGTAGGCAGCAACTGAAAGCATCAAAGGGAGGTGTGATGTGGTTGGGCAGTAAAAAAGCTCAACGTCAAAGAATCCTTTCTGCAGGAACACAGGCCCTTTGTAGGCAAACAGATTTTAATGCATAGATCCCCTTCGCTTTTCGGTCCATGTTTGTGACTTCCTTGACCTCTGCGTACATAAGTGGTCTGAAATTTTTCCCATGTCATTTATTTACAGCTGCAAACCACCACTTTCTATTTCACCCAGAACTTCAGAGCATTGCCAGCAATGCTTTGTTTTGATATTCTCCAAGACAGAAACATTTGTTGGGTGTCAGGAATATCTGAGACTGGAAACTGCCGATGCCAAACAGGAATAAGCGGAGACTAGCCTTAAGGATGCGTCCTGTCTGCAGTTGCATCAGCTGTAGGACATTAAAGTCAAGAGAAGGGGGACCTCGAGAGATGGGGTGCGGGATACCTGGAGCTATTCCGGGCTTTCTGCCGCCATCCTGCCCGCTCACCTCGCCTGCCCTTGCATCCCTTCTCCTTCCCACTTGGTGGCTCTCCTTTACCTACTTTGCACTTCGCGTTTGCATCCCGCCGTACCGCGCTGCGCCGCAGAGCTCGGCCGCGGCCTCCAGGCGCTTCCACCACAGCATTAAATAATGATATAACAACGAAGAGCACATCCACAGAGGAAGGGTTAGCACTCCATCTCCTCAGCTGTTTTCCCCTCTAGTTCCTAGCTTGTGCGGTACCCAGAGACTCCCCTGACATCAGAAAGGGTCTCACTGAAAGACCAGCTAAGATGAAAGGCGCTTTCCTTTTGAAGACTCCAGCGTTCAGATGAAAAGCCCTTTTTGGCCAAAAACCATTTGAGCTTATTCTTAGCTCAGGAGGGATTTGGATATGTGGAAAGTCTGGAGAAAGTTGGACAAGGCCATGCAAGAAGCAGATCAAAACCAGAACCGTTTCTCCAGACCCCTAGCTTAGCTTGCTACCTCCATCACTTCTCCTCCCCCTCTCCCCAACTCCCCACCCAAAGATCCAGGCAAGTGAAACCAAATTTCGAATCACCCCAGGGTGTCCAGGTGTGACGTCCAGGAACTTCTCAAATTTTCACATCCTGTTTTGCTCATCTCCGCTGAGTTTCACGGGTCCCATTTGAATACCGCTAGCTCCGTTCTGATCCACTTCAGTGTAATTTAAGTTCTCTCCCGAGACTTTTTTGCACTGCTCCTGCCACGGTCAGCCAGTTAGCGAGGTAGCTCGCCCGGGAGCGCTGTCCAAGCCTCTCCACCCTCCTCGAGACACGAGCGCACGTGTGTGGACAAATGCACTAGGACTAAGCTGCTCCATAGGCTTCTGTCCTCCCCTCCAGACCCAAGAGGATCGTTTCCTCCTTCCTACACCCACGTACGTGGCACGGCGCTGCGCCACCTTTCCAAGAGGAGCAAATGAGCTTGTTCCTTCATCTCCTGGGTGCCACGGCACGGTACGAGCGTGCACACGCGCGTCCCCGCTGCACGGGTGGCGTTTGCACCTTCGCTAACCTCACGGCGACCGGTTCACAGCTCTGCTTTGCGCCTGCAAAACCTCCTTGCGCTGAGTCATCCGCCTAACCAAAACACCTCAATATCCATTACCCGAGCGCCGAGCACACCCGAGCGCAGCTGTCAAACTGGGCACGCGCACACTCCGCCCCGACGCTCGCTCAAAGCGTTGCACGAGTTGCTGTGAAAAATTAGCCCTTGTAAATTCTTCGCCGTGGGGAATTCAGCTGGACCCAGAGCCCTTGCTCTGACATGAAATATTCGTCAAGCTCCAAGTTCAGGGCTCCTACGGACAGGATGTGGTAAGGAGAGCTTCCCGCTCTCCTCCTCCCCTGGATATCTGGCTCCCTATTCTGGCTTTAATTGCAACACCTTTATGAGCCCTAAGTCCTTTCCCAGACCTCGGTGCTTCCTTATGTCACCGTTCAGACCACGGGAATGATGGAACAGTTAGTAAAGGTCAATGCAACCACTCGATGCTTTCAAAATGTCTGGATTCCTGCAGGATTTCCCCAGCTTTCTCTGCTGCTCCAGGAAAAGCAGGAATGTGGGAAGGGAAGCAGACAACAGTGCAGCCCCTAGCCCCTCCAGCCAGCCCAGTGCCCCTCCAACGACAAGCAGGGGCCATCAGGTGGCCACAAGACACCAAGTTTCAATCAGGAAATTTCTCCACCATGGTTTGAGGTTCTGTATTCCTATATTATTTTCCTCAGTCTCTCTTTCCTTTGCTTGAAAATAATCAGTTCGCTGGGATTCTTGTGGTGAGGAGCTTCCAGTAAGTTCCAGCGTGGAATCTAGGCAGAGGGACAGATGATCTGCCTGCAGTAGGACACCTCACTTAGAGCAGCCTAATAACATAAAAATGATATATTTTAAGTCCTGCTCCCTCAATAATACCTTTTAATGTACTCAACTTATTTTAACATTATAAATAAAAGTACTGGCACACACTGAGGTTTCTTTTGGAAGGGGGAGCGATGCACTCTCCAGCTCCTTAGCCTCTCCGAGGTTTGGTTGCCAACCTCCAAGCTGGAACTCCAAGTTACTTTAATAAGCAAAATATTCCATTTTCCATGTATTGTTTCACTTCAGAGTGGATCCAGTTCTTGGGAGTGACAATGAAAAGCTGCAGATTTCTTCGGAGCAAAACGTGAACCTCATCAAAACCGCACTGCGGCCTGGGGCTCCCGCTGCCACCTGGGCAATGGGGCTTCACGTTTCTCCAGGAGATCGGGATAGTCTCTGGCCCAGTGCTCATCTCCAGCAGCTCCCAGGTCCCTCCTGCTGTCGGCGGTTCCATCACTCATTCCACATTAGCCTCTGTGTAATAGATGCCGTAAGATAACTTCAAGCCTGCAACCTTCTGCTGTTCAGAGTCCCAGAAGTCTGCAGAAACTGGAAACCCAGTGCCAAAACTTGGTACTTTGAGCTCATCTTTTAACGTGGGAGGTTGGAAATAGCCCTGAACAAGATACTATCAGTGGTGTTTTCCATAGTTTCATGAATAAACTTTCTCTCTCCCTTTTTTTTTTTTTTTAAATAATTGCAGGCCAAGTTTGAAACTCCACTTCTCTCCCTTCACATTTACCAATTCACCGCCTATATCCTCTGGATGCAGGTGGCCACAGGGTTGCTCTGCAGGGTCCAAACCAAAGGTCCATTTCTGCAAGGACAGCTCACGGGTTGCTGACAACGCTAAGTGCCGTGTTCCCTGGGAAAGAAGAGCCTTTTGCTGGAATAAAAAGGCCACTTGGCAACTCTGCGAGCCAACCTAGGAGAGCGGGGCAGCATCCCGAGTGCCTGTGTCCACAGATAGATGACAATAATAACACCTCCGTATCCGATGGCCTCAGACGTATGGTCCAGAAACTCAGCGTTGCCTTTGAGCGTTCCTGAGGCCGGTTGACTCCCCAGCTAAGCGGTTATGTTGCTACCAGTGACTTCATTACGAAGGGTGGCCAGTGGTTTTGGGGGGATTGCTGGCCGCCGCGCAAAGCCGCTCTCCAATATTCCCTGGCTCAATCATCTCCCCAAGCACCATTATCTCCAGTCATGCACAGAGCTCATCTCACCGCTCCATGTAGATTCCCCAGGCACCGGCTTCCATATGATGGGTTTTTCTTTTGCCAGAAAAACACTGAACAACATTGACCTCCACGTTCTGGCATCACCGCTTCTCATGGAACACGCGTCTGCTTTCACATCCAACTAGGATAACTGAGGTTGTTTTTGTTGTAATTCTGATACAGCTGCAGGACTGAAGAGTCATCGATGGAGCCGTTGTGGAGTAATTGACCTGGTCCGCGGCTCCGCGGGACGATGATCGCAAGCAGACCAGCTGAAGGCTGGGTGTGGAACTGGCCGAGCTACACCAAGGGGTCTCCACCCCGTCAACTTCTTTCCCACGGGCCTTGCTTTAATAAAACAGGGTGTGTCGATGTTACGCCAAGAAACCAGAGCGGGATTTCAGGCGCGGAAAGCGGGCGAGCGGCTCTTCCGCGGAGCCCAAGGAGGGCAATGGAAAGATGCCCGGGGATGAAGTTCTTCCAGCATCCGCACAGCAACACCATTTCCAACAAACCTATCCAATATGTCCACCCATGCCATACCTCATCATCGTGCTGGTGCCCTTATTTTCACCAACAGAGAAGGGGCACCTGAAGATCCTACAGCCCTGGGAAGCCGAGGGTCCAGGTGCTGAGAAATCCAGCGCGGAGCACAGCGCATACCCACCAGAGAGGGAGCTGAGTTCACAAACAGCATTCCTTGGTGGGACCACAATACAAATGCTACTAATAACGCGTCGTGTCCACCCCTGGAGCTGAACAGAGGCGCCTGGAACGGACTCAGCGCAGCCGCCTGAGCGGGTGCAGCTGCAAACACTCGCGAGCCTCCCCGCGCGCCGGTGAGCGGCTCCGAGGAACCGCGAGCGCCGCCGGGAAGGTGAGACGCATCCCGGGAAGCACTCGGACCTCGAAACACGGCTTCCTTCCAGACCAGAAAAAAAAAATCCTGAAAATCTCGAGTTTTCCATGAAAAGGAAGCAAAGTCCAAGGGAATAAACCTCATTGCATGTCAACTGAAGCGCTCTGTTTCACTTTAGCCCGTGTCCATGTGCTTGCACACAGGAGTTGGGGATGTTCTTTTAACCAAGTCTAAAACAAAGGTAGCATTCCACTAGAAAAATACCACAATATTTTATTCCCACACAAAAAATATCTCAAGTTGACAGCTCCCTCCAGTTTTAGGCTCGCTTCTCCATACACAAAACAGATTCTATTTCCCAAATCATATTGAGGGTGAGTTATGACCACCAAACTTCAGCCAGCCCTCCCTGCTAACGAATACATCCTGATCCTATCAATCTTCTGAAAATCTTTTGGAATGGCTTTTGTTTATAGAGGCAAGACCTACAGCAGGACACTCAAAATATTTCATCTTATGCTGTGATGCAAGGCCTTCTTGACTGGCATGTTCGAGAATACTTGGAATAGATACGACCTGGGCCTGGAGCTCACAAGCCTTTTTCCGTTCTTTGAAATCCACATGCAAAATGGATAGCAATAAGAGAGGGCCAGCGAGATGGTGGAACGATGTTTTCATGACTGGCACCGCGTGGAAACAAAAATAACTCCCTGCGAGAACGATATCCTGTTTCACTCATATATCTGAATTAAACACTTGACCGAAATAGCTTTGCAGAACCACTGAACTCTACAGCAGCATTGCCATTAACATCAAAGACTAACGTCAAGTGTCTTGGAAATGAACCATCACTAGAAATTCTCCAAGTTCTGCTCTTTGCTCCTCACCACAAGCAAAACCGAACATACTTGGGTCACGTAGGTGTTTTCATGACAAAGTATGTGAGCAGGAGAATGCGGTGGCTGTTATTGCATGAACACTAGTTTTACGCCTGGTCTTGCAGTGTTTTCTTCTGGGGATCTTTTCATAGTGCCCTGACCAGAGGATCTCCCGTGCAAACTTACCCCCAGGGCACTGTCTGCTGCCTTCACACCCAGCCCCATCGCCAAATTTTATGGCACCACGTGGTTGACATTAGCAGTGTTTGTAGCTTCTCTGTGTCTCAGAAAACCAAAGACCGTGGTGGCAATGATTGCTCCACAACACCAGCGCCTCAGGTAACCAGACTCCAAAACCTTCTGGAAAACCAGAGCAATTAAAATTGAGTGGTGCTCGTGCCAAGCCCACTGAACAGAAAACACCCGGGCAGGCAGACAAGTTTGGTTCAGCTCCTGCTCCTGCTTGGTTCAGCTCCTACTTTACCCTGCGCTCTCATTTTCCCATCTGGGAGACAGAAAGGCAGGACCGGCTCTTGCTCTGAGCATGCACAGCCCCTCGCTGAACCGTCCCAGCCTGTTGTTGCTCTCGTAACTCAGTTACTAAGGTCAAACTGTCCTTAGGCATTAACACTCTATATATCATTAAAGCCACTTTCCAACAAGATAAGCCACCTTTTCCAGTTAAGCATCACGAGATGATTTCAGCTCAGATTTTCCGATAATGAAGCCTCCTGCACCAGACCTACAGGCAACACAGTGGGATCAGCTACTTGCCTACAGACTTCCACAGCTTTTTATGGGAAAAGTGCTATGCCGTGTTAAAGCTGCAAGCATCAGATCATCCTATCTGCCCGTGCTCCGAAAAGATTAAGCAATATGCTGATGATTTCTGCAAGTGACAGTGCCAATGTCACTGGGAGGCAAGCCCAGAATAGATGGCTTTCTAAAAATTAACCACATGAGCATGTAACCAGCCATTTGACCACACGTCTTCTGCTATTTACCCACAGGCTGCTGTATAACCAGCAGTAACAAACCCATGTGCATGCACACGCTTACGCTGGGCTTGTCAAAAAGTCACTGCTGAAAAGCTGCCTTTGGGGAATATCTGCAGTTACAGGGCCCTGGGCTCTATCACGCCATGCTCCAGACATCCAAGCTTGATAAAGCAGAGAGAAGGACCTCCAAAATAAGGAAAAGGTCTAGGATATTCACACACCTCAGTTCCCACAGCAGTATCTAAATAAGGAATCTAGTTGCCTTTGAGTATCTTCTATAATTAATCCTTTCTAGTAGATTTTTAAAAGAAACATTCAGATCTTAGGCTGAAGTCAGACTCGAGATGTTCATCTCCTCCCATTTACTACAGAGGGGCTGAAGCCAAATGGGATGAACAGAGTTTTTATTGACCTGGACAACCACCCACAAACACCAGGCATGTTTGCTCTTTCTGAAAAAAAAAAACATATTACTGAAGAATGTTGTAAAGCAATAACCCAGCCCTCCATCTCAATGTAATTAGTTCTAATCAGTAGATTAATTACTGCTAATCAGTATGGCAGACAGGTGAACTGATGCTGGCACTCAGCTGGCTCACTCTTGCATGACACTGCAGGCATCTCCCAGGGCCCACAGATGGGAAGTGAAATACAAAAGTTGTGGCAAACAGAGGGAACAACTCTATCCCTCTCCCTTCTCTTTTCCCAAAACTTCAATTCTAGATCAGACTCAGAAAGCCCAAACCTTGCTCAATTTCACTATCATAAAACCCGACTTTGATCCTTAGGTCAAGTGACTGCATCTTTGGCATCAAAACTTGCTAGGAGTTGGGTTTGTGGGGGTTTTTTGTTTTGGTTTGGGGTTTTTTTGGCTCATTTTGGGGTTTGTTTTTGTTTGTTTTTGAGAGAAGGGGGAATTAATGGAGACATAAGACAGAGATGAACTTCCACAAACCAGAACTCCTTCTTAGAGGGCATCTTGAGTCCTGAGACGCTCAAGTCAAAGTCGCCGAAGAGCTAACACTAACTCAACAGAGCACCACAGGGCTTCCTCGTTCAGCACATCTGCTTGGAGGCAGGAAAGGTGAACAGCAGTTCCAGGGAATAAGCTTGGGAGCCCACGCTGGACCCCTCCCTTCCTCCTTAAAACAGAAAAGGTGCCCAAGTTCAGCAGCAGACAACGTGGCCCTGGCTCCTAGTCAGCTTTAATCAAGCGAGTTTCCAGGCTGGCAGAAAATAAGATATAAGAGAACGAGGCTAAATCCAATTAAAACAATGAGAAGAGAAGCATATCAAGCGTGATGACTGAAGAATCATAATTCAACAGCCTATGTTACATGGAAAAAAAGTTAGCCTAGTGTCCTCAGAGCCCAAAATTCTATGAATTTATGAACAATCAGCAGCGCAACAGGTTGGAAACCCTGACTTCACACGAGACCAGTACTGGACCTTTCAGGAAAGATTAAACCCTCGCCAGAACGCACCCTGGCTTGGAGACCATCATCACCAGGGAGTTCTTCCTTGGCTCAACAAAAGCGTACGATAAGGAAAGATTTGGTTGTGTGTGAATTTCTGGGAGATTTCAGTGCGTTCAGACTTGGCTACACTTCGGTACTTAAACACACTGCAGACCTGGATGGCTCAAAGGGACAGCACTGCTTGAAATCTCCAGACCTCCAGGAAAGAAATGGAAAATTTTTACGCTTAGCTTTGCACTAAGGGTGTAGGGCAGAGCATGTGTGGAGTGTGTGTCGAGATGAGCATTTAAGCAGGCAGATTTGTGCATGGAGGTTGGAAAGGTCGTGGTCTACGTAGTCACTGGGGGGCCATCTCCTCCACTCCCATCTCACAGCTAGGAGGGAAACGGGGGGGACTGCTTTGTTCCACAGCCACAAAGGGGCCAGGAAAACCCAAGTCACACGTCTGCCGTTTCCAACGCGCGATGATGGATGGGAAGTCATCGGGGCCAGCACAAGATACATCCCTCCTCACAGGGAAGGGGAAAGGGGGAATTGGACTGACTCAGAAATTCGCAATCTGCTCCGCCATCTCCTCCTGGAACGGTGCAATTTTGCACTGGCCATAATACAGGGCTTGTGGAAAAGCTACAATCTGGTGCCAGTCCTTGGTTGAAGTTCTCCGGGCTATATTTAGTCCTTTGGGGGAGGAAAGGGGTGTTATTGGTTGTTATTAGTACAAAAACATGTGATTCCATCAGTAATGGCATTAAATTCTCCCGGACCGCAATATCATGTGATTCCTTGTAACATCTCTCTCAGCAAGTCTTCAAGCATTTTTTTAGGATTATTTTTTCTTATTTTTTGCATGTTACATAAAATACTGAGCTAAAAGAAGGACTTGCTGCACACTGAAATTTAGTCCCAGCATGTCCCATCCAGATCAGGGCAAAACACTCTTGGGATTGGGAAATACAAGCTGCTACACAACGTGATTTAACCCATAAATCTGTGATTTCACTGGCACAGCTGCTGTTTTGTAACATCAGACTAGACATCAATAAGGAAAGAGTTTGCTGGCAACATGAAAGGCTATCATGTGGCTCAGCTAATTAAAAACTGACCTAGACTATGATCATTAAAATGTGGTAATCACATGCCTGCAAGTGATTAGATGTAAAAACTGTCCCCCTCTTTGTTCCCACAGATCACATAGATCAGCAGCAGAATGGGACTAACTCAAGAGTTCCTGTCCTCAGTCCTTTTTATTACCACCAGGACTTAGCTCTGGTTGGGACCCAGAAGTTTTGCACATTCCTTGTTTCCTCTAACCCCAAGACCACAGCTTTGTCATACACAGAGGAGCTGGTGCTGACTTCAGCTCCTCCACTTCACAAACAACCCCTGCTTCCTATTTCACCAAATACTTCTTGCTTGAACCGGGTTCCAGCCAGGGTGCTCAGGCTAATGTATTTTAAGCGGCGCAGGAAGGGTGATTTAGGTGAGGACGATACCATCAGCTATCAGAAGACAAATTCCAGGCTCGGTCCTCAATCCTTGACAGGCACATGAAGATGGAGAGATTGATTTTCAATTCTCTTGAAACTTTGCACTTCCTCTTAACGTTAATCTCTGGAGTAGGTACACTCAGCAGAATAGGAAAAGTTAATTAAGGGCAGATGAAAGATGATGGAAGTAGAAAAATGGATAAGAGGAGACAGATAAGGCACAGCACGTTCCTTGGAGGATGGCAAGAGAAAACTGCATTGAGATCCCCTGGCTTCGCCCCCCAAAATCCCCGAATCTGCTCTGTGCTTGGAAGCCTGCTTCACAGATGCAATCCCACGGCTAAAATCTCTTTTCTTTCCTGGAACTACAAGAAGAAGCTAGAGCATTAGCACCAGAGCTCTCCCACTGGCTCCAGCTACGCACACGCATTGGAACGACCTCGGCTCTGCTGAGCAGGATGCCTCTGCCTTCATGCATGACGTGGAGTGGAAGAAATTCCTCCAGGTTGTGAGTGTAAATGCAAAAATATTATGCTTGGACACAAAAGTAACAGTCTATTTACCTAATTGGCTTTGACTAGAAATACAAAAATTTACAAATATCTTTGTTCTTGGATTTGTTAGACTTGGAGTCTCTTAACAGTCCTACTTCTAGATAGTCTAGGCTTTGTTTGGTTCATTTCTAGAGTATCATCAAACTCTCATCTCAGTGGTAACATGTGGAACCCCTGATCACAGGGCGATGCTGCAAGGTCTGCAACATCTTCTCACAGGCTAGTTTGCTGATGTTCATCTTAACTGGGCATCCTTCTTATTGTATAGTCTGGGAAATAACATTCAGTCAATTAATTTCTTTGCCTTATACCATTTTCAGTGATTTTTAAAATTCACAACGGGGAAAAAGCTCCAAGTTTTAAATCCCTAAACTTCTTCATTCCTCCTTTCTCCTGTTTCTAAATTCCATCTTATTTTGCTACATCCTTTATGAGCCGAATTTACCAGCATGGGAGACAACATTTCAGGCAAGGGCATTCAGCCGATTTATATAATGGCAAGATATTTTCCATGTGTTTTGTATGCCTCTTAACACTTCTGTTTGCTTTTTTGACCACTGTTGTGCATGGAGCCAAAGGCTACACTGAGCAACCACAAAGAAGTTTAAGTACTTCTTCCCGATTAATATAATAAACTTAGAACAGGAAAAATTGTAGAAGCAACATCCATTATTCCCTCCACCGTGGCTTACTCGGCATTTGCCAGTAAAGAATTCATCTGTTAGGAGCTTCTTTCTGCTTCTCCCTAGCACCCAAATAGTGCTCCCTTCCAATGCCACGTCGAAATTGGGGATCCCAAGGGAAGGAGACATGTGCTCTACCCCTTTGCATTATCCGCCTCTTAGATGTGAAGCCTTTCACTACAAATATTTGAGTTCATCAGCATCTTCCCCAGCAGCGCATTATAAATTTAGTTGTACTGAAACCGCTTTGAAATTGGCCATTTCTCATCAAGATGAACTCAAAATCTTTGAAGCATTTCCATGAAATTGGAAAACTGACCACTCCCAAACAGCCCATGAGGGAGGCCATTTAATATGATAATGCAAATCCGGGTTCAAGTCCAAAACAGGAGAGTCAAACTTTAAAAAGCTGAGGGACACTGGGACAAATGCAATGCTCAGTGTTTTGCACAAAGGGCCCTGAGAAAGGCAGAGTAATGGGTGGGGAGTGTATATTTATACAGATATAGGCCGTTTTAGCTAAACAAATTCTTATTTTCTATAAAAGAAATGCACTAATTAAAAGTTCTCTCTTTTTTTTGAGCCAGAAACCTACTGATTTCTTAACACTGATTATTATTTAGAATAACATCTCCCAGTAATCCCTGCCATCTGGTCTCCTCTGCAGATGGGTTCAGGAAAACAGGCTATTTGACTTTGCATGCACCATGCCAGGCTCTTTCCCGTGTTGGTGTGCAGTGGAGATGAATGCCCTGGTAATCACATTAACCTGTGAAGCTTATTCTACCTCTTTAGGCACAGGTAAGTGCTCACAAAGCCTGTTCCAACCAAAGCCACATGTGTGGCTAGGCCATTTTTAGACATACATCGCAATGCTGCACTTTTGTTTCTTCTCCAAAGCCTGCAAAAGGGAGCAGCTCTCGTGTCGGTGCCAATGCGAATGACTTTCTTGGAAGGACACACACAGACTGGCAGAAAATCAATGGTTACCTTGGATCAAAAGCACTTTGTGTGTCAGGATTTCAACAT
The DNA here is from genome assembly GCF_059628265.1 of Tinamus guttatus. Lineage (NCBI taxonomy): Eukaryota > Metazoa > Chordata > Aves > Tinamiformes > Tinamidae > Tinamus > Tinamus guttatus. The sequence goes on from NW_028288778.1 coordinate 1,814,289, forward strand.
GTCACACCCCGGTGGTACACAAGCCTCCCTGAGCTTCGTCTGAGGGATGTGTCACCTTCATGCCAGCACAACTTTCTGCCCCACAGCGTGCCAATATTGCAACTTGCAGAGAGGAAATTTAGATAGAAGGGTGCTGCTTCCTACCTTCTTTTTGGATTATTTCTGTTCAAGTCTCTCTGGACATGTTCCAGCTTTATTCTTGACCCTCCCTCCCTCTTCTAGCCACTTATCTAGCCTAGCATTCTCTATTTTGTTTCCCCTCCTTGCAATCCTCTCTCCTGGCAGGACGGCCTCCTCCTCCTCTTCTCTTCCTGTGCCAAAAGGAGACTAAGGTTTCTTTCTCTGATCTGATAGGCATGTCTCTGTAAAGCCAGCCAGAAGGTCTCCTTCAAATCTCACCCAAGCAGAGCCTTTTTAATTGCTCTTCTGCACCATTTCCTTGCATCATGTCCGTACCAGAAAGTTACCATACTGTTGTCGTGCATTTTCCCTTTCGATTGTAAAATGCAGTTCTTCCATTATCCCTAAAGCAGAAAAGCACTTTATTAGAAAGAGCAACTCCCAAGAGGCTGGTGGATTTACTGAGCACTGACAGGGCTCTTGGTGCTCTGCTAAAACAGAAAAGCAAGGGGAGCTCCTACTCCGAAACACTCATGATCTAAACTAGAGATGACAGGATTATGGCTGTGTTAAGCAGTGATCTGGCTCTGCATGGCCCCCAGAAGATGACATGTTCCCAACCCTTAAGGCATGTAGAGGCTAAATAGATGCAAAGGGTAAAACAAACTCAGAAGGAGACGTTTCTTGGAGGACTGGTTTTTCTTAGGTATTTAGGCTCCAGTTCAGTGAGTTATTTGAGCACGAGACTAGTCTCTGTGGACCCAACAAGGTTAGTCCCATGCCTTAACCTAGGAATGCGCCTCACTGCGCTGCCCAACCGTGACCTCTTGGATGGGACCTCTTTGCTGGGTCAAGACCAGCGTTTGCACTGGGGGTGACCAGCAAACCAGAGCCATTCAGGATGAACCAGGATCCCCTCTCCCAGAGGTGCAGGGCGTTTATTATCACTTCAACATCCCACTGAGCACTATCATGCAAGATCTGTGTGTGTATATTTAACAGGTTCCTTTTAAGGAGACCCAAATGTGTGAAAGCAAGCAATTAAATTTAATCTAAGAGCTTAATTTAAGAGCTGTTTTTGCATAGACTGGAAGCAGCCAACTCTGGAAGCTTCACTCAATCTGATTTGTAGGCATGAGGAAGTCCAAAGTTGCTACTACTGTGTGCAGAGATTTCCTTGTGTTCAATCCTTTTTCCTTGCAGAGATCATGACTGCACAGTGTGAGCGACACACGCACCAATACCCGGTACTGACAGTGTGAGAATTACAGACAACACCCAAGACAGCATGAAGCAAAAGTCAGACCACCAAAACCAAGATGCAAAGACTCCAGGAGAAGCATTTGCACATTCCTGCTTCTACTCCCATAGTGTGCAACATCAGTGGCGATTGGCGATTATAGGCCACTCCAACAATATTCCATCCAGCTTTTATTTCCAAATCCCAAACCTCTATGTACTCTGAAGACCCCACAGCTGCACCCTAATACAATAATCCGCACCATTATGCAGCTGGGGCAGCATAACCTCCCCCCAGAATATTAACACAAGGTCCTCCAAGATGCCAACCTATTAAGCCACTACTTATTTTCAAAACCCAACCAACATAACAAAGGTCTAGAGGGGTCTAGTCCTTCAGCACTTCAGAGGACATCATGAAACCCCATGAGTTTAACAGACTCTGTATTAAAGCTAACATGAGTTTTGGTCTTCAGGGCTCCTACCAAACAGCACTTTCCTATCCTAAAGAAAAAGAAAAATCCTCCATTTCGTTCTACCTCCACTTGCTCCTGGGACAAGTCAGTGATTTTTATTTTAAAATTAAAACCACCACCATTGTGAGCTATTCAAGACTGACCATACATCTCCAAGAGGCTATCAGAAGCACACCAAGGATCCATACCACTTCCAAGGCCAAAAGGCAGGGAAGAGGTACCCGGTGATAGCTGAAGAGATGGGCACCTTCTGTAGCTAAGTTCTTTTCATATTTCTCTAGCTCTACAAATAACAATGCTATTGCACAATACACAAAATAAATGTGCTTGGAGACTTATCTTAGAAAATAAATGCTTTGCTTTCTGATAACATCAAAATCCATAGAATGGGAAAACTCCAGGAAGAAACTAAGTGATATAAAATCCTGGAAAATAATTAATAGATTTTTCTGTGCTTTCATAATAACATTCACTTGGGTAACCATAAAAAGCGATTATTATGGTAATAAAAAGGATGAATAATTTATTATAAATCACAGACAAACTGTTCCTTTCCAGGATTCTGAGATGACTGCATGCATATGAAAATAATCTCTTAAAAGGGTACGCTTGATGCAGCCATTGGGCCAGAAAACGTCTGCAACTCTTTATAGTTTTATTGGATTTCTTTCCTGCACTCTTTTCCAAAGTTTTCCTTGGGAATACAATTAAAGTGGAAGCATAACCCTGACCATGTTGGCACCCCACTGCATGTGCAAGCCTGGAAACACTGAGTTTTTAACCTGCTTCTTCCCATTTGATTAGCACAGGGCTCGGCTGTGTTGTCAGCTGCATCTCAAAACACAGAACAGGGGGGGACTGCAGAGCGACCCCAACACTGGCATCTTGTCAGTGGACAGAATTTATATCCAACAAGCACTGGCTTGAGTTTTCTGTCTGTAATGAGAGCAATCAGCCCTGCAAGCATCATTTCGCATGCACTGACCATCGCAGAGACTGTGAGCTCAGGGCTTGGAGCATAAACTAGTCATCTGCAAGACACCATCACACTGAAACCCGGGAGGGGAACGTGTCAGCACTGAGAGCTGCAAAAGCTGCTGAAGAGCTTTACACACTTCAGTGTTATTAAGGAGAACATGAAATCGTGTGGCTGCTGCCTGCCCACGGGGCTCTTCTGGTCCCGCTCTCCAGCCTTGCAACCCAACAACCCAACTTGATCACCTAGAACTCAGAACCAGAGCAGGTCCTCGCTGTGATCAGCTACAGGCCCAGTCTCCACCATCCCATCTCTTTTCCTCCCTATACTTTTCTTTTGCTGCCCTCTCACTAAGAATCTTATATTAAAAATGTAAAAAGCAGAGGAGGAAGCCGTAGCCTTGACCCCAGGTTTTCCATGGCTCAGTCAAGGGGGGACAACAGAGGAAGCAGGAGAACGTGTTTTGGGGGCACCCGTATCATGAGAGGGTCGCGCTGCAGCCCAGCGGGTACCACATGCGGCTGGATGTGCCTCGTCACCAAAGTCATCCTCCCTCTGCACCTGCCAATGGCAGCGGGCTCAGACAGCTCCGAGTTATCCTAGAATGGGGATTAGCATGGGGATTATCAACGATTACAAGAAGGGGACAACAAGTGAAACTCCTCCCAAAAGAAACAGCCATAATTTGGTATCTGAGACCCAATAAATTAACTATTGGAAAAAAAGAGAAGCTCGTCTTAATGAAGCCTAACTGCCTGATTCTTATTTCACAAATGTTAAAAATGTTTGCAATCTGGAATTAAACTAGGTTCATCTAAACCGTCTACACCAGCCATCCTTTGGACCCTATCTCTAACCCTCTGGTTCAATTCACAGCTCATTTTTCTAGTTAAAAGTTCAACAAGCTTCAAATAAACCTTAGTGAAAGAAAAAGGATTTTGTTATTGTCTAATATAATCTGCTATTAAATAAGTCCTCACATGAACCATAATAAAATTCAATTTATTGTAGTTTGTAAAATGTGAATCCCCCCCTTGATAATTAAAAAGATATTGCAATAAGTCCTCAGTCCATGCATACTCTCATTTGTTAAGATCTGATTGTTATCTGAGCAGAAGAATTATATTAACATGGAATCACCATTACAGCCTTTAAGTGAAAAGCGATGTTAGGTGGGGATGCGGTTTTGGTGTTAAATCCACAAAAGACAGGAAATTCAGAGCTCTGAGCCTTCAGGAGCCAGAACAACAGCACGAAACCACCTTTCACTGCTCGTAACCCCGCTCCGTTCCGCCAACCCTCGGCGTGGGCCGGGGGGAAGCCCAACAAGGCTTTCTCCAGGGAGGTCTGCAAGACACAGAATCACAGACCACTGAATCGCTATGGCTGGAAAAGACTTTGGAGATCATTGGGTCCAACCATCAACTCTTGAGCCTGCCCGGGCTGTGCTGCCCTGGCCCCAGTTCACCCACCCCGGGTGCAGCCGGGCTGCTCCGCATCCTTGCAGCGCACGGGGCCCTGGTCGGAGCAGCGGGATCGCACGGCTGCTCTGCTCTGGATCCGGGACAAGGTCAGAGCAAAGCCTGGGAAGAGCCAGGTATTAAGGTGATGGGCAGAAGAAGAATCAGAGGGGCAGTACAGGACCCTTCAACCTGCAGCGATAGCTGATACCCAGGACCTTCTTGCCTAGTTTCTAAAAGAAGGAGTAGTAGCTTCATTTTTAAGTAAAAAAATGTGCATGAAAAGTCATTTTCCCCTGACTCAAGCAGGAACAGAAGGAGAGTTTCCTTGCACACATTTCCAAGCCCACCTTCATAGCCAATCTCTGCCTGAAAAGCCTCTCCTCCTCTTGGCTTCCCCGTGGGGCACGGTACCATTGCTGCTGTTGCTTTTTCCTGGCCCATTTTCCACTTGACACATACAGAATCCCACTCCAGCAATGCAGGTCGTGTTTCAGCCCCGTGCTCACTGTGGGAAAACCCTATAGTTACCCCGAATAATTTCCAATTCATGCCCTCCCCATGGCCAGTGCTTTGAGTGGTGCCTTCTGCTGTTCCAGCCCAAGGACAAGGGTCGCTGATTTGTCCATGGAGCCAGCACGAAGGGTCCTGGCATCCCCTTGGCTGCAGATGAACAAGTGCCCACGATCACGAAGCACATTCTAGAAGCTACCTCCTCATCACCACAAGCAGTGACTTAAGCAGAAAGTTCTGCTGGAAGCAAAAGCGGGAGCGCACAGGGAAATTCCATCCCGTGCCACGCGCGTGTGCCCAGGGACATGGGAGGACGCTGCTCCGTGCTCTGCTCGGGCTGCACGGGGCTATGGAGACTCCTCCGCATGGGCTGCGTCTCCCTCTTATGCAATTCCATTTTCCTTTTAACTTACTTTGGCTCAATCCAACCCGCTGGATCTGAAGATCAAATCCCAGCCACTGGAGTGAGCTCAAAGAGAACCCGGCTGCATATTATAACCCCTCATCCAAGTACATCACCCTTCCTAAAAATCAGGCAAAAGCACCCAGTTCTAGAGAGTGCCTAAACTAATGTTTATTTTATTTAACATACATTCCTCCACCTCATAAGAGCTTAAATAAATCCAGCCAGGCACATACTGCCATAACACATTCCAAAAATAGACGATACTCTCCCCTTCCACAGCAACAAAGTTTGGAGGCGCCAGCAAAACAGGGTTCTCCTCACTGTGGGATCAATTAATCCCTAGATTAATCACTCCCAAAGATGGACCCTCTCCTCCATGCAGGGTGATTCCCAGCACACATTTATTTCCTGACATTCTGCACCCTGCAGCGGGACATAAGCCAAGTCCACCAGGGCTGGCCCTGCCTCATCTTGCCCAAAGCACATTCATCCACAAGTGCCTTTAGTATTAAAAAAGTCAAAATGCACTACAGAATTTCTAACCCACAGGTCAGCATTGCACATACTGGTCTGTAAGGTTGTTTGCTCATTCCTGCCAGCAGCAGAGGCAGAAGATGAGTCCAATTTATGGAAAGCATCCAAACACTCTGCTCAACAGTGGTTATACACCTGCAAATTCAAGAGAGCCAAGCAATTTTCTGGAATACAATATGATTCTTTTTACAGTATCACTGAAAATGAGGCAGGTTGAAAGTTAAGAGTTGTTTTGTAAAAATAGCCTAACACTAATAATGCATCCATACAAAACTGGACGTTTCTGAAGCTATAGGCTAACGAGGAAGATCTTCTGTTTTACCAGAAAGAAGAGACGAACAGCACATGGGGGTACCTCTTCACAGCCCCCCTTTGCTTAATAAGAGATGTAATTGCAGGAATATAATATTATCAACAAGAATATTGGTGTCAAGAAATATTTGGTTGCAAGTTTCATTGCTAGAGCCAAGTGAGTCCTCAAGTAGCAGAGTGCATCCTCATACTGAGACAAAATTATCACTATTGCTTTTATATTAAAAAAATATCACTTCTAGGCAGGCTACATTTCCTGAGCTAAGTAAGTGTAGAAACTAAAGAGAGAAGCAATTGGCTCTTTGGAGGACAGGCCAATAGATGGAGACAGAAGAACACAGGGAGCCCCACGGTGGGTTTTGCCCAGCACTGGCATGGGGCAGGACTGGCAGGAAGATGGAGCCAAGGGCAGCACGCAGGAGAGCACAAACTGTTTGGCTCCTTTGCATTTTTATTGGAAAAGCCTTGAAGGCACAGCAGGTTATTTCCAGTAAATTAATGCTTCAGAGAGGTGTGAGAGTACGGCTGTATTTTTATGGAAGTGTACGGATTTTTTTGCAGGAAGCTCCAAATCATTGCCCATAGGCAGGATAGACTTAAGGCTACAATAAATTGAGGGAAAACATAGTGGCCGTCTTTATCAAGCTAGCTCTAACTCGGTGACCCCAATTTCATTTCAAACTCCATGAATTTCCTCTTAGAAGCATCCACTTGATGCTCCTGTATTAGTAAGGAACCTAGCCAAAAGCAGGGAGAACATTTGCAATGCTATAGCAAATATATGTTACAGAACATAAAGCTATAGCCATTACAGCATGAAAATTAGGAAGAAAAGACGTACTTGGAGACAGATAAGTTTTTTTTTGCTGACATTTGAAGCCCGTTTCTGGTTTGGAGGAGGGTTTTCGTGCTCCGCGGCTCCTCTCAGCACTGCACACGAGAGGGCACTGTTCTGTAGGCTCAGGGGATAAGGAACATGGATTAATCATGTGCTCAAAATGAATGTTTTTGTGCTAGCGCCAAGCAGCTAGGCCTTCTCCAGAGAATTAACTGTGTAGCTAGAAGCAAACCTGCTGATTAACCTGCCAAGCACCTTAGCTGATCCTCTGCTTCAGCGACTGATGTTATTCACCTCAGCAAGGAAAACGAAAGCAGCAGAGGACGGACAGACTGTGGCCTTAAGACATAAGCAAGGAAAATACTTGCTTTAGCAAGCAGGAAATCAGTACCTGTGCGTTTGCAGTGAAAAGAAATGCAGGCACATTTTTTTCCTGAAAAAAACATGGGTTTGGTGAGGCCCTGGAACCAAGGCCTCCATATCCATCACCTGCACCCCACCGTGCTGCGGCCTCCCCCTGCCCTACACGTTTTAGCTTTCTAAATCTTACAGGCAAAGGCCAGAACTGGTGTGTGTCTGGTCATCACGCCTGGTTTTCATGCACTTCTTCATCTTTGTATGCTAGAAAAAGAGGAATCCCCCTCGTGAACAGCAGGGACCACTGGAGGCTATTCCCAAATAACCTGAAAATTCCCTGCTCCGAGAGGTTTTGCGTGTCACCGAGGACAGGGCACGGGCCTGCACTGAAACCCTCTGTCCTTAAGTAGCCTGTGAACTTCCCAACCCTTCCAAGGCTACGGATCAAGAGTTCATCTCTACATGCCACTCAGAGGGATATTCATGTGTCCCTTGCCAATGCTCTGCATTACTACGGAGTCATTATATCATCATTTGTGTTGCAGGGAGACGTTTCAGGGAGATGTTTCAAACATCTGGTTAGCTTTAAATGCAAGAAACCACATGCACGCACCAGCGCATCCCACGTTCATGCGCTCCTCTCGCGGTTAGGGGAAAACGCAGGAGCAGATGAAGCTCCACGACTCCTGATCGATGATGGACGCTCTGTTTACATTTCAGCTGACAACACCACGGCATTTCCTCTCCCGCTGCAGCCACATAACAGCGAAGAGAAGAGGAGAACATCAAAACCCTTCATCCCCCGCGATGAAGGCGGTTGGAGGCCGTTGTCTCCAGGCCACGTGAGCCTAACAGCACAGCAACAAATTTACAGCACCCTTCAGTCAAGGATGATGCAGAGGGATAATGTTATTTTACCTATCGCTTAGAGGCATTTACCTCTGATCTGGAAACTATTTAGCAGGATAGAGATAATTAAAACGGAAAGTGAAGAGTTTTCTGCTTACTGAAAGCTACAATAATAGCGGATAATGGAATTTGACTGAGAGGCAAGATGGATACCCCGTAGCTTGAAGGGAAAAAAACCCCACAAACCAATAAAAATAAAAGCATCAAAAGCATCTCTTCTGATAAAAACAGTGTGCAATGAGACAAACAGAATGGTATCAACAGAAGAGGTGCCTGAACGCTCAGATTGACATGAAGGAAAAAAATATATATACCCCAGAGCTACTCCCTTCCCTTGGCTAAAAGTCTTTGCCCAGGCTTGAGGGCTCCTGGAGGAAGGCTTAAAACTGCCCTGGATTTCCAGAATTCATATTTTAATGGCACCCAAGGAAATCTAATGTCCAACTGCAGTAGATGCTTAGCCAAACTTTGATCTAAAAATTATTTTGCTTATTTGGGTCCTGGCTAAAGCACTTTTTTCCAGAGCAGAGCAGCTTACACATGTGCCTTGTTTCCAAGCTTCTAGTTTTACCTCCCAGCTAAGATTCTCATTAGGTTTTTTCCCTTCATTTCCCAAGTTTTCTCCCCATAAAGATCCTGGCATATGAATACCAAGTCACTTCTCCATCTTTTTTCATAAATTCATTAATTGCAGAGCTCCTAAGAGTCTTGCTTTCTCCAGCTCTCAAATCATTTTCTAGCCTCTTCACATATTGACTTCCATTTGTTGACATTCTTTCCAAAACCAACACCTGCATCCATCTGCATCCCAGCACCACAGTGGCCTTTTTTGCAGACTTTCACTCTGCAAGTTCACTCTGTCACTTGTCCTACACCCTTTGCATGGCATTTCTGCCAGGGCAAGGTTGGCGATGCCATGGGTAGTCTCACGTGTAGAGCCACATGTGCCCTAAAATGCTTTTATTTCAGCGGGCTGAGCTTACCAAGCCGTCCAGACCACACTGCATAACTTCTTTACTCTCACCACTGTGTAGTTCCCAGCCAAATCTCGGGCCATGCAAAAGCTTTATCAGCAGTAATTTTATCATGACTTCTAGGTCGCTGATGAGACGATGGAATAACAGAGAGCCGAACTCCAGCCAGCCCCGCTAGCAACCTCTCCTATTTCCATGAGGCTTCCCTGATGATGACTGTTTTTTCAGATGTATTGGCCGATTCTTAATCCATTTGGTATGTGCTCTTGATGTTGTAAAACGCTAATTGCTTTCTTCAGATTCAGTCCAGCATTTCAAAATATATCTATGTTTCACCTACCTTTGTCAACCAGATCCTTAAAGAATGAGACCAGTTTCACTTAACAATTGTTGTTCTCCAGTTAGATTATCCACCAAAGAAAACCACGGTTGTCCACAGAATCGCCACTGGAACAGTTTATTACTACTTTGTCACTACGGGAAAACTCTTTAGGAAAAAAGAGCGACCAATCAAGTAGCAAAAGTTTACTAAATTGTAAAGTATAATCTACCTGGGTATGAAAAGAAAAAAACTTGTACAGTAAGTATGTACAGCAGTACATACTGTTTTCCTCCCTTTTATTTATTTTTTTTTTTTTTTGTGCAAACTGCTGGGAAATAGAGAAAGAGATAGAAGTAGCCCTGAGTGCAGGCCACTCAGAGCAAGGAATCTGGGAATCCCGGGAGATAATCATCACTCAATAGCAGCTCTCCAGAAGCTTGGTCATTAGCTGGTAATTGCTGGTAATCAAGAACACTCACAACTGAAAGGTAAATAAAGTCTTCAAATTTCCCTACTGTTCATCAAACAATGCTCCGCTCATTTATCCTACAAATCCAGCTCTTAGCTTTAAGTCATAACAATCTATAAACACATTGTGATTCTTCCACAAATTTCTTCATCGCCTCACGCTGATGGATGGTCTCCCCAGTCAAACCATGGCTTTTATGGACAGCAGCGAGTGCCTATGAGCCTGGGCCATCAATGCCACTCAATTAGGCCCGCAGGCCAAGCTGCTTTTATTTCCGTCCCAGACTTGCCAATTAAGGGCTTAGATAAATTACAAGTCTCCCCAACTCATTTGCCAGTTGCCCACCAAACAGTTATAAACATTTGACGAGTCTCTTTGGTGAGTAATCGAAAGAGAATTCGCAAATGGCCGTGCGAGCGCTTTCAACGCGGATCCTCTTGTGAATATTCATTCGCACAAGTATGCAACGTGATGTTGCTTTCCCACAAATGTTCTTGCCAATGCAATTTTGCTCATCTGAAGTGGTTGGGGAATAAACAAAGAAGTGTGGTCAAAAATACCAGCAAAGCAGATTAGCGAATTCTAGATGGAAAAATATTCACGGAGGATCATCTTGACCCTATGACGAGAAATGGCTCGGTGCCTGCGCGCTACATAATTTGTCCAGCTCTTTCCTTCTGCAGGGGAAGAGGGCAAATTTGACCTAATGCTTTTTCCCCACTCTATACTTTTACAGCCACACACGGTTCCAAGCAGAAATACTTACATGTAATGTATAGTGGTAAATACCAATAAGAAAACATATGAAAACTATCACATAGATGGGTGAAGCGCTTCAGTACAGTTTAAATGTATAGCCAGAGCTCTGCATTGCCTTGGATTCTGTGGTCATCAGAGAATATCGTAACTTCAATGTGATGAAAGGAGATTGAGGACTGGTTTGACAAGAGTATTAAAGTATTTCAGATACTTCAGAAATGTGGGATCTCTCAGGTCACGCACGGAGCTTTTTCTCTTCCACATACTACATCCATGATCAGAAACAGCTGGGAAGCCCACAGTTCCTCCCAGGCCCCGGGCTCCAGGTTGCGCAAATGCAACCAAAATCAGCAGGAAGACCAAGGGGCTGGATGAAGGAGCAGTCACACGCTCCGTGGGCAACTGTTAGTAAGGAAATGAGGAATCCAGGTGGTAAAATGCAAGGCCCTCTCGCATCATCCATATTTCCAGGAGTCCCATTTCACTCTGATTTCCAGGAGTGGAAACAACACTAAAGCCCAGTTTGTTGAGCAAACTGGTGGGCTCTCACCTGGGGATAGGTAAGGACCAGCTAATCCCTAGCAGGTGGCAGGACCGAATATGGGAGGCCTCCTGCTTCCAAATAACTCCTCATTCCCAAGGCCCTTTTGGATGAATAACTCGTTTTACCTCTTGGTGCCCCAGACTCCATCTGCTAGAAGAGACTACCTATATGGAGCTACACATCTCTAGGTAAACTAGGTAGACTTCTAGGTAAACCTGCTATAGAAGACCTAAGTGGTCAACGGCAAAGCAGTTTTTCTATGTCCAGCCTACCACTTACGAAAACAAGACGAAAGCCAAACACAGCATCTAGTAAAATATATGCACTTTTCTGAAGTGGGATTATATGAATAGAAAGCACAGACGAAGCTTGAAAGCTAATGCAAATATTATAAGAGGAAATAAAAAAATACCTGGCACAGGTGTTCAGGAGACAGATTCATACGGGGTGAAGTCCATGCTTTGAATCAACAGTCCTGCCTAGAAAAAGAGAGAAGGGAAAAATGCTTTTTTATTTTATTACATTCTGAAGAAGATCTTTATTTTAAATTCTAAAGATCACTCAAACCACTAAAACATTCAGTAGAATAGCTTTTGAGCATACTATTCATTAAGAAAAAGAGTCTTTTGCGTGGAGAGTGGAAGGTGATATTTTCTAAACCATGGATTCTGCATCACTCAATAAAATATGAGACATTTGGGTTTGTAATA